>NC_041391.1:437621675-437654382 GCF_002162155.2 Triticum dicoccoides | reverse complement strand
ATTCACCTGCTTTTAGCTGGTCTTCTTTGGAGGACGTTGTTGGATTGGGGGTGGGGGGTGGGGTGGGTGGGGAGGGTGGGGGTGTGGTTTGCGGTGGAAATGCCCTACGGATCTGCTCTGGTTGCCATGGCAATCAGAGAAGGCCGACGATGGAGGTAGGGGTTCGGGAGGTGGGAGAGGATGGTGGCAGTCGGGATTCGGGAGGTGGGAGAAGAGGCCGGGACGGCTGGATCGTGCGGGCTGCTGGGTCCTCTGGCCCGCACGTCCGGGCAGGGTTGCCACACACCGGACGTGTGGGCCGTGTCGTTATGCGCGCGAACGTGGTCGTACGGGCTGGTTGCTGTCCATGCCACACGAGGCGTGCGGCACAACCCCTCATACACCGGACGTGTGGCAGCTATCGAGACCCATAAAAGTAGGAGAGGGGAGAGGGGGAACCCTTTGATTTCAAAAAGAAAGGATAAGGGGCGACGGGAGACAGAGTCAGGCGTTCGCGACGGCTCGCCTATATTTCACGGAAATCGTGCATTGACGTGGCTAATTTGCGCTGCTCCAAGACCCGTGCAAAATCCAATGGTGTAGAAAACGTTTGCCCCAAAGTGTAACGATTCCGTAAAATTTGGAAAGGCCGAGATAAAAAAAATTGGTAACAGAGTTTAACATTAGCATCACATCCCCACATTGGGATTGCGTCGAAAGTGTAACAAGATAGCACGATACTGACTCCACTACTTGATCGATTTTCTTCACCGGGACAGCTAACTAATTTTTCCATAACAGCCAACTACCGACGAGCTTGCGATCAAAAACACAAATGGGAAACCACATAACACAAGAGACAAAATAACTCGGGATCACGACGGCGAACTCGCAAGATGACTGGCCGCGTGGGGTCCTCCCTCAGTTCCTTTCCTTCAGTATCCGTCGGAGTTGCCTCCGCGGCCGTAGCCGCCGTCACGCCGCCCGCCGTACCCCCTGCCACCGCCATAGCGTCCGCCTCCGTAACCCCGGCCACCGCCGTAGCCGTCATCCCCGTAACCATCGTCGCGGCGCTGGCCATACCCACCACCACCGCCGTACCTGCCACCTCCTCCGCCGCCGCCGCCGCCGTACCTGCCGCCACCCCCGCCGCCGTACCCGCGGGACTGGGCCTCGTTGACGACGATGCTGCGGCCGTCGAGCTCCTTACCGTTCATCCCCTCGATGGCGTCCTGCATCGCCTGCTCGCTGGAGAAGCTGACGAACCCGAAGCCGCGGGACCTCCCCGTCTCGCGATCGTTGATGATCTGCACGCGCCATGCATGGTCGAGTCAGAAAGCAGCAAACAATATCGAGAATAGCGAGAAGGATGAGCGTGCGGCGGACCTTGGCGTCGAGGATCTCGCCGAAGGGGCTGAAAGCAGCCTCGAGGCCGCGGTCGTCGGTGTTCCAGGACAGGCTGCCGACGAAGCAGCGGTACTCGGCACCGTCCGACTCTGCCATTCCCACGGGAACCTCACACGAGCCAAGCGTACCGGATGGAGAGAAGAAGACAACCCACCACACTCTGTGAGAGCAATGAGAGGAAGGCGCCGCGCGCGGCCGAGCTTTATAGCGACGTTGACGCGCCGTCCGGATCGCGTCCAACTCACACCGAGCATGGCAGAATACCAACATAGTGACGACATACATATAGCAAACTGAACCATGGTGTCGACATTGTAGATCGACAAATAACGCTCTCTAAAACCAGCTAATATTGTGAAGCTACGTTCACACACTACGTCACTACCCATGGAACCCATGGAAGGCAAAATGTCAATGGGCTCGAAGAGTTTCTCATGCCTGTTGTGCTCGAGTCGATGCATGTAAATCTCACAAGAAAGCGACACAAACACGCCGCAATGTACTTATGATATCATAGTCGTGGAAGATAGCATGGATTTTAATGCGGTTGATATTCTGAAGCTTTATTCTGGGGAAACGCTCTTTATCAGTAGTCTGACAGAATTTTCTCGTCAGACGGGTCATGCAACATTGATTCTTCTTTAATCCAACGGTGTAGTGATTCTCCAACCGAAAATCCGACATCTACGAAGAGCTACGTACAACTTTACGTAGACTTTCTAACAACTAAACCTCCTCCCCCCCTCCTGATTTTTCAGGGGGAAGCCCGTCCTCCCCCTTACCTCCAATCATATTCATCCACCTAATTCATTACGTTAATCACGTAGAACTTTTTACGTAGCTCTATCATTGCTCTTCTCTAACCCCACCAATTAAACGCACGTATTGATCCACTCTGAGTAAGTCTCGCTTGCTTCCCGTCCACAACCACCTCACCACGTCCGATGCGAGTAAACTTGCTAGGCCGATCCACCCACCTCACCCTATCTTGCATCCCATAGGTGAGCTCATCACCGAGCACGCCGAGCTGGCTCACCGCAACAACAACCTCCGCCACCACCCTGGTCCGCAACAACAACTCCAAAGCGGCTACAACTGCTTGACGTCCTACGTCGGTGCGGTGTGCTACCCCGTGTGCCTGTCAAATCTTCCTCTCACCACCGTTCGCGTAATCCCAATAGTTGCCCGGGTCCCCTACCTGACCATGCCCCGTCACCATCTCTTCTACTGCGCTGGTGCACAATTTCGGCTTCGCGAAGAAGCTGCACGTGGATCTCGGGCGCCGTCCCCTTGGTATGTACTCACACGAATTAGGGTTTAATTTTTTTTGCGAAAGAATTAGGGTTTAATTCATCTCATATTTTGATTCATTTTCATTCACTTGTTTTGATTTGCGCTACTTTGGATAAAATGCTTGCTTCGATGAATTTTGTTGAGAGTATCTACCATTGCACGCCCGCTTCAGGTTGGAAGCACGGCCATCTTTGGTTGGAAGCACGGCCATCTTTGGAAGGAAGCACAACCAACATGCACAACTTTGGAACTGTGCCTAGATGCCATGTTTTGTTTTACTGAAGCAAATTTTGATTTCTTTGGAAGCAATAGTTCAGTTTGTTTCAAACCAATGCAGTGTCTCAATGTAAAAAGTTCTGATTGGAAATAAAAAATCCTTGGAAGCAATTTCATGGAACATTGGAAACAATTCTCTAGTCCTTTGGATAATAATTTTACTACATCACAAAAAAAATACAGCGTTGCATTGGACATAAAATTATGCCAAATCAAAACAATATATGTAGTTCAAGTGAAATAGGTTTCGAAGCAAAAACATGTTTCCACCACCACACAAGTGCAAATGTGATGCTTCAACCGCAAGAATAATCGAAACACGTGAAGGAAGCATCCAAGCAAATGAAGGAAGCAGTGAAAATAAAAAGAGACGATGAGGACCAGCTGCAGTATGCGAGCAATCCATGGCCACGTAGGGCGTTCAGTCGTTGGAGACTTCCAGATAGATAGACATACCCGCACCATTTGAAGCAAATTTTTGTTCAGCATGGAAGCAAATTTCTAGTCAGCAACTGCTAAATAGCAACGCAATCTTTTAGATAGATTCATATTTTATTTGTGCTCGATGCAATCTTTTCAGGAATATTGGAAACACTTTCCTTTGTAAGGAAATAAAATGCCATTCATAAGGAAGAAAATTGCATTCGGAAAGTCTTTATGGCACATTAATCCTTCCCTAATTTGTTTCCTTAAACTGCTCGATAGGTTTGTTAAATATATGTTACTCCCTCCGTTCCACAATGTAGCGCATATAGATTTTTCTAGAAGTCAAACTTTATAAACTTTGACCAAGTTTGTAGAGAAAATCATATACATCTAGAATACCAAATACGTGTGCTTAGATACATCACAACACATACTTTCATATTATATACATTTGGTATTGTAGATATAAATAGTTTTCTCTATAAACTTGGTCAAAGTTTATAAAGTTTGACTTTGTAGAAAATCTATATGCGCTACATTATGGAACGGAGGGAGTATTAATTAGTTACCTTTAATTACGTTTTTCTATATCTGAACGAAATTGTTTTCAAGGTCAGTACTACATCCAACGGCCCACCAGGCTATGATCCAACGGCACCGCACTGGTCTGATGGGATGCTAGAAATCAGTAGTCTGATTCCTAGTGCTCCCCCAACTCCAATCGTACAAGAGTGGGCTGGTCTAATGGATAGCTAGGGGGATAGCTAGGAATCAGTAGTCTGATCCTTAGTGGTTTCCCTTTATTCTCAACCTCAACCATAAAGACTTGCATGCCACCCCTTAGAACACCAGGCTTGCACAAGCAGTTAGTTTTTTTTACACACTATTAGATGTATAGCACTAATTTGTTTCAAAAAAAAATGTATAGCACTACTTGGGCCACGCCTGGAGCTATAGCCCCAGCTGCCCCGGGCCCAACTCTGACCCTGCACATACAATTGAAGTCACTCACGTACACGAGCATACACTTACTCATATGAATGCACACACAACACATCTTATCCCTATGAGTACCTCCGAGAGACTAAGGTGTCATAGCATCTTGAGATTGATGAAGTCACCACGGGCGTCTCGTATTTGACGGAAACGTCTCTTACCACTGAACGAACATCACCGAAAAGACTGAAATAAATTCAGGAAAATACGAGTGGACATCTTCAACGTGGACCCGTAAAATGGACATGGTATCGACGTGTTTACGGACGGTAATACGGGAGGCGGCCTTCAACCGTGTACCTTAAATGTTCGCGCACATTTCAAACAGAATTTGTACGGGAGCCGGCCTTCAACCGTGTACCTTAAACGTTCGCGCACATTTCAAACAGAATTTGTACAAAGCGAAGGATTTTCATGCACACCCATAATTTTCATTTAAACCCGCATTCATTTCATTTTTGACATATTTCATTAAACAAAAGCGTTCGAAAGTTAACCTAGTCTAAATCTTCGTCGGGATCTGTGCTCCAAGTCCTTGTTGTTTCCCATGTCTGGCATCTTCGCCCATTGTGAGCCCCGGATGAAGCTGTGAGTCGCCGGCGAGGAAGAGTAAAACATGGGACACAGGCACTTCCACCTCCCATGTCCTACTCTTTCTCATCGGAGTCTGTGGCCTTGACGTCGCCGGTAGAGGTCGCCGGTAGAGGTGAGGTCCACAATTGACTTCGGCGGGTCAGCCTCGCATTCGTAGCGGCCCGACGTGAATTGCGCGGGCGGCGCGAATGACGTGAAGCTGCCGGTGTTTCCCGTCCATGATCGCCAGTGTCGACTCCGCTTTCGAATGCGTCGCGACCGCGTTGCAGCCACCGCTCGGCCATGAAGTTCAGATTCTCCGAGGCCACGGCCTGCTCGCTCGCGAACTCGCCGTAGATTTGACCCTCCGCCAGCCGGTGCTGCGCGAGGAGAGTGAGGTGGTAGCGCTCCTCCTCCTGCGCCTGTCGGAACGCCGACACCAGTGGCGCCAGCTGCTCCTTCGCCATGACGGCGCTAAAGCGCGTCCGCCCGCTCCATGGTGAAGTCAACATGGACATGCATGGGCGGGGGCGTTGGCTCGTCGTCGGACACCTTCTTCATCGTGGGATCGTTGTCGCTCACCTCTGCTACTTATGAGCTGCGTTGGGATTTCCTCGAAAAGGAGAGAACGATGCAGTACAATAGATATAAGTATTTCTCTTAGTTATGAAACCAATGTTATCAATCTAGTAGGAGAACCAAGCAACACTATATAAAATAGCGCATGCACGCAAACAACAAATACTTGCAACCCAACGTGTAAAGGGGTTGTCAATCCTCAACGGTTATGAGTAAGATTAAATTGTATAGGTTTTGATAGGTAGATTGAACAAACATACAAAATAAAATACAACAACAACAACAACAACAAAGCCTTTAATCCCAAACAAGTTGGGGTAGGCTAGAGGTGAAACTCATAAGATCTCGCAACCAACTTATGGCTCTCGCACATGGATAGCAAGCTTCCACGCACCCCTGTCCATAGCTAGCTCTTTGGTGATACTCCAATCCTTCAGATCTCTCTTAACGGACTCCTCTCATGTCAAATTCGGTCGACCCCGCCCTCTCTTGACATTCTCTGCACGCTTTAGCCGTCCGCTATGCACTGGAGCTTCTGGAGGCCTGCGCTGAATATGCCCAAACCATCTCAGACGATGTTGGACAAGCTTCTTCTCAATTGGTGCTACCCCAACTCTATCTTGTATATCATCATTCCGGACTCGATCCTTCCTCGTGTGGCCACACATCCATCTCAACATACGCATCTTCGCCACACCTAACTGTTGAACATGTCGCCTTTTAGTCGGACAACACTCCACGCCATACAACATTGCGGGTGTGTAAACAAATTACAACAAGAAAAATAAAATAAAATACAAAATAAAATAAATAAAAGAAAATTGCAGCAAGATATTTTTAGTTTTAATATATGATAAAATATAGACTCGGGGGCCATAGTTTTCACTAGAGGCTTCTCTCGAGAAAATAACATGCGGTGGGTAAACAAACTACTGTTAGCAATCGACAGAAAAACAAATAATTATGACGATATCCAAGGCAATGATCATACATAGGCATCACGTCCAAGATTAGTAGACCGAAACAAAGTTCGGGTCCTCCGCAGCCATGGCCGCCATTGCGTCCTTGCTCGCGAACTCGCCGCTTCAATGGAGAGCAGAGGTGTGGTCGTGCAGGAGATGGCACGGTGGCAAGAGATGTTTTTGGATGGAACCAGGGTACAATGCGGTGGTCCGGACGCGGACAAACCGATGAGGTACCACATTTTGAATGACTAGAAAAAGGGCTCGTGCGTTGCAACGGGAGAAAAGAACACCACACACTCTTAATTTACAAAACATGGTCTATAATCTGAGTATTTGTAGCTACGGCCCAAACAAAGATGGTCTTTGCCTACAAAAGCGCAAGTTCAAGATTCCACATGTCTTTTATTTAAACGCGGCTTGCATGTAGATTTAATACGTACAAAAAAACGGGCAACTGACCTTCAATTTCGTCTCCAATCCTGATTTTGCTGAGATGTTCATCCACAATCCGGATCAGTATCGATATGAAAGAAAGACGGATAATGCACTGTTGATTAAGATTGCACCTAGATAGTATTCTTATTAAATGGTTAACAGGTAAAATAATATCATATTCAGATTCTATATATTTTTCTAATCAAATTTCATATATAACATATTAAATTTGGAGTTACGGTTTAGAAGATATGAGTATTTAAAAAACATTTAATATATACTGCGGGTCTAATGTCAGAAACATCAAGGGGTTTCTATAAAATAGCATGACGAACTAAGAATACCTATTTCTTTTATTAGTAGGTAATATAAAATAAATAAATAAAAATAAATAAAATAGCACAAATGCCCGTGCGTTGCAACGAAGAAAAAATTGATGTGTGTTCATCAAAAAGAAAACGGCACGACGACGTTCGTATGTTGCCACCTAGTGGTCGCAAAAAGGCCGTGCTGAGATTTAGAAGAAAAGCATCATCAACTACACATTAGTGATAATGAAAGAAGCCTTAACACCGATAATAAGAAACACTTTTTTTTGTAACCCTGAAATCTACTCTCTCCCTTCGGGTTTCTCAGGCCTATCTCACAAATCCCAGCAAATAGGGTAGATAGTGATTGAAGAGAATGGATATCACATGCTCAAAACCACACAATTAACACACTTGTATTTTTCATAAAATATTGGATTGGAAAGATAATTGTTGCATGAACGTGCAACTACTATCCACTGTTCAGTTTGTCAGCTTGTTTGCAACAACTTCTTTTCGGGGTGCTAGTTCAGGACATGTCATAGTGAATTGATCCAGGTGAATAACACTAACTTTTGATTGACATGTTGGTCACATCCTCCTCGACCCCGACATAATGTATTGCTGGTAAACATTGGTAAATATGTATTGTCATTGAATTCTGATAAACTAACCTTTTGTACGTTAGACCTATATAAGAGAGCATAGAGCTAGAAAAGTAACCGAAATTAACCAATAAGGCCTTATATATAGCATTTTTCTTGTCGGGCTTGCAAAATTAATCAGTAACATGAATCATGCCAAACTGCAGAATGCACTCTCATTCGTGAGATTTAACCGGTAATTCCATGAAGTGTCAATGTATGCATGGAGAGTACATATAAACCTTTAAAGGAGAAACACCCCTAAAATTTTAAAACATAATGATATACAAGAGAATGAATACTAAATCCCCTATAAATAGACGATGACAAACACGCACTGCTGCTAATTTGGAGGGTTAAATTATTAGTGTAACCTATGTTGTTGAGAATTTCATCAAACATGTGGAAAGCACGTACAGTATGCCTGCAATACGATAGATCAGCACAATTCCCAGCATAACAAAGAACACAAATTGTAATCTTGACCTCTAGTTGTGGATTGGTGCAGCACTTGGAGGTTTCCTGCCACCGCATTAGGGCATGCTATTGGTGCGAAGCGGCACACTGGAAGCGGAGGGGCTTAACCTCATTATTTCTCTAGCAGGTGGAGAACACGGCCACGTGAGGTCGCCATGGTGATACATGCAGTCAGCAGCATTGATCTGACCAAAGCGCTTTGTCCATTCTTCCTAATCAAGGAACGATGTCACCTGTTCTCTTCCTAATCCAGCAGCGACGGCACCTGTTCAGACTGAGCGAGCAATGTTTGTCGCACGTCATGTCGGCTCTTCGCTGAGACGGGCTCGGCCACACCTTCATGACCTCCTGCCGGCACTGAACAGCTGCACCAGGAAAGGTGCCATGCCGAGGTGCCGCACAATTTTTGCGATCGACTCCCCCGTCCACCCCTTCAGTCCTCCTCCCCCGCCCCCATCCTCCTCGACATCTTCCCCAATCACAGCCTCTAGTAGCCCACGGATCCGTCTGACCGCGAGCTACCGCCCCGCGGCACGTCCGCTTCTACGGCCCGCCCACAATGCATGCATCGACGATAATGTGGGCGTCCGCCATGGCCAGAATACCACCAACGGCATTGACGCCAGGCCCCACGCCCTCAACCACACATGGAGGTAGCTTTTGCTACTGCCTCAATCGACCTGATCCTCTTTATTAGGCCCCTGGATCGGCGGTAAATAGCAGCTGGAAATTACGTTGAGTCCATGAAGGACACAAACATCATGATCGCCGAGCAGTTGCCTTCCCAGCTTTGGAGCAAGGAGGAACGCGGTCTCTGGCACAACACCGTGTTGACGCTGGAACGCGTCAAACGAACACGTCGATGTGTACCCGCGGCACCGAGGGAGATTCTCCGCAACTCACATCGCGGGAGGCCGACTTTCAGCGCGATACGGAAGACAGCAAGCTGGCGCTTTTGGGACCCGAAATCCCACACGCCCGGGAGGGACCCCGTCTGGGCGCGCGGCGGCTATGGGCTGCCCTAGGTCGACCTGATCGCCCCAAGGGCCTCGAGGTTCGCCGCCCTGCAATGAAGAAGAACGAACGAAGAACGAGGAAGAAGAAGAACTAGGGTTAAGGAGAAAAGATAAAAGATGAAAAGTGGTAGATTGATTGATCGATTGTGTGTGTTCAATCGGCCATCACCCCTCAGGTATATAAGAGGCGGCTGGACTTTCCGTGCAAGGAAAAGGCTTGGATTCACGTCCAAAACCCTAGTCAAATTCGGATTGGTTTTGTCCGAACTTTCCAAAACTGTTCGGTTTAAACTGGCTGCACCTTGCGGGTAACTTTTGAGGTGGTAAACGACCTCGGATGGAAACGAGCCCAAAAGCAATCTTGACCGTTTCGACGAGACGAACAACTTTTATGTTGAACGTTTTTTTTATTAGAGTTCATCTTGAGAGTCAAATCGCTCGTGCAACACAGGCTGTTATTCGCGCTACCCATCAGACAGGGTGTCTGGTGGGGCGCGCCACTTTTGGCTCGTGATAGTGTTGTATTCGGATGGCTCTAACTTTTGCATACGAACTCGGATTGGAACGATTCTTATATCAAAATCGATCGTTTCGACGAGACAAAGACAATCCATGTAGATCATTTTTCTGTACGAGGCAGTCTTGGGGGCGTAATGTGCCGAATAGTGTTCTGAATACAAAATCTCAGTATTTCGAACACAACTTCAGCCTTCGAGATGAGATCAGATGGCGATGGCCCAAACTTCAAAGATGTTCGTATCGACAATACGAAACTTTTTCATGTAGAACACTTCTCTATTTGAGGCCATTTTAAATAAGTTCTTGGCTGTGCCAAAATCTGGTGTCAACACATGCCTCCCTGTTTTTCGGCAAAGCCTGTGTGCCGAAAAATAACTTGCACATAGCTTGCTCTAAGGACGATGTCAACACTCCATCGGCCATTTTGGCATATTCTTAGGACGATAAGTTTATATCGGCCATTGTTTGTGTGAATATTTTGACGCAAGCTTGGGTGAAACTTTCTCAACTTCCTTAACAATCCGATAATAAAGTCCCATAGATATGTATCTCAAGGTCATCCTCGGAACCATATTATTCACCCTTTTGCTAGGATTTTGCTGATAATAAATAATAAACTTTCTCCACTCCTTACTTCGCCTGCATAAAAGTTTCATTAGTGGCCGAAGCAGTGGGCTTCGGTTTAGCCTTACCTATGTTGACAAGACCTAGCATCGGCTATTGATAGAAATAATACAATACACCATGGTTAACATAGTAGCTGGATGCTTGCTGTGCCAACTCTTTCGAATTGTCATGTCTAGATATATGAAGGATATTAAAGCAACCCAAGGTAAATTTTGCATCTAGACATATCCCAAGATAAACTATAAGTGATTCGTCAAAACATTGATAACCCTTGTATATTTGTTGCACTACTTATAACGAATCACTGAAAGCCTCAATCTGTATAGCACCTACAGCAACCAAAAGCTCCAAACCGAATAAATTTTCATATTCGGCTTTTATTATTGTGCAAACATATTTTAAGTTGTATGAGGCTTGTTTTGATCTCCTATTGAACTAAGGACGATGTTTGGATACCACACTGACCATGCATTGACATAATCTTAGGACGATAGATAAATATCGGCCATTACCATGTAAACTTCATTCGAAGCACATATAGCCGAAATAAACAAATGAAATGACAAATCAAGTATTTCGGCCCTTTGGATCAGCAACAAACTTGTAGCTAATCAAATGTATAGTGATTTGGCAATACCCTTTCATGATGTAAGAAATTATATTGCATCCATGGATTAAAATAAGCCCATTGAGAGTTACCAATCATACCTGATGACGAATTCCATGGCATAGGCATTAATGGCATAGTTGCAGAATATGGATAATGTGTACACCAAAGATGTTGAAACCTTCGGCTTGGTCCTTCGTAGTTTTCACACTTTTCCTTCTTCACCTTTGCCGCACTTCTTGTAATGAAAGCTTGCACATAATTCTTATTTTGAGCACTTCCTTTGGGAACCCATGCCATGTTCCTTTCTTCAAGTTCTTGTGCACTAAGTTTTTGTAATTTCTTCTTTTGCCGATACGATAAGCCAAGCGGGCATCTCGGTTGTGATTCTGTTTTGACCAATGGCAATTCCTTTTTGGCCTTGTGCACTCTCAAATTCTTTTCTTCAGATTTGGCACTTCGATTCTCAATAATTGGTTGCTTTGTCTCATTGCCTTTAGTAGCCAATGTCAAAACTTTAATTGGCTCTTTTTCATTTAAGATCAAATCTGAAATTGCACTCTTACGACCATCCCTCTTAATGCGGTAAACCTGCTTGACCACCTTTTTCTTCTTCCTTGAGCTCTGGACCGATTCCTTATGATTGAAACGGTCTTTAAAGCGTGATTGTTCAAACGTTGATCTTCTTGGAGCTGCATAGTATTGGTGAGATGGTCTAGAATAAGATGGAGAATGTGCCCTTGTATCATACCTGGCCCATGATGAATATGTATCTATATGAGCATAGGGAGGCATCCACAGCATTGGCATTGGCGGCCCAAAATAAGGATATGAATATGTTGCATTAAAATTATCACTTTGCCAATATCGATCCTCATATTTGCGCCTTGGGGCTGACTTTGGTTTCTTTGCATGATTTGGCCGATAAGCATTCTTCTCTTCACTCTTCTTTTAATATTTATCCAATAGTTCAGCGAAGGTGACTTTTGATCTCTTACACTTGCGCTTATTTCGGCCTTTGTTTTCTTCTGGTTTGCTTTCATCGATCATTGCATTTGCTTGTTGCCCCCCAGTCCTTGGCGTCTCCATTGTAGCTTCGATGGAATTCTTGCCCTCAAGATTATGTTCATTATGCTCTTCAACAACTTCTTTACTTGAAAGCTTGATCCCATCACCTGTAGTTTTTACCTTCTCTTCAAATGGATCGGCTTGAATCAGCCGATGCAAAAACTTTCTACATCGGGACCAATCGGAATAGACTGGTCATCTCTTGGTGTCTCAACAAATTTCAATCGTCCTTTATCAATGGCCGATTTAACTATTTGACGAAACATGTGGCAATCCTCAAAATTATGCTTATACGAATCATGCAACTTACAATACATTCGTCCCTGGACAAATGGTTCAACATGGTGATCAAGAATTCTAATATAATTATTTTGCAACAACAAATCAAATATTTGATCACACATGCTTGAATTGAAGGTAAACTTTTCATTCTCTAGCCGATCTTGTTGTGAGAACGGCTTTGGAGTTAAGCAAACGAATGGTTCAGATTTTGCATCACACCATTCGGCTATGCATTGTGTTTTGCATTCTATCTCCGATGTCTTTGGGTAAGATATTATACTAGCATCAGTTTTCCCAACAAAATTTAACCTTGGCTTTAAATTTCTAAAATAAAAATAGTTAGAACATACATGTCTCAATTGAGACCAAGTGCAACCCAAGTATGAAATAAGCAAAGCTACCCAAATAGATATGAACTTTAGATAAAGCAACGGGGAAAGCTTTGGCTGCAATAATAAGTCATTATCGGTATTTATAAATGGCGCAATGTGTTGACCGATATGTTCCATAACAAGTTTATTGCTAACAAGTAAATTACCCTTCTTCATTGGTATTTCAAAATTACTTATGAGAATATTTCTTATAGATGCATCAATAATGAAGTTGCGACCAAATCTGAAAATAGGCAAATTACTCTCTATGCATACCTCTTCAAATATGTTGGGAGAGCATGATGGTGGTGCCACTTGAAGAACATCTTGCTCCGTCTTTGGATGGCTCCCCAACACCTTGTCATCATCTTTTTCTTGATTCCGTGCATCATTGCTTTGAAGATCCATGTCAGCCGAACTTTGTTCGGCTACTTGTTCTTGTCCTTGAGGCTTGTCAATTTCTATGGCACGAAACTCATAGGGCAGGAAGTAGGTTCCATTGACTTCGGAAAAATCAAGTATGGTTGTTTTGCTATGCTTTCCATGCCCTTTCTCAATAATGCTTGCCTCTTTGGATTTGATGGTCTCAGAATATATACTACTTGATTCGGCTTTTCTAATAACCGAATTTTCTTTGTTACCTGAATCAATAACTTTATCTTTTTGAATTTGCAAGGCTTCTCGCTCTCGTCTAATTTTAGCTCACATCTCAGCTTGGCGAGCTTTAAACTTTTTCATCTCAATTTCCATCCACTCGTCATGAGATTGCCCCCTAATACTTTGAGACTCTTTCGGCAATGAGGTGCCGAAACTTTGCGATTTTTTAGGTGGTACACTGGATGGTACAGCACTGGGCAACTGCATCATTTGCACAACTCTAGCTTTTACTGCAGCAAAATCATGAGGCTTCCCGCCTTCTATTAGTTCCTTTCGAATGGAGTTGCACAAATCCCAAGAGAATGTAAGGTTGTTCTCAACTACCCAGTCTGGATATGGTTGCCCCCCAATGCTCTTAGACTCTTTCGGCAATGAGATGTTGCCGAAATTCTGTAATTGTGTATGGGGAACATGATATGCCACGATAGTAGGTGAAGGCATTTGTGCTCCTGTAGAAGTTTCACTTATTCGGCCATGACCATTAAGATGCGGAGCCGAATTATGGACATCAACAGTCGCGTATGGTGCCAAAAAACTAGTAGCATGAGGTGTAGCATACGATGTTTGAGGGTAATTGGCCGAATAACTAGTAGTAGCATGGCCAATTCCCCTATCCACCGGCATGTTTGGATTAACATGTTGTAAATTAGTTGCCGATGAATAAAAAGATGAAACACTATGTTGCATGCCATTGGAAGTTCCTACATTGGGTGTTTCAACTTGATTAACCGAACTCATCATGTTGTTCATCGGCATATAGATTTGTGGGGTTGCCGATGCATGGGAGTTGGGATACATATGTTGCATGTTGCTAAAATTATATAAAGTCGAAGCATGAAGATTATTCTGAATCGGCTGTTGCACATAATTAGATACATGATTGATAAAACTAGGGCTAGCCGATACATTATATTCATTAGATGATCTAGCAACAACATATGCATTATTTGCGTCTACATAAGTGAATCGAGTATTCATATTACCTTTGTAGATTGCAAACCCTAGATGACGATCTTTTCGTAGCAAGAACGGGCCGGAGACCGTTCAAAGCTTCGTCCCCGGCGGAGTCGCCAAAAAGTGTGTTGACGCTGGAACGCGTCACACGAACACGTCGATGTGTACCCGCGGCGCCGAGGGAGATGCTCCGCAACTCACACCGCGGGAGGCCGACTTCCAGCGCGATACGCAAGACAGCAAGCCGGCGCTTTTGGGACCAGAAACCCCACATGCCCGGGAGGGACCCCATCTGGGCGCGCGGCGGCTATGGGCTGCCCTAGGTCGACCTGATCGCCCCTAGGGCCTCGAGGTTTGCCGCCCTGCAATGAAGAAGAACGAACGAAGAACGAGGAAGAAGAAAAATAGGGTTAAGGAGAAAAGATAAAAGATAAAAAGTGGTAGATTGATTGATCGATTGTGTGCGTTCAATCGGCCATCACCCCTCAGGTATATAAGAGGCGGCTGGACTTCCCGTGCAAGGAAAAGGCTTGGATTCACGTCCAAAACCCTAGTCAAATTCGGATTGGTTTTGTCCGAACTTTCCAAAACTGTCCGGTTTAAACTGGTTGCACCTTGCGGGTAACTTTTGAGGTGGTAAACGACCTCGGATGGAAACGAGCCCAAAAGCAATCTTGACCATTTCGACGAGACGAACAACTTTTATGTTGAATGTTTTTTTATTAGAGTTTATCTTGAGGGCCAAATCGCTCGTGCAACACAGGCTGTTATTCGCGCTACCCATCAGACAGGGTGTCTGGTGGGGCGCGCCACTTTTGGCTCGTGATAGTGCTGTATTCGGATGGCTCTAACTTTTGCATATGAATTCGGATTGGAACGATTCTTATATCAAAATCGATCGTTTCGACGAGACGAAGACAATCCATGTAGATCATTTTTCCGTACGAGGCAGTCTTCGGGGCGTAATGTGCCGAATAGTGTTCTGAATACAAAATCTCAGTATTTCGAACACAACTTCGGCCTTCGAGATGAGATCAGATGGCGATGGCCCGAACTTCAAAGATGTTCGTATCGACAATACGAAACTTTTTCATGTAGAACACTTCTCTATTTGAGGCCATTTTAAATAAGTTCTTGGCTGTGCCAAAATCTGGTGTCAACACACCGAACAGCTGAGCAGATCGGGTGCAGGAGCGTCGACAATGGTGATCTCGACAAGCTCTATCATCATCAGGTTTGTCAAGGACGGATCCAATACTAACTCAAGTACGCTGTACTTGGTCGCCGAGACCGGCCAGTAGAACTTGCCATGGCACAGCGTGACCGTGAGACGGGACACAGAACTGATTCGCCCAAACATTGCCTCACAAGGCCGCCACCAAGGAGCCGCCCAGATTGTACTCGTTCTTGGCCTCGGCGAGCGCAACAAAGACTATGCATCAGAAGATTCAGTAATCACACAAGATGAAGCAGTAGCAAAAGTCACAGTTTGCATCAGAAGTTCAGAACCCCCTCATGAATTCATCATGGCTGAAGTAGAGCAATAAAGGCCTTGGACCCTCAACTGAACCGTGCACCTCTCAAAATTGCTTCCGCATCTCAACCAGCGCTATACCGAATTTATTTACACCATCACGCCCCTGTTCTCGACGTTTGCACTGCGCCACTGCCTGCACAGGCACCCCGTTTGCTTGTTACGGAACCGCAATCTACCGAGGAGCAAGTCGACTACCACATCCACATGGCCGGCCACGTAAGCTATACAAGTCAGAACACCGACGAGAAGTCCGACGACGACAACGATGATGACGAGCCCGACTCTGGAGGCGGCGGCGCCGGCGGCTGGTAGAGCTTCTTGAAGTAGTCCCTCACGTCGAAGCCCTCGCTGTCGACTGAGTTGTCCTCCGCTGGCGGCGGGATGTAGGGCAGGCGGGTCGCCTCCGCGAGCATGTCCCACGCCATCCCGGCGAAGAACGGGTGCGCCCGGATCTCATCAGTGCTGCCGGCGTACCCGAGCCGCCTCGCGGGATCCCGCTGCAGCAGCCGCGAGATGAGGTCGGTCAGCTACGGCATCCGGCGCTGGGTGTCGCCCGAGAACTCGACCTCCCTGTGCAGCACGTTCCGGAACGTCTCCTTGCGGTTCTTGCCCTTGAACGGTGTGCGGCCGAACGCCATCTTGTAGACGAGCACGCCCACGGGTCACTTCCCACCGCGCGCGGCGGTCGGCGTCGGGCTTGGTCGGACTCCGATGAGAACAACCACCATGAACGCGCGTCTCGCGGCATCGCCTCCCATCGTGAGTTTATGTAGGTGTCAGGAAGGCTAATAGATGTCGGGTCGGTCTCGTATTTTTCTGAGTTTCTTGCCGGGTTGTTTTTTCTCGAGGAAAGGACGGGAGACGTGTCCTGCATGGAAGATATATAGGTTGCACCATCGATGGATATCAAATTGGTTGTATAGGACATCCCCAAATTATTAGTACCACCTCGTTTATAAAGAAATTTTATCTATACAAATCGTAAAAGCGTACTATGACATGAGAAGAAAGCGTATTGTGATGGTGAACCTGACAAAGTCAATCCGTGCTTTATTATTACTAGCAAATATGCCCGTGCGTTGCAACGGGAGAAAAAATGCATGCCTTATAAACACAACGACATCAACAAATCCCTTAAAATCTTTCATGATGCCACGCAACAAGCAACATGATAAATGATGTTGTGCAAAAACATAAAGGTGTGATGATTTTTGAAGTGTACTCAAGGTGTTTAGAATTCATTATACAACACAATATCTACCAAGTTGCCGGTATATGTTTACGCATTTGTTGTTGTTTCTCGGTGATGCCCAAAAAAATATTGCATTAGAATGAAAATAGCAAAGTACATTTTAGTATTTAATGATAGCATGTGCATAAGAGCATTATTTTTGTCATATATGATGGAGTCATGTACCTAGGGTAGGGTCACAGACCTGATCTAAGTACCCTGCCCAGGGACATCCTTAGAAGAGATCACCTTCCAGTCGACCTACGAGGGACTCACTCGACTGACTTGAAGGACTCGACCACGAAGACTCACTCGACCACCAGAAGGTCAAGAGGCACTCTGCACTGCAACGGTCTGTAATTAAGTAGACTTTATGATAGTAAAGACACTTTATGTGGGGCGTTACCAGTAACGCCCCGGACTTAACGCACCTTAAACCCTCTTCTACGTGGGCTGGCTGGGGTCCTGGCGCACTCTATATAAGCCATCCCCCTCCACAGGTAGAAGGGTTCGGCACCCTGTAATTCATATACACATAATCCACTCGACCGCCTCCGGGCTCTGAGACGTAGGGCTTTTACTTCCTCCGAGAAGGGCCTGAACTCGTACATCTCTTGTGTTTACAACCTCTCCATAGCTAGGACCTTGCCTCTCCATACCTGCCCCCCACTCTACTGTCAGACTTAGAACCACGACAGTTGGCGCCCACCATGGGGCAGGTGTTTTAGCGATTTTGTGGAGAAGTTGCGATTCTTCCGAGTACTTTCATCATGGTGGCTGCTGGAGTTTTGGTCGAGGGCCGAGAGATTCGTCTCGGTGCTCTCACCTTCGTCGCCGATGACTCCGCCTGGCTCCAGGAGGCTCCACTCGACGTCGATGCGCTCCCCGTCCGCGGTGCGACGCATTTTCGCGCATGTGTCCGCGGCGTTCTGCTGCGGCAACCATCGACCCCGTATCGGTTGACTCCCCCATCGGCCACCTGTTGGAAATATGCCCTAGAGGCAATAATAAAAGTATTATTATATTTCAATGTTCATGATAAATGTCTTTTATTCATGCTATAACTGTATTATCCGGAAATCGTAATACACGTGTGAATACATAGACCACAATATGTTCCTAGTGAGCCTCTAGTTGACTAGCTCGTTGTGATCAACAGATAGTCATGGTTTCCTGGCTATGGACATTGGATGTCGTTGATAACGGGATCACATCATTAGGAGAATGATGTGATGGACAAGACCCAATCCTAAGCATAGCACAAAGATCGTGTAGTTCGTTTGCTAGAGCTTTGCCAATGTCAAGTATCTCTTCCTTTGACCATGAGATCGTGTAACTCCTGGATACCGTAGGAGTGCCTTGGGTGTATCAAACGTCACAACGTAACTGGGTGACTATAAAGGTACACTACAGGTATCTCCGAAAGTATCTATTGTTTTATGCGGATCGAGACTGGGATTTGTCACTCCGTGTAAACGGAGAGGTATCTCTGGGCCCACTCGGTAGGATATCATCATATGCGCAATGTGACCAAGGAGTTGATCACGGGATGATGTGTTACGGAACGAGTAAAGTGACTTGCCGGTAACGAGATTGAACAAGGTATTGGATACCGACGATCGAATCTCGGGCAAGTAAAATACCGCTAGACAACGGGAATTGTATACGGGATCGATTGAGTCCTTGACATCATGGTTCATCCGATGAGATCATCGTGGAACATGTGGGAGCCAACATGGGTATCCAGATCCCACTGTTGGTTATTGACCGGAGAACGTCTCGGTCATGTCTGCATGTCTCCCGAACCCGTAGGGTCTACACACTTAAGGTTCGATGACGCTAGGGTTATAAAGGAAGCTTGTATGTGGTTACCGAATGTTGTTCGGAGTCCCGGATGAGATCCCGGACGTCACGAGGAGTTCCGGAATGGTCCGGAGGTAAAGATTTATATATAGGAAGTCCTGTTTCGGCCATCGGGACAAGTTTCGGGGTCATCGGTATTGTACCGGGACCACCGGAAGGGTCCCGGGGGCCCACCGGGTGGGGCCACCTGCCCCGGGGGGGCACATGGGCTGTAGGGGGTGCGCCTTGGCCTACATGGGCCAAGGGCACCAGCCCCTAGAGGCCCATGCGCCAAGATATAGGAAAAAGGGGAGAGTCCTAAAGGGGGAAGGCACCTCCGAGGAGCCTTGGGGAGGATGGACTCCTCCCCCCTTCTTAGCCGCACCCCTTTCTTGGAGGAAGGGGCAAGGCTGCGCCTCCCCCCTCTCCCCTGCCCCTATATATAGTGAAGGGGAGGGAGGGCATCCATACCTGAGCCCTTGGCGCCTCCCTCCCTCCCGTGACACCTCCTCCTCTCCCGTAGGTGCTTGCCGAAGCCCTGCAGGATTGCCACGCTCCTCCATCATCACCACGCCGTTGTGCTGCTGCTGGATGGAGTCTTCCTCAACCTCTCCCTCTCTCCTTGCTGGATCAAGGCGTGGGAGACGTCACCGGGCTGTACGTGTGTTGAACGCGGAGGTGCCGTCCGTTCGGCACTAGGATCTCCGGTGATTTGGATCACGACGAGTACGACTCCTTCAACCCCGTTCTCATGAACGCTTCCGCTTAGCAATCTACAAGGGTATGTAGATGCACTCTTCTTTCTACTCGTTGCTGGTCTCTCCATAGATAGATCTTGGTGACACGTAGGAAAATTTTGAATTTCTGCTACGTTCCCCAACAGTGGTATCAGAGCTAGGTCTATTGCGTAGATTCTTTGCACGAGTAGAACACAAAGTAGTTGTGGGCGTTGATGTTGTTCAATATGCTTACCGTTACTAGTCCAATCTTGTTTCGACGGTATTGTGGGATGAAGCGGCCCGGACCGACCTTACACGTACTCTTACGTGAGACAGGTTCCACCGATTGACATGCACTTGGTGCATAAGGTGGCTAGCGGGTGCCAGTCTCTCCCACTTTAGTCGGAACGGATTCGATGAAAAGGGTCCTTATGAAGGGTAAATAGCAATTGGCATATCACGTTGTGGTCTTGCGTAGGTAAGAAACGTTCTTGCTAGAAACCCATAGCAGCCACGTAAAACATGCAACAACAATTAGAGGACATCTAACTTGTTTTTGCAGGGTATGCTATGTGATGTGATATGGCCAAGAAGAATGTGATGAATGATATGTGATGTATGAGATTGATCATGTTCTTGTAATAGGATTCACGACTTGCATGTCGATGAGTATGACAACCGGCAGGAGCCATAGGAGTTGTCTTTATTTATTGTATGACCTGCGTGTCATTGAAGAACGCCATGTAAACTACTTTACTTTATTGCTAAACGCGTTAGTCATAGAAGTAGAAGTAGTCGTTGGCGTGACAACTTCATGAAGACACGATGATGGAGATCATGGTGTCATGCCGGTGACAAGATGATCATGGAGCCCCGAAGATGAAGATCAAAGGAGCTATATGATATTGGCCATATCATGTCACTACACTATTTGATTGCATGTGATGTTTATCATGTTTATGCATCTTGTTTACTTAGGACGACGGTAGTAAATAAGATGATCCCTTACAAAATTTCAAGAAGTGTTCTCCCCTAACTGTGCACCGTTGCTACAGTTCGTCGCTTCTAAGCACCACGTGATGATCGGGTGTGATGGATTCTTACGTTCACATACAACGGGTGTAAGACAGTTTTACACAGCGAAAACACTTAGGGTTAACTTGACGAGCCTAGCATGTGCAGACATGGCCTCGGAACACGGAGACCGAAAGGTCGAGCATGAGTCGTATGGTAGATACGATCAACATGAAGATGTTCACCGACGTTAACTAGTCCGTCTCACGTGATGATCGGACACGGCCTAGTTGACTCGGATCATGTAATCACTTAGATGACTAGAGGGATGTCTATCTGAGTGGGAGTTCATAAGATGAACTTAATTATCCTGAACATAGTCAAAAGACCTTTTGCAAATTATGTCGTAGCTCGCGCTTTAGTTCTACTGTTTTAGATATGTTCCTAGAGAAAATATAGTTGAAAGTTGATAGTAGCGATTATGCGATCAGTAGAAAGCTTATGTCCTTAATGCACCGCTCAGTGTGCTGAACCCCAAATGTCGTTTGTGGATGTTGTGAACATCGGACATACACGTTTTGATAACTACGTGATAGTTCAGTTAAACGGTTTAGAGTTGAGGCACTAAAGACGTTTTCGAAACGTCACGGAACATATGAGATGTTTCGAGGGCTGAAATTGGGATTTCAGGCTCGTGCCCGCGTCAAGAGGTATGAGACCTCCGACGATTTTCTTAGCCTGCAAACTAAGGGAGAAAAGCTCAATCGTTGAGCTTGTGCTCAGATTGTCTGAGTGCAACAATCACTTGAATCGAGTGGGAGTTGATCTTCCAGATGAGATAGTAATGTTTCTCCAAAGTAATTGCCACCAAGCTGCTAGAACTTCGTGATGAACTATAACATATCAGGGATGGATATGATGATCCTTGAGGTATTCACGATGTTTGACACCGCGAAAGTAGAAATCAAGAAGGAGCATCAATTGTTGATGGTTGGTGAAACCACTAGTTTCAAGAAGGGCAAGGGAAAGAAGGGATACTTCATGAAACGGCAAATCAGCTGCTGCACCAGTGAAGAAACCCAAGGTTGAACCCAAACCCGAGACTAAGTGCTTCTGTAATAAGGGGAACAACCACTGGAGCGAAATTACCCTAGATACTTGGTAGATGAGAAGGCTGGCAAGGTCGATAGAAGTATATTGGATATACATTATGTTAATGTGTACTTTACTAGTACTCCTAGTAGCACCAGGGTATTAGATACCAGTTCGGTTGCTAAGTGTTAGTAACTCGAAATAAAAGCTACGGAATAAAACGGAGACTGGCTAAAGGTGAGCTGACGATATGTGTTGGAAGTGTTTCCAAGTTTGATATGATCAAACATCGCACGCTCCCTCTACCATCAAGATTAGTATTAAACCTGAATAAGTGCTCTTGCACCTAAAGGAATGGTTTATTGAATTTTGATCGTAGGGATACACATTTTCATGCCAAAAGATATAAGATAGTAATGATAGTACCACTTACTTGTGGCACTGCCATGTAAGTCATAATGGTATAAAACGCATGAAGAAGCTCCATGTTGATGGATCTTTGGACTCACTCATTTTTGAAAAGTTTGAGACATGCGAACCATGTCTATTGGTATATATGCATGAAGAAACTCCATGCAAATGGACCGTTTGAACTCACTTGATTTTGAATCACTTGAGATATGCAAATCATACCACATGGGCAAGATGACTGAAAAGCCTCGGTTTCAGTAAAATGGAACAAGATAGCAACTTTTTGGAAGCAACACATTTTGATGTGTGCAGTCCAATGAGTGCTGAGGCATGCATTGAATATCGTTATGTTCTTACTTCACAGATGATTCGAGTAGATGTTGAGAATATTTACTTGATGAAACACAAGTCTGAATTATTGAATGGTTCAAATAATTTCAGAGTGAAGTAGAAGATCATTGTGACAAGAGGATAAAATGTCTATGATACGATCATAGAGATGAATATCTGAGTTACGAGTTTTGGCACACAATTAAGACATTGTGGAAATTGTTTCGCAATTAATACCGCCTGGAACACCATAATGTGATGGTGTGTCCGAACATCATAGTTGCACCCTATTGGATATGGTGCGTACCATGATGTCTCTTATCGAATTACCACTATCGTTCATGGGTTAGGCATTAGAGACAACCACATTCACTTTAAATAGGGCACCACATAATTCCGTTGAGATGACACCGTATGAATTATGGTTTGGAGAAACCTAAGTTGTCGTTTCTTGAAAGTTTGGGGCTGCGACGCTTATGTGGAAAAGTTTCAGGATTGATAAGCTCGAACCCAAAGCGGATAAAATGCATCTTCATAGGACACCCAAAACAGTTGGGTATACCTCCTGTCTCAGATCCGAAAGCAATAAGGGATTGTTTCGAGAATCAGGTCCTTTCTCGAGGAAAAGTTTCTCTCAAAAGAATTGAGTGGGAGGATGGTGGAAACTTGATGAGGTTATTGAACCGTCTCTTCAACTAGTGTGTGGCAGGACACAGGAAGTTGTTCCTGTGGCACCTACACCAATTGAAGTAGAAGCTTATGATAGTGATCATGAAGCTTCGGATCAAGTCACTACCGAACCTCGTGGGATGACAAGGATGCGTACTACTTCAGAGTGGTACGTAATCCTGTCTTGGAAGTCATGTTGCTGGACAACAATGAACCTACGAGCTATGGAGAAGCGATGGTGGGCCCGGATTCCGATAAATGGCTCGAGGCCATAAAATCCGAGAACGGATCCATGGACTTTGGTGGACTTGCCCGATGATCGGCAAGCCATTAAGATAAATGGATCTTTAAGAAGAAGACGGACGTGGATGGTAATGTCACCGTCCATGAAGCTCGACTTGTGGCGAAAAGTTTTTCACAAGTTCAAGGAGTTGACTACGATGAGATTTTCTCATCCGTAGCGATGCTTAAAGTCCGTCGGAATCATGTTAGCATTAGATGCATTTATGAAATCTGGCAGATGGATGTCAAGACAAGTTTCCTTACCAGTTTTCGTAAGGAAAGGTTGTATGCAATACAATCAGAAAAGTTTTGTCGATCCTAAGGATGCTAAAAGGTATGCTAGCTCCAGCGATCCTTCTAAGGACTGGAGTAAGCATCTCGGAGTTGGAATGTACGCTTTGATGAGATGATCAAAGATTTTGGATTTATACAAAGTTTATGAGAAACTTGTATTTCCAAAGAAGTGAGTGGGAGCACTATAGAATTTCTGATGAGTATATGTTGTTGACATATTGTTGATAATAAAATGACGTAGAATTTCTGGAAAGCATATAGGGTTATTTTGAAAGTGTTTTTCAATGGAAAGCCTGGATTAAGCTGCTTGAGCATTGAGCATCAAGATCTATAAGGATAGATCAAAACGCTTAAATGGTACTTTCAAATGAGCACATACCTTGACATGATCTTGAAGGTGTTCAAGATGGACCAGTCAAAGAAGGAGTTCTTGCCTGAGTTGTAAGGTACGAAGTTAAGACTTAAAGCTCGACCACGGCAGAATAGAGAGAAAGGACGAAGGTCGTCCCCTATGCTTGAGACGTAGGCTCTTCAGTATGCTATGCTGTGTACCGCACCTGAAGTGTGCCTTGCCATGAGTCAGTCAAGGGGTACAAGAGTGATCCATGAATGGATCATAGGACAGCGGTCAAAGTTATCCTTAGTAACTAGTGGACTAAGGAATTTTCTCGATTATGGAGGTGGTAAAAGAGTTCGTCGTAAAGGTTACGACGATGCAAGCTTGACACCTATCCGGATAGCTCTGAGTAGAGAGACCGGATACATATAATGGAGCAATAATTTAGAATAGCTCCAAGTAGAACAGTTGTTTGGAATAGCTCCAAATAGAGCGTGGTAGCTGCATCTAGGAGATGACATGGAGATTTGTAAAGCACACACGGATCTGAAAGGTTCAGACCCGTTGACTAAAACCTCTCTCACAAGCAACATGATCAAACATAAAACTCATTGAGTGTTAATCACATAGTGATGTGAACTAGACTACTGACTCTAGTAAACTCTTGGGTATTAGTCACATGGCGATGTGACCTGTGAGTGTTAATCACATGGCGATGTGAACTAGATTATTGACTCTAGTGCAAGTGGGAGATTGTTGGAAATATGCCCTAGAGGCAATAATAAAAGTATTATTATATTTCAATGTTCATGATAAATGTCTTTTATTCATGCTATAACTGTATTATCCGGAAATCGTAATACACGTGTGAATACATAGACCACAATATGTTCCTAGTGAGCCTCTAGTTGACTAGCTCGTTGTGATCAACAGATAGTCATGGTTTCCTGGCTATGGACATTGGATGTCGTTGATAACGGGATCACATCATTAGGAGAATGATGTGATGGACAAGACCCAATCCTAAGCATAGCACAAAGATCGTGTAGTTCGTTTGCTAGAGCTTTGCCAATGTCAAGTATCTCTTCCTTTGACCATGAGATCGTGTAACTCCTGGATCCCGTAGGAGTGCCTTGGGTGTATCAAACGTCACAACGTAACTGGGTGACTATAAAGGTACACTACAGGTATCTCCGAAAGTATCTATTGTTTTATGCGGATCGAGACTGGGATTTGTCACTCCGTGTAAACGGAGAGGTATCTCTGGGTCCACTCGGTAGGACATCATCATATGCGCAATGTGACCAAGGAGTTGATCACGGGATGATGTGTTACGGAACGAGTAAAGTGACTTGCCGGTAACGAGATTGAACAAGGTATTGGATACCGACGATCGAATCTCGGGCAAGTAAAATACCGCTAGACAACGGGAATTGTATACGGGATCGATTGAGTCCTTGACATCATGGTTCATCCGATGAGATCATCGTGGAACATGTGGGAGCCAACATGGGTATCCAGATCCCGCTGTTGGTTATTGACCGGAGAACGTCTCGGTCATGTCTGCATGTCTCCCGAACCCGTAGGGTCTACACACTTAAGGTTCGATGACGCTAGGGTTATAAAGGAAGCTTGTATGTGGTTACCGAATGTTGTTCGGAGTCCCGGATGAGATCCCGGACGTCACGAGGAGTTCCGGAATGGTCCGGAGGTAAAGATTTATATATAGGAAGTCCTGTTTCGGCCATCGGGACAAGTTTCGGGGTCATCGGTATTGTACCGGGACCACCGGAAGGGTCCCGGGGGCCCACCGGGTGGGGCCACCTGCCCCGGGGGGCCACATGGGCTGTAGGGGGTGCGCCTTGGCCTACATGGGCCAAGGGCACCAGCCCCTAGAGGCCCATGCGCCAAGATATAGGAAAAAGGGGAGAGTCCTAAAGGGGGAAGGCACCTCCGAGGAGCCTTGGGGAGGATGGACTCCTCCCCCCTTCTTAGCCGCACCCCTTTCTTGGAGGAAGGGGCAAGGCTGCGCCTCCCCCCTCTCCCCTGCCCCTATATATAGTGAAGGGGAGGGAGGGCATCCATACCTGAGCCCTTGGCGCCTCCCTCCCTCCCGTGACACCTCCTCCTCTCCCGTAGGTGCTTGGCGAAGCCCTGCAGGATTGCCACGCTCCTCCATCACCACCACGCCGTTGTGCTGCTGCTGGATGGATTCTTCCTCAACCTCTCCCTCTCTCCTTGCTGGATCAAGGCGTGGGAGACGTCACCGGGCTGTATGTGTGTTGAACGCGGAGGTGCCGTCCGTTCGGCACTAGGATCTCCGGTGATTTGGATCACGACGAGTACGACTCCTTCAACCCCGTTCTCATGAACGCTTCCGCTTAGCGATCTACAAGGGTATGTAGATGCACTCTTCTTTCTACTCGTTGCTGGTCTCTCCATAGATAGATCTTGGTGACACGTAGGAAAATTTTGAATTTCTGCTACGTTCCCCAACACCACCCTCCCGGTCTCCCGCCAGCGCAAGCGCTCGGGCCGGTCGAGGCTTCAGCGGTGGGTGAGGCACGCGGTGGCTCGCCAGACGGCCACCACCCAAGTTGCGGCAATCGAGCCCGACGAATCTCTTTACGGCCTGTTCGATCTGTCGACTGGCTCCATAGAGACTGCATCCGAGTGCGATAGCAGTGATCCAGCGGCGGAAATCCTGATGGTCGACGGGCCCCGCAGTCCCCCTGGCTTCGCCCGTGATGGTGGGGCAGGCGCCGGAGGCGACCCCGCACGAGACCACGAAGAGTACCAGCCCGAGCCACTCGACTTTCTGCAAAGAGAGGAACTTCGCCGCAGGAACGTGGATGCCCTGCGTACTCCCATCGCATGAGAAACCCCCGAGGCTCGCGCCTTGGAGGAGGCACGTTTGGCCAACTTGGCCGAACGCACTCGCCTGGAGAATCTTCAGCGAGCACTCGACGAGCGCGCACGGCAACGAGTTCCCGACACCAGTCGACGTCAACTCTTCCCGCCGACTCAGGTATATCGAACCCCAATCCAGAATTTAGCAGCTGCGACCCGTATTGCAGAGTCCATCCAGCCCTCTTAGTCGGAAGCTGGCAGAGGCTTGATGCAGATCAGGGATCTGCTCCGGGCAGCAGGTGATCAGAATTCGGCCGTGTCGCAGTCGCGCAACAGAATTCACAGTCGATCCATCGCTGCGAATACGGTTTAGTCGGCTCACAGCCCCAGATCGCCTCCGCGGCGTGAAGGGCGCGAGAATCGGCGAGACCAATATGGAGACCGACACGACCGAGATGATAGGCGTCGAGTGCCCAATTCCCCTCCGAGGGGCGGGTCTTACGCTCCTTGGCAGCGAGATGACAGACGTCACCTCGGTGCGGGGCGAAGAGTTCCAGTCGACCCCAGAGAACCAGGCTTCGACGCGCGATCCATTATCGTGCAAGGCTTGGTCGACCGGAACAGAGCCCATCGAGGTGGACTCGACAGAGATGCGCCTACGAGCAGTCGAGTGCATGTTTCTGGTCCGGAATGTTTCAGCAGAGCTATCAGAGCCGCAGTGATCCCTCCCAATTTTAGGTTGGCAACAGGAGTCAGCAAGTTCACTGGTGAGTCTAAGCCTGAAACTTGGCTTGAGGACTATCGAGTGGCGGATCAGATTGGTGGTGGTAATGATGAGGTGGCCATGAAACATCTGCCCCTCATGTTGGAAGGTTCTGCCAGAGCATGGTTGACTCAATTACCTCCTAGCAGCATTTACACTTGGGAAGATCTTTCCCGAGTGTTCGTCAGAACGTTTGAAGGAACTTGCAAGCGACCGGCTGGATTGACGGAGTTGCAAGTCTGCGTGCAGAAGACCAATGAGACTCTCAGGGAGTATATTCAGAGGTGGATCACTTTGCACCATACTATGGAGAATGTGTCTGATCATCAGGCAGTCTGCGCCTTCAAGGATGGTGTCAAGAACAGAGAATTGAGTTTGAAATTTGGTTGAACCGGTGACATGACCTTGAGTCGGATGATGGAAATTGCTACCAAGTACGCCAACGGCGAAGAAGAAGACCGACTCCGAAGCGGCAAGCACAAGCCGAGTCAGTCGGAGAAGGGAAACACCAGTCGGAAACAGAAGCGGAAGGCTGAACCGGCAGCTCCTGGAGAGGCTCTGGCCGTGACTCAGGGAAAGTTTAAGGGGAAACCAAAAGGATCCTGGAACCCTAAGAAGGTAAAGGATAAAGAAGGGAACGACGTGATGGATATGCCGTGCCACATCCACACGAAGAAAGACGAAGAGGGGAATATCATTTACCCAAAGCATACCACTCGTCAATGTCGACTCCTGATCCAGCAGTTTCAAGGAAAACAGTCTAAGGACAAGGAAAAGGAGTCGGACAAGGCCGAAGGCAAGGAGGACAGTGAGGAAGAATATCCGCATATCAACTCCACTTTGATGATCTTTGCAGATGCGGAAAGCAAGAGTCGATTGAAAGTCATTAACCGTGAGGTGAACATGGTTACCCCAGCAAAAGCAAATTATTTGAAATGGTCCCAAACACCCATCACATTCGACCAATCTGATCACCCGACTCATATTGCCACCCCTGGGAGGCAAGCTTTGGTGGTCGATCCAGTTGTCGAAGGCACTCGACTGACAAAGGTGCTGATGGACGGTGGTAGCGGGCTGAATTTGTTGTATGCAGACACACTGAAAGGAATGGGCATTCCGATGTCCCGACTGAGCACCAGTAACATGAGCTTTCATGGAGTTATACCAGGGAAGAAAGCCGAGTCACTCGGCCAAATAGCTCTGGACGTGGTGTTTGGTGATTCAAAACATTTTCGCAAAGAGAAGTTGACGTTTGAGGTCGTGGATTTTCAGAGTGCATATCATGCCATTTTGGGGAGACCAGCTTATGCACGGTTCATGGCTCGACCATGTTACGTGTACCTCAAATTGAAGATGCCCGGCCCCAAAGGAGTGATCACTGTCACCGGTGATCGGAAAAAGGCAGAAGAGTGCTTTCAGAAGGGCTCAAAGATTGTTGATTCCCAGGTGACAGCGGTCGAGTTCGAAGAATACAAGCAAAACGCAGATCCGAGTGACTTATTGCGATCCAAGAAACCCGCCACAGAATCTGCATTTCAGTCGTCCGGTGAGACGAAGCCTGTTCACATTCACCCGACCGACCCCGATGCAGCTCCGACCCACATCTCCACAACACTCGACCCGAAATAGGAAGAAGCGCTCATCGAGTTCCTCCGTGAGAACTGGGACATTTTTGCATGGAAGCCCGCTGACATGCCAGGTGTTCCCAGGGGACTGGCTGAGCATCGCCTAAGAGTCGACTCATCTCATGAAATCAGTCGGAATGTAGAAGCGTATATGGATGATATCGTCGTCAAGTCACGAAAAGGTTCCGACCTGCTCGCTGACCTCGCCGAAACATTTGCCAACCTCAGAAGGTATGATATCAAGCTCAATCCATCAAAGTGCACATTCGGAGTTCCTGGTGGCAAGTTACTCGGTTTTCTCGTTTCCGAGCGAGGGATCGATGCTAATCCAGAGAAGATCGGCACTATTCTCCGAATGAAACGCCCTGTGCGAGTGCACGATGTCCAGAAGCTTACTGGATGCTTGGCCGCATTAAGTCGATTCATCTCATGACTCGGTGAAAAGGCATTGCCTCTTTACCGACTGATGAAGAAGGCAGACAAGTTCGAGTGGACTCCAGAAGCTGATGCAGCGTTCGCCGAGCTAAAAGCTCTGCTCTCCACCCAGCCGGTGCTTGCTGCTCCAATCAGCAAAGAGCCTCTGTTGCTTTATATCGCAGACACAGGACAAGTCGTCAGTACTGTGCTTACGGTCGAGCGGGAAGAAGAAGGAAAAGCTTTCAAAGTTCAGCGCCCAGTGTATTATTTGTCTGAAGTCTTGACTCCATCCAAGCAAAGATATCCTCATTATCAGAAGCTTGTGTATGGAATATACATGACCACAAAGAAGGTTGCTCATTATTTCTCTGATCATTCCATCACAGTTGTCAGCGACGCTCCACTATCAGAGATTTTGCACAACAGAGATGCAACTGGTCGAGTGGCTAAATGGGCGATTAAACTTCTTCCCCTTGATATCAAGTTTGAGGCAAAGAAAGCCATTAAGTCCCAGGCAATAGCAGATTTCCTCGCCGAATGGATTGAACAGCGGCAGTCGACTGAAGTTCACTCGGAGCATTGGACCATGTTTTTTGATGGCTCTAAGATGTTGAATGGTTCCGGTGCTGGGGTTGTCCTGGTTTCCCCCAGAGGAGATAAGCTCAGATATGTGCTCCAGATTCACTTTGATTCCTCCAACAATGAGGCAGAGTATGAGGCCCTTTTATACGGATTGCGCATGGTCATTTCACTCGGCGTCCGTCGCCTGATGGTCTATGGCGACTCGGATTTAGTGGTCAACCAAGTGATGAAGGAGTGGGACGTGAGAAGCCCAGCCATGACTGGATACTGCAGTGCAGTGAGGAAACTGGAAAAGAAGTTCGAGGGGTTGGAGCTCCATCATATACCCCGACTGAAAAATCAAGCAGCTGATGATCTAGCAAAGATAGGTTCCAAGAGAGGAGCCATTCCGAGTGGTGTGTTCTTGGAGCATATACGCACTCCGTCAGTCAAAGAAGATCCTTTCACCGAAGAAGCTCCACAGCCCAAGAGTGCCACAGATCCGACTGAGGTTGAAGTCCCAGCAGTAGTCGACTTGGTCATGGAGGTCTTGGTGGTCATTCCCGACTGGACAGTTCCGTATACCGCGTATATCCTGAGAAAAGAGCTCCCGGAGGATGAGGAAGAGGCTCGACAGATCGTCCGTCGATCTAAAGCCTTTACCGTAATCAAAGGACAGCTATATAGAGAAAGCGCGACTGGAGTTGGTCAGAAGTGCATAATACCAGAAGAAGGTCGAATCATCCTCAATGATATCCACTCGGGAACCTGTGGTCATCATGCGTCCTCTCGGACCATCGTGGCCAAAGCATACCGAGCCGGATTTTACTGGCCAAAGGCGAATGAGATGGCAAAGGAGATAGTGGATAAGTGCGAGGGATGTCAGTTCTACTCTAATATGTCGCACAAGCCTGCATCAGCTCTGAAGACCATTCCACTCGTCTGGCCTTTCGCAGTATGGGGGTTGGACATGGTCGGTCCTTTGAGAACAGGGCGAGGTGGCTTCACGCATGTACTGGTGGCAGTCGACAAGTTCACCAAGTGGATTGAGGCTAAACCAATCAAGAACCTTGACGCCGGTGCTACTGTTAGCTTCATCAGGGAACTGATATTCAGATATGGAGTCCCGCACAACATCATTACGGATAATGGGTCGAACTTTGACTCGGAAGAATTCAGGGATTTCTGCAACTCTCAAGGCACACGAGTCGACTACGCTTCAGTCGCCCATCCGCAGTCGAATGGACAAGCAGAGCGAGCCAATGGTCTGATTCTCAAGGGATTGAAACCCCGACTGATGCGTGATCTCAAGCATGCAGCTGGAGCTTGGGTCGACGAACTTCCCTCGGTGCTTTGGGGACTGCGGACCACACCTAATCGGTCGACCGGAAGAACTCCATTCTTCTTGGTCTACGGAGCTGAAGCAGTCTTGCCGAGTGATCTTCTCCACAATGCTCCTCGAGTTGAGATCTACAACGAAGCAGAAGCTGAACAAGCGCGACAGGACACAGTCGACCTTTTAGAGGAAGAAAGGGAGATGGCTCTGATCCGATCGACCATCTACCAACAAGATTTGCGTCGTTTCCACGCCAGAAATGTGAGGGGTCGAGCCTTCCAGGAAGGAGATTTAGTTCTCCGAGTGGATCAGAAGAAACCACACAAGCTTGCTCCTTCTTGGGAAGGAACCTTCATCGTCACCAAAGTTCTCCACAACGGGGCATACCGTCTTTACAACGTCGAACATAATATCGACGAGCCCCGAGCTTGGAACACGGAACTACTCCGCCCATTTTACACTTAAGTTTATCACTCGGATGAGTTGCAATAAAGCACTCCTGTAGTTCATGGATTTCAAAATAATAGTGTCATAGTTCCTCCATAATTTTTGTCACTTTTTATTTTTGTCCAATAAAATTTTCCCCTCAGTGGGTGACTTAGCCGCGAATCCGTTTCGCCTAAGTTTGTAAAAATCCTACTGAGTGGTAAGCCAGACTTCCACTCGGAGGCTTAGCTGCAGTCCAAGTACTCGCCTAAGATATAAAAAATCCTACCGAGTGAAGAGCAAACCTCTCACTCGGGGGCTTAGCTGCAGTCCAAGTACTCGCCTAAGATATACAAAATCCTACCGAGTGGTAAGCCAGACTTCCACTCGGAGGCTTAGCTGCAGTCCAAGTACTCGCCTAAGATATAAAAATCCTACCGAGTGAAGAGCAAACCTCTCACTCGGGGGCTTAGCTGCAGCCCAGTGCTCGCCTAAGTTATAAAAATCCTACC
>NC_041391.1:437595058-437620979 GCF_002162155.2 Triticum dicoccoides | reverse complement strand
AGCTTAGCTGCAGCCCAGTGCTCGCCTAAGTTTTAAAAATCCTACCGAGTGAAGAGCAAACCTCTCACTCGGGGGCTTAGCTGCAGTCCAGTGCTCGCCTAAGTTATCAAAATCCTACCGAGTGAAGAGCGAACCTCTCACTCGGGGGCTTAACTGCAGCCCAGTGCTCGCCTAAGTTATCAAAATCCTACCGAGTGAAGAGCAAACCTCTCACTCGGGGGCTTAGCTGCAGCCCAGCGCTCGCCTAAGTTATCAAAATCCTACCGAGTGAAGAGCAAACCTCTCACTCGGGAGGTTTAGCTGCAGCCCAGCGCTCGCCTAAGTGGATTAAGGAATAAGTCGACTGCAGTGAGCGTCTTGCTTTGAACCTGCAAAAGACATTTCGAGCCGAAAGCTATCATATTCAAACACCAAATTCAAGTTCAGATCGATACCTAAAGGAACCGAAAGTGCTCAGGCGCTAAGCCTGTTAAGGTTTATCGGTTACAACTCCACTCGGCATACCGAGGCAAATTTAAAGCGTCGAGCTTAGAAGAAGTTTTTTACCCCTCCTGTGGAGGGCTGGAAGGTGCAACAAACTCATCAAGATCAATTCCATCTGCGATCCGAGTGGCAACAGCAAGGAAAGTTTCCATAAAAGACCTGAAGTCGTGTTTCTTGGTGTTGGCCACTCGGAGGGCAACCAGCTTGTCTTCTCGCGCATCTTTGCAGTGGACTCGGGCCAGGCACAGAGCAACATCTGCACCACACCGAGCCGAGGACTTTTTACACTCCTGCACTCGACCAGGGACGGCGTTCAAACGAGCCATCAATGACTCGAGGTCGTTCTGGAGTGTCTCCCCGGGCCAGAGCGTTGAGTCGATCCGAGATGTGGCGACCTTCAGCCTTGCAAGATAGTCCACGGCAGCTGCAACACGGGACTCCAGTCGGAAAACATTCATGGCAACTTCGTCGTTCACCGGAGAATTGACGGGGTCAAGGTTTGGTTCCAGCCGGCTAGTCTCTTCTTCAAAGTTTTGACAAAATTCTGCAAGGACGATCACCGAGTCAAAGCAATGGTCGAATGAAAAAAACCACAGTTGAAAGTGATTGTTGAAGGTTTACCTTCAAGCATAAGAAACAGCTTCCTGGCAAGACCACTCAGGAAGGCCTCCAGATCGTTTTTCTTCTCAAGAGCAGCTTTCAGATTGGTATTTTCTTGTTCAAGCTTGGTAACTGAAGCTAACTTCTCGTCGGCAAGCTTGATCCTCTCAGCTAGTTCAAGGTCTTTTTTCCTTTGGGCCTCCCTCACCTTACCTGCAAGTTACAGCAAGATCAGATTTTGAAACAAATGAAGGGAAAAAGCAGTCATCGAGGTCTCACCAAACATACCTTCGGTCTCCTCCTTTGCCTTCGTCAGACTCTCCTGAACCAGCTTCAAATTCAGCTCGAGCTGAATGTGCTTGTTTTCCAGTTCAGTGTAGCGAGCCGCAAGGTCACAGGAGTTCTGCGAAGAACCAATCGACTAAATGTCAAAGATAATTCACTTTTGAGTGGAAAAGGAAAAATCACGCGTTTCTAAGACTACAGCCGAATCCAAGCATTCGACCGTAGTCTCGGGGACTACACCCAGTGGGTGCACTCAGCGTGCCCCCACTAATCCTATTGAAGACAGAGTCGACCAGTCGACCGGTTTGCGAAATCCAGTCGCCGTCGTCAAATGACGGAAAGACTGAAATTATAAAGCCTAAGGCCGACTGCCAGCAGTCGACCTTAGCCTTGGGGACTACACCCACTGGGTGCACTCAGCGTGCCCCCACTAATCCTATTGAAGACAGAGTCGACCAGTCGACCTCAAAAAAAAAACAAGATGGATTCTTTAAGACTGTAACCGACTGCCAGCGGTCGACCACAGTCTCGGGGACTACACCCAGTGGGTGCACTCAGCGTGCCCCCACCAGTTTGCAAAATCCATTCGCCGTAGTCGAATGATGGAGAGACTGAAATTATAAAGCCTAAGGCCGACTGCCAGCAGTCGACCTTAGTCTTGGGGACTACACCCAGCGGGTGCACTCAGCGTGCCCCCGCTAACACGGAGTTTAAATCGACACACCCACTGGGTGACTACTATAAATTCTGGAAAGAAAAGTTTTTTGATAGCATATCCTAACAGATCAAGTGATGGTCGACTGACCTGAACATTCCTTTGAAGGGCGGAACTGGCGTCGTAAGCTGCCTGGCTCGCATCCCGGATGGTCTTCAACTGCTTCATCATGATCCCTGCCTGGCGTATCGCCTCCTTCGCGGCGCTAGCTTGGTCCTCTGGGACGTGGTGCGTCGTGAAGAGGGAGGGCTGCGGAGCACTCGTCAGCGGATCTGCGAAGGACACAGTGTGTCGAGTGGTGTTCTCCTCCTCCGCGACCAGAGTCTCAAGCACCGTCACATCCTGGGGCACCCTGCTGGCAGACGCTTTCCTTCTCATTATGTGCTTTAGTGGTTCCTCGTCTTCATCATCATCAGGGAGAGTGATAACAACATTGGATGGAGCTACAAAAAAGAATCAGAATTAGAGATCATGAGTCAGTCGACTAGAAACGGGGTGAAAAGTATAGTACCAGGTTTTGAGGTTGCTGCGTCCTCCATCTCATGTTCGTCAGCCCGGGCTGAGGTCTCAGAAGTAGCAGCACTGCAACTCCAAAGGATCATTCGACTAACTCCAGCGCCAACCAGAGATAAAGTTCACACAAAACAAGAAGACTTAAGCAACATGATTACCCTGATATGGTGGGGATGGACACCTTCATCTTCGGCAGGTGCTTGGTCGGCTTTGACGGGGCCGCCCTGGGCTGCTTCGACGCCTTTTCAGTCGGCGCCGGAGAGGTGGTTCGAGGGCGCTTGGTCGACTGTGTGACAGTCGCAACCCCCTTGCCACGTTCAGTCGCGGGGTCATGGACAAGCTTCGACCGCCTTTCCGAGCGCGGTGGTGCAACCTCCTCCTCCTCCTCTTCCTCGTCCTCACCAACGTCATCATCATCGTCATCAGTGTCATCATCATCATCATCATCATCCTCAGCGGCGTCCGAGTCCCACTCCTCCTCCTGGCTCTCGCCTCCGCTCGCTTCTCCCTCCTCAGTCGGAGCCTGTGCTCCGTTGGGCATCGAGTACAGCTCAGTGAGGGCCTGATAGACATCCAGACAAAGATCAGTCGACCGATCGGCAGAGAAAACAGAAATAAATATGACGAGAATACAATGGGAAGTGGAGCAGACATACCTTGTTTGGATCACTGTGGCAGTCGAGTGGAGGAATCCTTCTGGCTCCGCGAGGGTTATCCTTGTTCCCAGTAACAGCGGCCATCCACCTTTCCAGAGTGGCATCGTCGACTATTTCTGGATTGACCCGAGTCACATCCTCAGTCCCGCAGTACAACCACATGCAATGGCTCCGGAACTGAAGAGGCTGGATACGACGCCTAAGGAAAACCTCCAGGAGATCCATACCCGTCACTCCATCTCGAACCAACTGAACTACACGCTCCATCAGCATCTTCACGTCAGCTTTCTCCTCCGGAATCACCTTCAGAGAGGAGGGCTTGTTCACTCGGTCCATGGTGAACTGAGGGAGTCCACTCGACTGCCCCGGCGTCGACTGATCCTGGCAGTAGAACCAGGTCGACTGCCAGCCTCTGACTGACTCGGGAAATGTCATGGCTGGGAAGGTGCTCTTGCTCCTCACCTGGATCCCCAGACCCCCACACATTTGGACAACTCGGGTTTTTTTGTCGCCTGGGCTCGCCTTCTTCACGGTCTGAGAGCGACACATGAATATGTGCTTGAACAAGCCCCAATGCGGTCGACAACCCAGAAAACTCTCACACATGGACACAAACGCAGCAAGATAGGCGATAGAATTCGGGGTGAAGTGGTGGAGTTGCGCTCCAAAGAAGTTCAAGAAACCACGAAAGAAAATGCTCGGCGGCAAAGAGAATCCGCGGTCGACATGGGTAGCCAGAAGCACGCACTCACCCTCTTCTGGCTGGGGCTGCCACTCTTTCCCCGGAAGCCTCGCAGCTCCATGAGGGATCAGGCCCTCGTTGGCCATGTCGAGGAGATCCTTCTCCGTGATGGTCGAATGGATCCAATCTCCCTGGACCCAGCCTTTCGGCAGGCGAGATCTAGACGAAGACCCGCCGCGGCTGGTGGATCTCCCCTTCGCCTTCTCCGTCGTCGACGCCTTCTTCGCGCGTTCCAGCGCCGCCGTCTTCTCCTTGACCATGGCTGCCGGCGAAGCGCACGAGGAGAGGTTGTGCGGAGGCGAGAGCGAGCGCGTTGGGCGGAGACGAAGGGAGCAGAGGGAGAATGCTGAGGCACTGTTCAAAAAACCCTCGCCGGGCGCATTTATAAGATCCCTTCCGAGTGGATGACAGGTGGGCCCGGTCGATCTAATCATATCCTGAAACAGTTGCGCGAGCGTGATACGTGGCGAAAAAAGCGGTGCGGGGATCGAGGCGTCTATGCCCCGTCCCGTCCGAGCGCCGCGGACCGCTCCGCTTCGCGCGCTCCCCCAAATTCCGTATCCCGCGGAATCCGCGAACGGCAGATCAGTCTGCCAGACACGGGATTCCCTGCGATCCGTCGCTCGGAAATCAGCGAAGTCCAAAAGATCACTCGACGAAGAAAAAGGATGGATCGAGTCGACTGAAGAAAAGTTGCTCACTATCAACAAAGAGATTTTTTGGTTCAAAGCAACGCACGACTAGCATGCGAAGGCTAATCGGAAACAACATCAACTCCTTCATCACTCAAGCCTCAATCCATTCGGGGGCTAATGATGGAGTCATGTACCTAGGGTAGGGTCACAGACCTGATCTAAGTACCCTGCCTAGGGACATCCTTAGAAGAGATCACCTTCCAGTCGACCTACGAGGGACTCACTCGACTAACTTGAAGGACTCGACCACAAAGACTCACTCGACCACCAGAAGGTCAAGAGGCACTCTGCACTGCAACGGTCTGTAATTAAGTAGACTTTATGATAGTAAAGACACTTTATGTGGGGCGTTACCAGTAACGCCCCGGACTTAACGCACCTTAAACCCTCTCCTACGTGGGCTGGCTGGGGTCCTGGCGCACTCTATATAAGCCACCCCCCTCCACAGGTAGAAGGGTTCGGCACCCTGTAATTCATATACACATAATCCACTCGACCGCCTCCGGGCTCCGAGACGTAGGGCTTTTACTTCCTCCGAGAAGGGCCTGAACTCGTACATCTCTTGTGTTTACAACCTCTCCATAGCTAGGACCTTGCCTCTCCATACCTACCCCCCACTCTACTGTCAGACTTAGAACCACGACAATATACTCCCTCCATCCGAAAAAGCTTGTCCCAAACTTGTCCCTCAAATGAATGTATCTAGCACCAAGTTAGATTTAATGATGATAGCATATTTGAAATCTACGTATTTTGTGTGTGTTTGCAATCATAATTCAGTTACTTAATTTGGTTGCAAATATATTGGATAGCTCCACCAAAAACAACCAATCTATAAAGGACATATGCAATAGGCATTTCTAAAATATCTCATCATATAAAGAAGGTATTGTTCAAGTTTGCACCCTGGACATAATTTTAAAAATTAATGATGATAGCATATTTGGAATCTACGTAGTTTGTGTGTGTTTGGCATCATAATTCAGTTACTTAATCTGGTTGCAAACATATTGGATAGCTCCACCAAAAATAATCAATCTATAAGGACATATGCAATATGCATTTCTAAAATATCTCATCATATAAAGAAGGTATTATTTAAGTTTGCACCCTGAACATAATTTTAAAAATTAATGATAATAGCATATTTGGAATCTACACATTTTTCTGATGAATTTTCATATATGACATGTCACATTGAGTAAGGGTTTTAAAGATATGAAATTTTCAAAAATATTTGATCTTTGAAAGAAATTAAAAGAAAAAGGGAGGATGTGGGAATCGTAATTCAGTTACTTAATCTGGTTGCAAACATATTGCATAGCTCCACCAAAAATAATCAATCTATAAGGACATATGCAATATGCATTTCTAAAATATCTCATCATATAAAGAAGGTATTATTTAAGTTTGCACCCTGAACATAATTTTAAAAATTAATGATAATGGCATATTTGGAATCTACACATTTTTCTGATGAATTTTCATATATGACATGTCACATTGAGTAAGGGTTTTAAAGATATGAAATTTTCAAAAATATTTTATCTTTGAAAGAAATTAAAAGAAAAAGGGAGGATGTGGGAATCAAACCCACGACCTCCAGCGAGCTAGGCCAAGGAACCAACCAATGCGCTGGTCATAGAGTTGTCCGTGAGGGGATCTACACTTTTTAAGTGATGGGCTAGCGCGGACAAAAAAAAAGAAAAAAACCAAACGTTTTTCTCAATTAACGGTGGCATTGGTGGGTAATTTTTTGCAACTTTAGGGGCGGTTTTAATGACGAACGGGCAGAAGCGATAGCCACTTTATTAGTAGGTAAAGATAAAGATTAGGGAAAGATATAAAGCACGGCCAGACGTTTGCAAGCGTTTTGAGGGTCCGCCCTAAGCCGGGACTGTTAACTTGAGGGGTTTTGGTATCTTTTAATGCTCCACGCAGTTTGAATTGCCGTGGTTTAGCTATCAAAAAATAAACTGACGTAGTTACCCAAACAAGACACAGCCTCGCATATTTTATTTTTTTGCGGTCAGCGTTACCATTGTATTGCTAGCGTGACCAACATTGCAGATATGAAACAGATAATTTTCAAACTGCTAATATTTCGGATTTCATCACGATTCAATCACATGGTAAAAAATCTGGAAACCAATCTCTTTCTCTCTCTGTACTTACGTGAAGCCTTACAAAACCACCTAACAAACACTTCACCGTTTGCTCATGTAAGCAGAACTCAAGTCAGTGCTAAATTTCAGCCCCGGACAAGAAACCTCCCAGGTTAAATCTGACAAACATCCTATTAATTCCCCTTCATCATGGAACGGTGATTCAGTTCAGATTGCACTGCATAGCTCCAAGATTACTAGGAAGACTTCAAGTACCAGGAAACAGCCGTAGCTTCAGAAGCAACGTATGGAAGAAGGCTAACCGTCAACTGATAGAATGTGGTCTTCAGTTTCCTCCTTAAGACATTCCACGGGTAACCTAAAACTTAAGCAAAACATAGCCTGCAACAAAAATCAAACATCACAACAAATTCAGGCAAGGTTTACCATGTGTCCATTAATCAACGTGAAGTAGCAAAACTAGTACTGGTGGCCAAAAAGATACAATCACACAGATGATTTTGGAATAAACGATCCATGCTTCATGTCTAAATAAAGCTCATCTTCTCCTATCCTTGTATTCCATTCGTCACAGAAATAAATATCATACTGTTTAAAGACCATTGCCGATAAGCAATTTTGGTCTGGGTCTTACAGTCTGCTTAAATCCGGAGAAAGGGAAGAGCGGAAAATGCATGTGCTAAGATCAACAAAACAAAACAAAGCACGCACAAAATTTTGCAGACAACTAGTATGAATCTTTTACTAGATAATCTACCTTGTTAGGTGCAACATCACGAACCCTATGGAATATTGGTTCTGCTATCTTGGCATTCAGTTTGTTTTGTGCTTCCTGCAAAGAGGGAAAGAGCTGTCAAAAGAAACGCAGACACCTCGTAACACAGATATGAGCTTATGGAAACTGTCAATACTGTTGTGTGGTATGGGCCTATGGTATGATCAAATGGAACATTTATCATTTACTGAGAAATAACCAACGAGGATAGAGACTTACACATAATATCAATTCTTCAGATTCACTCGAACGGATGAAACAATAACAGTGGATCCAAGGTAATGACCCTTTCCAGTATCTCTTTTGAACAAGACCATCAAAACAATCTGCAGAATATATATACAAAATAATGAAACAAAAACATACAGCAACTGTGTGCCTGTAACTGTTAAATAATATGAAATGGTTACACCAAATATTAACAATAGAACAACTACATGTTTGTTACTTACAGGCAGCACCAAAGGTATTTTACACAGAAGGGAAATCCTATTGGGGGTGGGGGGGATTTACCAGAAGCAGATATGTTATGCTTATGTAGGGAGCCAGTTTTATCACAACCATATTCACAATGTATGGTTATGGCGTTGGAATTCAAAAGGCAGGGGGGTAAAGTCCATATAAGAGAGGTGATATAATATAAGTTTTGAGCAGAAGTGATTAATGCATACGAAACAAATCGTGCTGTGCAGAAATGCTATGAAAAAGCTTACAAGACAGAATATTACCGAGAAACTGCAGTGCGGAAGATATGTTATGCCTATGTAGGGAGCCAGTTTTATCACAACCATATTCACAATGTACGGTTATGGCGTTGGAATTCAAAAGGCAGGGGGGTAAAGTTCATATAAGAGGTGATCTAATTTAAGTTTTGAGCAGAAGTGATTAATGCATACGAAACAAATCGTGCTGTGCAGAAATGCTATGAAAAAGTTTACAAGACAGAACATTACCGAGAAACTGCAGTGCGGAAGCAGGGAGATTCATTATTACATGGTCAATGTGCTCCCAAGGCCTGGCAGGTAGTGGCCCAGAGCTTTTTACTTTCTTATTGTTCCTCTTTTTTGTTTGATTGGCATCTTCTTGGCAGGCAACATCACCTATAGGAAGCATAACAGTGTAACTCTACCACAAGAAACATAATAGCTAAACTTGTCATGCTTATCAAGCTGCTGACCTCACTCATACGGCAGTTTCGTTAACATAAACTACCAGCCTATAAACACTTTGAGACTTCTAGCAAGGTTCTTACAGACATTACATACAATGAAGTTACCTTCGTTAGAGCTTTCTTGACGCCTTTTGGCACTAGTGCTTACCATGGAGGAGCCATCCAAACTCTCCTGCGAGACCTCTTGTACATCTATTATACAGTAGCCTTACTGTGAGTTGAGCAAAAAAATCACCATAAACTACAGGGGAGGTGGGGGGAGGAGGAGGTGTTGAAAGTACCATGATTTCCATTTGATGTAGAATGTTCATTACCAGAAACCATTTCTTCAGAACAACGATTAGCAGCAGCAAATTGACACTCGGACTTAGTTTCTGGATCAGGTACTGCCAATAAACTTTGCATGAATACTCTAGCATCCATGTTATATGTGAAGATATAATCCTCCACCTTGTTAATCTTTGCATTTGTCTTCAGATAATGAACACTGTCTGGATTTAAATCATTTGCATATACAACACATCCTTTCTGTCCGGCTGGGATAGAAAATGGGCCAATACCAGCAAACATGTCATAGATAACATCTCCTTTCTTGAAAAGGGAAACCAATCTGATGTGTTCGTGCTCAAGTCTCGAATTCCAGTAGACTAAACCATAGTCGAGTCTAAACGTAGCACCATACTGTTTAACTTCAGTCACCATATCCTTTTTCCCTGCTAGAATCTCAAACTTTGGAACTCTAAATTCATTTGAAATTGCCCCAACTTTATTCACCACTGTTTGAATCCTTGGATGATTTTTCTACATATAAGCACAACAGAAAATGTTAGCTGAATAATAGAAGTAGGCAGACTATTCTAGAATGTTCTGAATAATTCTAGATGACCACATGTTCATTACAGTGTTTTTACAGTGCCTACTGCTTTACAAGTCTGGTGATAATTATCACGTGAAAGTTGGATCCTCGCCTCATATGCTGAAAATGAGTAAACATTTAAGAGCAGTATAAAGGTTAAAGTGAAAGTATGGGCAGGACCTTGCACTTCTATGAAGTATATGCTGAAAATGAGTAAGCATTTAGGAGCAGTAAAGGTAAAAGTAAAGTATGAGCAGGACCTTCCACTTTGTGATATATCATATATGAAGTAATAAAGTATGTAAATGCAACAGAATGCAGGTTATTTTTTTATATATTTTTTGCACATTACGACTTTACGAGAAGGGGAGCCTTGGCGCAATGGTAAAGCTGCTGCCTTGTGACCATGAGGTCACGGGTTAAGTCCTGGAAACAGCCTCTTGCAGAAATGTAGGGAAAGGCTGCGTACAATAGACCCAAAGTGATCGGACCCTTCCCCGGACCCTGCGCAAGCAGGAGCTACATGCACCGGGCTGCCCTTTTTTTTACGACTTTACGAGTAGTGCTACTAGAGATGTGTTGTCCTTATACATTCAGAGGTAAATTCGAGCTGTAGTTCATGTACATGAACAATCACTTTGCTCCAACTTAACTGTCCCTGATTGTGTAGGAATTAGTATAAGAGTGTGTTACTCGGGAATAAAAATAGGACAAGCAGCCTTACATCATAGATAACCTTTGCTATGACATCTTTGTATGCTAGCAAGTCATCAGGTATGTTTAAGTGAGCAACATGACCTGCAAAATTCATACAAAGCACTATTAGTAACAACATCAAACAAAAAATGAAACAACAGAAAGGAAGCATCATGAAGTTTAGTGTACTTAACAATTGTTTCAAAAGAAGAGGGCACCTCTACTCCTTCAGGCAATATTTGCTTCAGAATATGATCTGCATAAAATAAAAAAGATAAGCATCTAACCAAGGACATGAAGCACATTTACTGATTAAAATTAACTCTTGCAAGATGAAATCCTAAACCATAAAGAGCGGGGGTTATTAGCAGTATTCCTGATTCCCGATGAGCAAGCCAGAATGTTCAAAAAGTGCTTGATTTCAATTAAGGAAACTAATTTACCATCTGCACTTTTAGAAGAATGACATACAGGAACACAATAGATCACGACCAAGGAGCATACCACAACAAAATTATAGGAATCAGATGACGTAGAACAGAAGAGAAACTTACCAGCACTCCAGTAAGAATAACCAAGAGTCAACATGTAAGGTACAACATCAACACTGCACAGTTGCTTCAAGGAATTGTGAACCTGCTCCGGAATGTCGGACAAATCTACATATACCAGATGTAATGGACATAAGATTCTTTGATGGAAGCATAAAAGAAGAGAAATGTTAAAACATTTAGGACGTGATTGGTCACTGCTTCTGCAACGTAATCTGATTACAGCGTTAAGAGATACCGTGAAATCATGTTTGGTTCTATTATTGCTCTGTAATCTAATAACATGGTATCAATTTCCAGCCCAATGCAAATCTGATTCCACCAGAAATCCTCGGTAACAGAAAACATTACGGGCCACAACCATCTCCTGTCAATATTCTCGTCTCACACACGACTACACGAGCAATGTCACCATGGCCAAAGCGCGACCGAAGGATCAGGCCGTCGGCATCTAGACACTCAAACCGATTCTCGCCTCTGGACAGCCATGCATCACCGCCCTCTGGTTCAGGAACTGGAGGCTCCACAGGAGGCAGACGGTCATGCTCCTGTCCAGCCGGTGGTGGACCGATGCCGATGGCGGCGGCCGCGTGTCGCCCCTCTTCGATGATGACATGATGCGCCTCAGCTCGGCCTTCAGCCATATCGCCCAACTCTGTATGGCCACCACATCGTCGCCACTAACGTACTCTGTATGGCACTACTTCACTGCCACCTCCAGCAGATGAGTTTTTTTAATCGAGCTGTCCAGCAGATGAGTTAATACACGGCAAACTCCGGTATTTATTGCTGTTACAGTAGGTAACCAAACATATTTCGATTTTTGCCCATTACGTTTACGTTAACAGTGTAAACTCATTGCGTTTACGTTTGTGTTACAAATCTGGAACCAAACACGTCCTTAAGTTTTCTCGTTTGACAACAATAGAACCGAACAAGCACAACAGAGTGCAGCAATAGGAATGGAGACATAAGCGACTAAACAGCAGGGCCGTTGAAGGCCATGTGCGAGGTGTGCGTTCGCACAAGGCCCCCAAAATCCAGGGGCCCCCAATTAGGGTCCATATACGTGTATGCATAGTATGAAAATTTTCAGTTTTAGGCCGAAAGTAGTCTCTGTGTGTTTCGGCCTCCTTGGGCCTGGTCCGCTCAAAGGCCTCGAGCCAAACGCTGCCCATCATCGCTTGGATCGATCCAGGTGATCATAGACGAAACGGCAGCACCAGCGCATTGCGTGTACGTACATTCCGTGAAATCTGCCGTTCCTTATTTCCTAAATAATCTCTTCGCTTTCCATCTCACCCCTGTGCGATCAATCTTTTCACTTCGACTGAATCGGCGGCGATTGCTTTGCAGCCAGGCGACCGGCGGAAGCGGAACTGCACGGGACTTGCGAGCGCCCGCCGACACTGCTGCGGTGCCGCCGAATAGAAGGCCAACCGGCGCCCCTAAGCTCCTCCCCTTTTCTCTAATTTTGATACAAACTGCAAAGTTTAATTAAGATCTTACTAATATTTTTTTTTAAAAAAATTGCCTAGTTGTTGAAGTTCAGAAGTTGTCAGTCTCACAGATTCAAGATTTTCAATAGTAGCTCGCCCTGTCGTCCAAGTACAAAATCAAGGATCAATCTGATTCTAACTATCTATACAAGTCACAAGCCTGTAACTGATGTGAGTTATGCATTCATACTATTTTTGTTTGGTTCAAAAACAAACAATCATGCATTCTAGGAAAGTATGATTATGGTGCCTTCAAGCGTAAGAAGAAACAGAAATTAGAAGAAGAGTGGAGAACATAAAGACATTGATGGACTTGAATTGTTTTGCATATTTGTTTTCATCCAGGATTCAGTTAAGAAATCTATGGGCCCTGTTGATATTCTTAGTTGTTGATGAAGCGCCCCTTCAATCCTAATGCTATTATTGCAGGATTTTGTTAACAATTCCTGTAACTGTTGCATCTGCGCAAAGGAGCTTTTTTAAACTCAAGTTGTTGAATTCTACTATGACACAGGAAAGACTCAATGGTTTGGCGACAATAGCACTTATGTCTTGGAGAACATTAATTATAAAGACATAATTGAAGATATCATTTCAAGGAACGCAGGACAGATGGCACTTTTCAGTAGAGCATGAGGTCAGTTTACTGGTTTTAATCTTTTGCATTGCTACTTGAGAATTTTCTAAACATTGTACTAAATAACTTACATTTAAATTGTATAATTAAGTGATTATGCTTGAGTTATATTGGGCCCCATTTTGTTTTTCGCACCGGGGCCCCGATTTCCAGGAGACGGCCTTGCTAAACAGGTTTAACAACTCTAAATTCTTGCTATGGTATTCAAGCTTTGACGGTAACTAGAAGTTCTTGGTCAATTCACAGAAGCAGGTTTAGTGTCATTTTTATAGTTCTCAAAAACAACAGACAAGCACCTCACAAGTTTAAAAATCTGCTTCGTTCCAGGGAGAGGTTAAGGCATACCTTGGTTCTGGATCTTCTCCGACAGCACCACAAGTCTGTTCTTGTCACTCCCAGGGTCCTCAACTACAGGCTTGACCCGCGGCATGTCCAGTAGGGGCCTGGAAGCAGGGGGGCAAGAAAATTCAGCGCTGCGCTACTACTCCGATGCCCATACCGCTGTTAAACACGACGGCCACTTGGAAGTTGGAACCATCAAGATGTTGTGCTATCCTGCAACTGGGACCATTAAATCATAGAGGTGAGCGGCGGGTGTTACCCGGAGCGGAGCAGGCGAGTGACGGCGGAGGCGAGCTCCCGGGGGATGCGGAGCGCCCAGAGCTGCAGCTGCTGCTCGAACTTGCTCTCATCCAGCTTCTCCATTACCGCACACCCAGACACGCGCCCTCCTTTCCCTGAGGTTTCTAGGGTTTTGGACGCGGGGTGGGGGGAGGAGAGACGGCGGTCGGTGGGAGGCAGAACTCGCTCTCTTTTTTTTTTTGAGGCTAACAGAACTCGCTCTCGGCCGGAGTCGTGGGGCGAGAGGCTAACCGTCGTGGGTCAGGACGCTTAATGGGCTGGATGAAGCATTGCTCGGCCCAAAGCATTTTTAGTTTTTGTTTTTTTAGAAAAGCATTTTTAGTTCACCACTTCGCGTTTTGGACCCGCTCGTTGGGCCAGTGCTGCGTCGGCTCCCATCGGTTTCGTTTTCGGGAAGGTCCTAGTCCTATAACTTTCCCTGGACAGGGTTTCCTTCCCCTCAAAAAAAAAGGACAGGTTTCCTTCCCCTAAAAAAATGGACAGGTTTCCATTTTTTATCTTTTTTCCTTTTTATTATTGATTTCCCCGTATTTCTTTCTGATTTTCTACTATTTTCTATTTTTAGATTTGTGAATATTTTGAACACTTTGAAACAAAATAGTTAAGATTGCAAATGTTTTTGAATTTGTGAATATTTCCCAAAACCATTAGCATATTTGTATGCAAACATATTTGAAAATCACAAATATTTTTTCAAATTCGTTAATTGGTTGAAGTTGCAGACATCCTTCAAAATAGGAAACATAATTTTAAATTAAAAAAAATCATACATTTTTATGAATTTTTGTAGGATTTTTGAATTCAGAGATATTTTTTAATTTTTGAATATTTTATAAAATCCATTATTATTTTTGAACTCATAAAAATTTCTTAAATTTAGATAATTTTTAAAATTTGCGGGTGTTTTCAAATTCAAGAAAAAAAATTAGTTCAAACGTACATATTCAAATTTGTGATTTTTTGAATTAGCAAACATGTTTTAGTTTCATTATATATATGTTTTGAATTCACAACAAAATTTTCGAATTTATGAACATCTTTTCAAATTCGTGAACATTTAAATCTTGCTTTTTAATAAAAATAATAAAATTCATGAACATTTTTTAAAAATCGTGAATGCTTTCTAAATCCATGTACTTTTTCCTTCAAAAAAGAACTTTTTAAAAATATAATATTTCACATTTAAATACTTTTTGAAAATAAAACCTAATTTTCTACTTTTTCTACGAAATTTAAAAAAGGGCAAAAAGGAGGAGGATAACATGTAAGCTTTTTTTAGACAATCTCACAAAGCTTTATTAAATTGTCACAATGTTTACAGCAATGAATGTAAGGGATCCGACATGACCTGACCAAATATGGTGGCCAACCCCCAAGATAAAGCATGCCTCGCTAAATTTTGAGACTCAGCATTCGGGCTTCTAAATTCATGTATGAAATTATACCTAGCAAAGACTCTAGAACGACAACGATTTATTGGATAATTGCACCATAACTTGTTGTACTTCCTTGCTTGACATGGATCCAATAAACATATAGATCGTCATCTAGTGCCAAAGCTTTCCTTGCGCTAGAGCTTCCAAAGCTATTGGATCCTCTATCCACACAAAAACTATAAAAGATGCCCCCAAAATCCTCCAAGGTGGTCCTTGCATACTGCTCCAACAGCTCCAATCGATTTGTTCCTTGTCAGTGATGCATCAACATTTATTTTGCATATTCCATCAGGTGGACCCAACCAATGGTTTGATCGTGGAGGGGCTGATCTAGTGCTTGTTGAGGCAGGTTTCTGCAAAATATGTATCTCAGACATAAAAGAAATTATGAAACAATGAGTCGATAACGGGCTTTGGAATATAACCCCGTGTATCGCCTTTCTCAACATGCTAAACAGCCAAAGTGTCACCACCATTGATGAACTCATCATGTGGTATAGAATCATGTAGCGTGAAGATCCAGTTTTTTGCACTAGATCCTAATTAGGGCACATGTGTTCAACTGAACCTTCGGGAGAAAAAGCCAAAGGGCTACTGACCAGGGAAGAATCAGGAATGCAAGACTCCAAGTATCTTCAGATCCACAAAGACGTAATACCGACATGGTGGCCGTACTGTGATGGTGAAGGAGCTCGCTGGTTGGTATGGAGTGTTGCGCCAAACGTCACAAGAACACCCTGATTTTGCTTGGCACACGGATCTTCTGTAAAGAAGTCCAACTGTTTTTTTCTTGACCATGATGATCCATGTCGCCATTTCAGCCAGCTTTTCTGTTCAACTTAGTATGCAAAATCGTTCGATAGACTGACTGAACTGAAAAGGCACCACGACTGTCTTCACCACAAGCCCAAAAATCATCTACCCTCTTGGTGCATAGCGGGATCTTCAAAATCACTCCAACGTTTATGGGAATGAACACTGTCTTCACTACATCATCTCGTCGGGGCGAAGAGGAGGCATCCATGGCGAGGAAACATGTAAGACATTCGTATGTACACAAAGTAGAAACCGTCCATCAAAGGAAAAGAACAAACGATGGGCCAGCGAAAGAATCCCAACACGCATCGTGCAACGCTCAAGTGTGTGTTTCCTCTTTTTTTTCGCGTGTTATGCGCAAAATAGGAGGTGCCCACAAACTTGATGATGTGTAAAATTTCGGGAGCAGCCAAAATAGCACGCATAGACTAGACTCGATACTGTCGCGTGGCTCATCCACCACTGTCTTGTTGCTGAGGTAAACCACTTACAAAAAATGATTTCTCAGTCTCCATAGAGAAATTCGGATACGAGGTATTTTATACATTAAAATGGAAAATATGTTCGTGGATTTAAAAAGATGATCATGAATATTATTTTTATGAACTTAAAAAACTATCCATAAAATTCAAAAATATTCAAAATTTTAAAAGCTCGAATAAATTTAAAAATAATGATGAATTTGAAAAATGTCAACAAGTTTTAAAAATATTCATGTATCAACAAAAGTCTTTATTTAGTTTAAACTAAAAGAAAAGAAAAACACGAAAAAAAAACTTCCAAGGAAACAAGACGAAAACCAACAGAAAAACTTCGTTCCTTAGAAAATCTGGATAATCAAAAACAATCTTAAAAAAAACCTGTTGTGTGATGTGAGAGTTGTAGAAAGCTTAAACGAGCCAAGGATAAAAGCAAACCAAATGTGCGAATTCTTCGGAATGCTTTTTGCTCTTCTCTACAAGCGAAGAATATGAACTCTTTAAATTCCCTGAAAAAGGAGACTAGTGTTGAAGAGCATCTCCAACACCGAGCTCGTGTTCGCGGTTGACCCACACTTAAACGCCCAAGGATCAAAGTAAACTGAAAGTGGGTGGGAGAGTAGAAGAAAGGAGAAGGACTGAATGGACACGTGGTCGCTCGCGTTCACTCCCGATCACGTGAGAGAGAACACTTGATGCAGCTGACGTTTCACGGGATTCACGCATCAAGATTGGTGAGTGCATTAGACGGTACATAGGGCGTTCGGGTTGAGAGTCTAAAAAACTGATGTCGTATATTTATCATTTATCAATTCTGATTTTTGTTTGGACAAATTCGAATTATAACCGTACAAAGCGCGAGTTTTACATCCCTATCCCCAGGGCTCCCAATTAGGGTTTGGGCTATCCGTCCCGGGCCGGGCCACAACAAATGAAAACCCTAATAACCGGGCGTGGCCCAACGGCAGTTTCCCGCACCGCCCAGCGAAATCCGACCGTTGCGCTCCTCGCCTTTTTCCCTCTTCCTTCCCACCGCGCCGCTCCCGCAGACCCTACCTAAGTTTTCCCCAATTCATTTGGCTCCAATCCATCCCCGAACAAGGCAAGAACACGGACAAGCCAAGAAGAACAACTCCCCAGCGTCTCCGGCGAGGTACTCCTCCTTCTCCCCCCTCTTCCTCTCGCGTCCTGACCTAGGCTCTAAATCTCTCCTACCTCCCGCGCGTCGCCGTTCGCGTTCTTTCCCCGTCGGGACACCGCGTTCCTGCTGCCTCCGCCTCCGTTCCGCGGCCTTTGGCCATAGGGTTTTGATTGAGGTATGTACGAGGCTGTTCTCATCCAGCGATTACTGAGATCCCACCGACCTTCGCGATTTCCGGGGCGCACCACCATCTAAATCCGCCCTGTCCATCCATCTGGTTCGCGTATTCTTCTTCTTCTTCTTCTCGGGCAGGGTTATGAGCATCGACGCTTATGTCTTCTGATCTGTTTTCTTGGACACGCCAAGCGTGGTCTTTCTGAACACGCGTTGCATATTCCACAGCGGGATTGCTGTTAACCTAAAATATATGTGAGATCTGGGTTTGCCTTTTCGAAACAACGTGGTCTGATGTGTAAGCTGCAATTTCTACACCATACAATAGGATAGGGAAGTCCTTGATTCATATCTGTGAGCGGAATCTTGGTTGCCTTCACAAAACAACGTGGTCCGATGTTAAAAATAAATAAACCATATGCTGATTGCAAGTTTCTTTACAGCACAATAGCGTTGGGAACTCGTTGTGTATTGCTTCTGTCGTCTGATTGATTTCCCTTTGCGCAGCAGCGTTTAACTCCATCCAGGCTTTCGAGGTACAAGAAGAAAGGCTTCTGTTCGGCCATGGCTTTCCCAGCTCCAGCTGCTGTATTCCTTGATGAGAACCTGCCAATCCATAGAGGTGAGCCTTCTTTCGCTCGAAACTAATTCATGGTATGGAAGTTCCCTGTTGTAAGCGTGTTCCTGGTGTGCAGGCAAGAGGACTGATGGGCTGAACGCGAGGCCACTGAAACCATCAGCAAAGCCATCAGCAAGGAAGGCCCTGCGGGATGTGTCCAACACCAGCAAGCCCCAAGCGCCTAGCATTCAAAAAGGCCACCCCTTGAAGGACAGGTCCGTCCTGAAAGACAAGTCTGCTCTTCGCAGCCAAGAAGCCATTAAGAAGAACCCACTGAGCAAGACTACAATCTATGCTGATGAAGCCACCAAAAAATGTCATGAATGGGCCAAGGGTGGGGTGGAGGGCACCCACTTCACTGGGAATGATGCTCAGAGGTTGGACAGTGACAAGATAGACAAACGTGAGAATTTGTGTCTTATAGTTTGCTTCATTTGCCTGTTCGTATGTGGGCGGACCTTTTCAATATGTGCATCTAACTGGTTATATCATGTCTGTGCAGGTGTCAAGAAGAAAGTGGAGAAAATAACGTCAGCATTGCATGACTGGTCAGATGTGATATTTGATCCTCTGCTGTTTCCAGCTAAGGTAAGCCACCCACATGCACTGTGTTTTTAAAACTCCTCCAGGTTATTTTGAATGTCTACATACTTCTGTACGCATTTCGCCAGTTCACACGTAAACATTCTGTTAGTATTGGTCTCTTGGTTCGATAAACTGCTAAATTTACATCCGGATTAACTAATTATGGTAACGTTGGCAAACAGGAATAATGTTTATCTCAGTATGCCTTACTCAGCTTTCTTTCATAACCGAATGCACTATCTACCTACTGAACTTGCTATGCCTTTTACTATGACATAAGCATAGAAACAAAAATTACATGATTACTTGTTCCACTGTTTCTTTTAGCTAATGTTGGTACATAAACCAATGTGTATAAATTCATAAATGTGATCCTTTCATGCCTCTTGCATGGAGGAACTGTATCATGTCCTTTTACCACAAAAGAAATATTTGCCATTATTGATTGCTGCAAGCTTGTTCTTTTTATCTGTAGAAGCAATTAAGAAGTAGTAAAAATGTGGACTAGGCAACAAAGATGTACTCCCTCCATTCCAATGAATGAGGCGCACACATTTCAAAAATCAACCTTGACCAACAAAATGTATGTTATATGTGATAAAAGTTACGCTATAGGATTCATATTCAAAAGAACTTTCAATGGTGTAATTTTTAAGTCACTAAAATATATATTATTGCTGTAATTTATGGTCAAAGTTGGATTTTGAAAAGCATGGGCGCCTTATTCAATGAAATGGAGGGAATAAGTACTTATGGATGTTGCTTCTGAATTCATATAATTCTCTGTTGGATACACCCCTTGCAGCACTTCACAACTAGCTATAGTTAAACTTGTGGATGATACCGCTGATAATTCTCAATCTGGATTTCCCTAAAATATTTGTTTAAGCTCTCAACCGCAGTTTTATCTGTTTTTTCTTTTGAAAAATTTGTTTATGTATATTAGAATCTTCAACTTTGCTAATTGCTAGTAGCACTGTAGGAATTTGTTTCCACTATGCTGTTGACGGGTGTCTTGTCCTGTTTCAGTTTATTTACTTTGAGTTTACCCGCAATGATTATATGGATATGCATACTCGTATTAAACAATGGTGTATATATTATCTTCTTGCATCTGTTTTGTGTAAATAACACATGGCATGTATAAACTGTTGGAAGGGATGATCGGACAGAGAGGAAATATGCGCGAGAGAGACAAGTTTTGTGCAGTATAATCGTACTGCTTTTCTGTTCTTCTTCTCCTCTACTTATTCTTTGGATACAAACTAACTTGAGCTAAAAATGGGCGTTGGACCGAGTTTAACGGCCATGCCTCCCATAGCCACTCGTCCTTCAACCCTACATAGCCGCCCAACGACCATGCCATTGCCATACCATAGCCACTTGTCCTTCTCTCCCCTACATAGCCGCCACAATCACCTTGATCTGTGTCATCCCATGGAGTGAACCGGCAGCCCTAGTTCTAAGGAAACAAAGCATACTTGGCCAAGACGTGCACATGCACACGTTACATGGCCCCTTATTCAGCTGACTGAAAATCAAACTAGCTAAGGGATTATAGGCTGACATAAACCAACAGTCATTGCTTAGTCGTCTAGTATGTTCCTGTTCCTTAGTTTACCTAGTATGTTCTTGTTGTTGGTCTTTACATGCTAATGAAGATATCCTTGTTTGTCATTTGCTCATGCTCCCGTGAACAACATTTGTTGTTTCTGTTCCTCTCTTTAATGCATTATGTTGATACCAGAAATGTAATATCTGTTTGTTGACGATTCAGGCAGTTGCACCGTTTTATGAAGAAGTAAATGTGCTGGAACTGGAGCCTGAGATTCTTCCAGACATCAGTGGGCGTCTCTCGATTTCAGGTCTCTTTCTCCTCGCACATTCATAGGCTCGCTCTAGTTCGTTTAACGTGTCACTCAACGCATTACGTGGCGATCTGCAATTTTGTTTCAGTTTTCTCACATGTAACTCGTGTGCATTTGCATCCAGGCGATAAGGCAAAGCTGACTGAAGATTCTTTTGATGAAGTTGAGCTTGACAGCTACTCATTCCTAGAGGACAAGCCTGTTGAGTTTCAGCTGAGAGACGAGATGAGTCTTTATCCATGGAGCCTGGAGTCAGTGAACTGAAGAGTCCCTCTGCCCACCTGAAAAAACTTCAAACTCCACTGCTGTCACTGCCCTTGCAACGCTGCTTGCTCAGGAGCAGTCGACTGTAGAACTAGAACGCTAGATGCTGCTGTTCTTTTCTCCCGTCTGTTGTGATGGATGAACCTAACGTACTATCGGGTTTCAGTGTTGCAGTGGAAGCAGCTTAGCTTCCTGTTTGTTTTGGCTGAGATGCTTTTTCAGTCAGTGATGTGTAAATGGTCGCATAAGATCGTTCCTCTACTGTGAACTGTGCGGGTTTGATCTCTGATTTTTCAGCTTGGTCATCGGTTAACTGTCTTTTGCCAAAATTGAAACTTTCATATACACGGTTTTATGGAGAGTATGGTTTTGGAATAGAACTTTGGTTTGTGCAAAGAAAGCATTTTGCTAAGTGGATAGATGAGTCAGGCAAAGTCACTTCAATCTTTATTAAAAGCAGAACGCATTAGCAGGTAAAGAATCTGCCTGTTTAGATAGTGATGACCAAGCTTCTCATTTCCTCAAGTGGAGCTTTGCCGTGCATGCACTAAGAGCATCTCTAACCTTGTCCTACAATTCCTTGAATTTTCTCCCAAATCTCAACTTCTAAAAAATGAGCAGTTAAAAGCTGGGCGCACCTAGTCCATTCTCTATATTTAATTCCCTAATAACAATTTTGCGACGGATTATTCCATACTTCAGCACAAATATTTCAAACGATTGCACAACAATTTAAGCAATTGAAATGCACCGCTTCCAACAATTCAGCTAAAAACCTAAGCATAGTCCACCCAGTCCAATAATTTAACTAAAAACATAAACTTAGTTCATCAAAAAGCCACCAAATCCAAAAAGTTCATCCAAAAACCACCACATGGCACATACTTCATCAAAAGCCACCATCGAACTCCACCAAATCATGCACTCTCATGGTCACTACCACCACCACCACCACGAGCACTCGGGCCGATCCTCGATTTTGTCATGATCTCTCCATGAGTGCGTTATCTATATTGTCTCGCCATTTCATCCATCATGCTCACATCTCCCGGTGTTCCAAGACCGGTGGTATTGTCGAGAGACAACAAATTTTTTCGAAGGTGTTGTGGGAGTTGGATCAAGATGGTAGCACACAAGATTCACGATCTACCCAGGTCCTGACCCTACCCCGAGGAGTTGAAACCCTACTCCTGCCTTTGGTGGTTGTGTTGCTCGAGTGCTCGGCGATCGAGAAGATGGTCGGGAGATCGGTTTCTTGGGTCAAGCTCTCGGCCTTGGCGGCGGAAAGGAAAAAGATGGTGGTCGGTGAAACCCCTAGCTCTAGATTGATCTTGCATGTGTTCAATCTCGCCCAGGAGGGCCCCTAGCTCGCATTATATACCTGGCAGTGCTAGGGTCACATGGCTTAGGTTAGAGTACTACTAGGCTCGCGCCCTCGGTTGGATTGAGCCGTGCCATGCTACAGTGGCCCTCTACTTCCTTGTCTCCCAAGTTGGTGCGGAGCCTGGTTAGCGCCTAGGCCCAAATGGATCACTCAACACCTTGGTCCATGACGTGGTAGGGCTTGCGCCCGGCTACCATGTCAGCGTGTCATATCCTCGTCAGTAGAACTCGATTGTCGTTGACCTACCTATTGGGAGGTCACATGAGACTTGTTGGATTCCTGAAGGAAGAAAGAGAGAAAATAGGGTCACATGGCTCTAGAGCCATCTATTGCGTGAGGGAATATGGTCGGGTTGCCAATGGCGTTTGGAAATCCCAAGAGGGTTGCTTCCAACTAGCGTCCCAGCAGGGGGACCATCTTGGCGCCTGTTGTGAGCCAATGTCTTGAATGACGACGCTCGGGATCTGAGTGAATTGGAATGGCTTAAGGCCCGACTCATGGCCCGCTGGGGGCGCATCATAGGCGTCCTCGACTCAGATGCATCCAAATGTAGCACCATTGTTGAAATCAGGTGCAAACACCATGGTCAGCTTGATGGGCCACCTCCTTAGTAGCGTCGCTACAGTTGGGCACCAGGGGACGAAATGCTGCTACTATCACTCAAACGGATGTGGGAAAGGATAAATCTCCACTACCCCCCTTTATCGGGTGATTAGTCGATGGAGTGGATACATGCACCAGTCGAGTTCATGTCGATTCCCAATGTGCGATAATCATGATGCCTTGTGGCAGGGGATTGGTCAGAGAGAACGAAGCTCTGCCGGCATGGGGCACCGCGCCACCACTCTGAAATGTTGCATCACAACTAGCACACGACACCCAGTAGGGGCATGAGGCTTCGACCTCCCCTCCTCCTATATGGGCATGAGAGTGGAGGAAAAAGAGAACTTCGTAATTCTGTCGTTGATACCCTGTTCCTCGTACCCTTCCTTCTTCACAACTCTTTGGTTAACAGCGAGAGAAGCGCCGAAGGCCTTTCGCCGTGCCTCATTGCGTTGGGCCCTGCGATGGCATCCTCCTCCTCCTCCTTTGTCATGGGTAGCAAGCACCGCCAGTGATCTACGGTCGTCATCTTCTACACGACTCGATAGTGCCGCTAGTGACCCACAACCGTCATCTCCAGTTCCACCTGCCTGTTAGTTGGTCCTTCCTAAGATAAGTACTCATTCGGAAAGCATCCCTTGCTGGCTTTATCAACCATATTATCAGCCTGGTCTCGGGAGGACAAACTTTGATTTGCATTAATGGTGAACTAGGCCCAAGTTTTTGCAGCAAGCAAGGTCTTAGACAAGGGGATACAATCTCCCCCTTGCTCTTTGACATCATAGCTGATGTAGCGACCACGACCCGAATGGACCGAAGTCTCTGTGCATCAGTGTCATCCCTGGACCGGTAATGCTCACACGCACGGTACTCGAGGAATTATAATAGAGTTCAATCACACACTTATTACATCGAGTCCTCATAAAGAGTATGATTACACAAAAAATATCATGGCTGAAGGCCATCTAAATTAAATAACCGCGGAAGCTTCGAAGGTAAATGAGTCCATCAACTCCAACGGCATAGCTGAGTGCAAGACAATGACCTATCGCACCTTATTCGTTGTCTGAGTAGTCTGCAACATGAGACGTTGCAGACGTGTAGGTCAGCACATTGAATATGTTGGCAGAGTTACACTGTAAAGCAATGAAATGCAAGAACTATATCTACAAGCAATATTGGCTCGTGGAGGCTCTAAGTTTATGATTTTTGCATAAAGCTAGTTTTCCCCTACAACAAAGGAATAAATTTATTTAACTACTCCCAAGTTGTCTAATATTTGAGAAGGTTCCCCCAACTCAAATCCCAATTAAAAGTATCATCATTAAACCCAATTCAATTAAATGTAAAAGTGATGAGATCAACAATAATAGCCAATTCTAGATACTCAAAATGTCCATAACCGGGGACACGGCTAACCATGATTAGTTTAATACACTCTGCAGAGGTTGCACACTTTTCCCCACAAGACTCGACCGCATCCATGATCGGATGATCGAGACATAGTCTTTCTGAAGCACTTACTCTCTACTCCGGGCAGATCGGTACACCTACTTTCCCCTACATCTACTAGTCCACCTCTTCGAGAGCTCACACAACTTACTCAACTATGCCAGAGCCTATAATGGCTTGTGGCTGCACATAGAAGTTTCTAGTCATGAAATATCATATGATCCCTTTGAGCTTGGGTGGCGAACCGAAGGAAAAATCACAAGGGTACTCTGGGATTTCCTTAAATAGGCAACACTTGTTCCCCCGGGTGCCTCATCCAATCCACACAGATGTATATTAAAGTTGCCACCTTAATGTTATCCAAGATTTAATAACTCTCAAACTTCCATGTGTGAATCACGATCCAATCCCCGTCTACGAGCATGGATAAGCAATAAATAAGCATAACGTATATTCCCGGGGTGATCAAAAGGTATTAGGTTCCTACCTCAAGTACTACAACCAAACCACATGTTCCCAATCCTACTCATGCAAATATTTGAGGGGTAATACTAATGCATAGTAAAAACTGGGTATAGAAGAGTATGATCAAAGTGTAACTTGCCTTGCTGATGATCTGCAAACTCTAGAGATTCGTAGTAACAAGCTTCGCACTCTGGGTAATCTAGCGTAGACAAACAGTAACATACATAAGAAATCACTCAAACGAAACAACGAGAAAACCGAGAAAAGATCCAAATCAAACACGAAACAAGCATACGGCTTAGACTAACAGAAAGTATAACCTAACAACATTATTATCATGTGGATTAGATCTTAACAATAGGTACATGTGATTAGCTACGATTTGCAAAAAGAAACAACTCAAACGGAGAAACAACACTCAAAATTATGAATGAAACAAGATCGTTTACTAATCTGAACTAAACTCAAATTTTACAGTGTCAAAATCATGTTCAAGTTGGTTAACTGGAAATAACAGAACGATACGAAGATTTAGGGACTGGTTTCATCTAATTTGGACAAACGAGTAAAAAGTTACGCTAGTTTAAGATCAGGGGCTAAATCGCAAGAAAACTATTCATGGATAGGTCCCTGGCCAAAAATAAACTAAAAAGAAAAAACTACGGCGCGAACGTTTGTTAACAGAACTAATCTAACGAAAACCGTCCGTTAAAATGAACGAACATTCATTAAATAAGCAAAAACAAAACTAAACCGAACTAAACCCTAAAACCGAAAAAACGTCGAACCGGCGGTTCTTACTGGTTTACAAAGAAAACCGGCGGCGGCGAGGTGGATCGGATTAGCGGCGCAGCGGCTCCGGCTCCGGCGGGGTGACGGCGCTGGCAGTGGCAGCTGCAGGCGGCGGCGCGAGTGGCGGCGACTGCTGCAGTGGAGGCGTGCGGCGGCGGCGGCGTTTGGTGAGGAGAAGAGGGCGGTGGCGGCGTGGTATTT
>NC_041391.1:437584124-437594467 GCF_002162155.2 Triticum dicoccoides | reverse complement strand
GGGCTGCGGCTCTGGGGGAGGGGCAAGGCAACCCGGCGTCCGAGGGGACTCCGGTGGCGGCGCGGGATCGGACTCCCGGGCGGGAAGGCGACGACGCTCGGACGGGCCGGCTGGGTCTCGGCCCAGTTCGGTCCGGAAGACTTTTTTTTAAATAAATACGCCTCGAAAGAAAAATCCTAAATAAATATAAAAAAATTCTAAAAATTCCAGAAACAATTTTGACCGTCCAAACCTAATATTTAGGACAAGATGAACATTTTTATGGATAAAAATGCAGTTTTCAAAAATGCATTTTTTTCTAATTCAAATAAAATAGCAAATAAAATACCAATAAATAATAATTTGATTTTAAAATTCTTTCTCCAGTATTTCTCTTAGGTTGAAGAAGTCATATTATCTTCTCTCATTTTTTTATTATTGGAAATAATTGGAGAGAAAAATAATAAAATCAAATTAATCCTCTTTGCAAATTTGAAATAAATTCAAATAGGAATTTTGTGAAACCTCCAACTCTTTCCTTGGGTCCTTGAGTTGCTTAAGATTTCTAGGATCACAACAAAATGCAAAAATAAATATGATATGCATATGATAATCTATGTATAACATCCAAATTAAAAATTGGAATGTTACAAACCTACCGATTTTTTGTCCAAAATACCACTTACCGAAATGAATTGACAAAAAAGACTACCTATGAATCAAATTGACAAAAAAGACCCCCCAGCTATGGAGGCAGGCGCGGCAGCCGATGTGTGGCACCTGCCGGCACGCCTGAAGGTGGCAGCACCGGCCGCCACACTGGCAGACGGCCACAGGCGAGTAACAGAAATCGGCAGGCGCGGGCGTTCCATGACGGAACGTTGCTGGCCTTGTGGGCCATGCCGCCAACGATTGAGGCGGCCTCTGCCGCTGCTATTTTGCAATGCGGAGGCTTTCCTGTGTTAATTCCCACGTGTGATTATCATATGCACTGATTGCAATGCCTTTCGTCATTTTAGATGGCACTAATTGCTAGTACGAGACTACTACGATGATTGAAGCATTATTTAATTCCCGTCTAAAAATTCTGTCTGTCTACACACTGATTGCAGTGTTTTGGATCACGTATATTTCCCGCCTAAAATTCAGATGTACTTGTATTATTAGTTTGTACCGGCATAGGCGGCGGGCCGCTCCTTTCCCCTCCTCGCGGATCCCCCAGCCGGTGCGGGGAGGTTGGCCGCCGGAGGCGCTGGGATACGGCAGGGCTCAGCGGCGCGACGACGGGCACGCGCTGGGGTGGTAGCGCCGTATTTATAGGCTCCGATGACAAATATAAGAGCAACTCCAATGCGGCAACCTATTTCGTTCGCGCGCGTCCGTATGGGTCGGCACGGACAGAAAAGTCGGCTCAACACGCCGACCCAAACGGACGCACATCCGCTTTTCGTCCGCCTGCTGACACATTCCCGGCTCATGTTTTAGCCTCATTTGCATCGGCGCGGACACGAGACGGACGCGCGTGATGCGCACCAACTACTCCACCTGGCAAGCCTCGCACCCCCTCCCCCTGCAAGACTGCTGCCACGCCCAAGCCCAAGAAGAAACTGATCCCGAGGAGCGCGCAAGGGAATTGGCGAAGAGAATGGGCCGGAGGCACGCGGCGGACGCAAGGGACGAAGAAATCGCGGTGACCGCCACTGCCATCGCCGCGCAGCAGGAGGCCACCAACGCCCGCGTCGCGGCGGCAACCAGGGAGGCGCTGATCTTTCTAGGGTTAAACCTTGGCCAGGATGGCCTCGTCAACGCCGCTGTCACCGCGGCCAGCACCGGCTCATCTGCTTTTCCTCGGATGGTGTCGCCCGAGTCGCCCCGCGCGTCGGCGATGCAACCGATACCTGGCTTCCACGTCTACCCGCAAGGCTCCCGACTCTCCGGGGAATGCTCGCTCGAGGTGAGCGTGATGGCACCTTCCATGCCCACGCCAGCATCCATCGACCTCAACGCCACACCGTTGGACGGTGGCTCGTCATCTGGAGGGGGGAGGAAACGGGCACGGCCCATGCCAGCCAACGTGAACTTGGGCGACGACATGCCCGCTGGCATGCTGTCGGCATGAACTTCGCGCGACGACATGCCCGCTGGCATGATCTATGGTTGCGGACCTTTTTTGAAATTTGCATGCGGACATGAAAATGGGTCGCTGCCGTTGGGTGAACTGCGACCCAAATCTTAAAGAGGGCGGACGCCGAACGGGTGGCCGACACAAACTGACAAAAATCAGACAAAAGTAACGTCCGTTTGGGTCGGCGCGTTGGAGTTGCTCTAATGGCGTGAAAATAACCGTAAACGGACGAAATTTTAGACGTGAAATATACGTGATCCAAAACACTACAATCAGTGTGTAGATGGACGAAATTTTAGATGGGAATCAAATAGTGCTTCAATCATCGTAGTCTCGTAGAAATTAGTGCCATCTAGAAAGACAAAAGGCATTGCAATTAGTGCATAGAACAACAGCGGCAAGGACGCCTCATACGTTGGCGGCATGGCCCATAAGGCCAGCACCGTTCTGTTGCGGGATGGCCGCACCTGCCAATTCCTGTTACACCCTGGTGGCCGCCTGCCAGTTTGGCGGCAGGTGCTGCCGCCTCCAGACGTGGTGGCGGGTGCCACGCGTCGGTTGCCGCGCCTCCCGCCACGTTTGGGGGGTCTTTTTTGACAATTTGATCTACATGTAGTCTTTTTTGTCAATTCGTCTCGGCAAGTGGTCTTTTTGGACAAAAAATCCAAACCTACCCCCCTTAAGAAGAATCTCGCCCTCGAGATTCGGGTTGGTTAGCAAAAAGGTTTGGGTGGTCCTTGCGGATATCTTCTTCTTGCTCCCAGGTGGCTTCCTCCTCAGTATGGTGGCTCCACTGAACTTTGCAAAACTTGATAACCTTGCTGCGAGTAACTCGATTGGAAAACTCGAGAATCTTGACGGGCTTCTCTTCATAGGTCAGATCACTATCCAACTGAATTGCTTCCAGTGGTACTGTATCCCTCAGAGGAATATCGGCCATCTCTTCATGGTACTTCCTCAACTCGAAAACGTGAAACACATCATGAACTCCTGACAATCCTTCTGGCAATTCCAACTTGTACGCAACTTCTCCCATGCGTTCCAAGACTTTGTACGGCCCCACAAAACATGGTGCTAGCTTTCCCTTGACTCCAAAATGTTTAACTCCTCGAAGTGGGGACACCCGAAGATATGCTCTGTCTCCGACTTCGTAAACTATCTCCTTGCGTTTAGTATCCGCATAACTCTTCTGCCTGGACTGGGTTACCTTGAGTCTGTCGTGAATCAACTTAACCTTCTCTTTAGAGTCTTTGATTAAGTCTGGTCCGAACAACTATCGATCTCCAACTTCACCCACGATAACGGTGTCCTGCACCTCCTTCCGTACAAAGCTTCGAAAGGGGCCATCTTCAAACTGGCTTGATAACTGTTGTTATAAGAGAACTCTGCATAGGGCAAATTGTCATCCCAACTAGATCCATAATCTAGCGCACAAGCTCTCAACATGTCCTCCAGAATCTGATTGACTCTCTCGGTCTGTCCATCCATCTGTGGATAAAAGGCTGTACTGAACTCTAGCCTGGTACACAAAGTTTCATGCAACTGATTCCAAAACTTTGAGGTAAACTGGGTTCCTCTATCTGATACAATGGTCCTCGGAACTCCATGTAGATATATGATCCTGGTCATGTATATCTTTGCCAGCTTAGCACTCGTATAAGTTGTCTTCACCGGGATGAAATGAGCTACTTTCATCAAATGATCGACTACAACCTAGATAGAGTCATAGCCTGAACAAGTCCTGGGTAATCCGGTGATAAAATCCATGCCAAGTTTATCCCACTTCCATTCGGGTATCGGCAACGGCTATAGCAATCTGGCTGGCTTCTGATGCTCTGCCTTGACTCTCTGACATACATCACATACGGCTACATACTCGGCAATATCCTTCTTCATTCCTGTCCACCAGAAACTTTCCTTCAAATCCAGATACATCTTAGTGTTGCCTGGGTGAATAGAGTAAGGTGAATCATGGGCCTCCTGTAGAATCAACTTCCTGATCTCAGGGTCATTAGGCACATAAATACGATCTTCAAACCATAAGGTGTCGTGCTCATCCTCATGAAATCCTTTAGCCTTTCCTTTACTCATCCTTTCCTTTATCTCGACAATCTCCTTGTCAGTCTTCTGGGCTTCTCTGATCTTACCCAACAGAGTGGACTGAATTTCCAATGCTGCAACATAGCCTCTCGGAACTATCTCCAAGCATAGCTCTCGAAGGTCATCAGCTAACTCTTTTGGTAATCCTCCAGTTATGAGCGTGCTAACATAACTCTTGCGGCTCAACGCATCTGCTACGACATTGGTCTTTCTGGGATGATAATGCAATCTCATGTCATAATCCTTTATGAGCTCCAACCATATCCTTTGCCTTAGGTTCAACTCCTTCTCCATGAAGATGTATTTCAAACTCTTATGATCTGTGTATACATCACAACAGTTTCCGATGAGAAAATGTCTCCATGTCTTCAGCGCATGCACTACGGCTGCTAACTCCAAATCATGCATAGTGTAATTCAACTCATGAGGTCGAAGCTGTCATGAGGCATATGAAAGAACTCTTCCTTCCTGCATAAGCACACCTCCAAGTCCTCGACGCGAAGCATTGCAATATACTTGGAAATCCTTACGTTGGTCTGGGAGAATCAACACTGGGGCTGTAACCAAACGTTTCTTCAACTCCTGAAAATTAGCCTCACAATCCTCAGTCCATTTAAACTTGGTCTCCTTCTTCAATAACTCCGTCATGGGCTTTGCAATCTTGGAGAAATTGTCAATAAACCTCCGGTAATAACCTGCGAGTCCAAGAAAACTTCTGATCTCTCCAACTGAGGTGGGTGCCAACCATTTAGTGACAGAAGCAACCTTGGTAGGGTCTACTGCTATTCCTTCTCCGGATATAACATGTCTGAGAAATCCAACTTCCTTTAACCAAAACTCACATTTGTTGAACTTGGCGTACAACTGGTGTTCTCTGAGCTTCTCAAGAACCAAACGCAAATGCTCCTTATGCTCTTCTTCATTCTTCGAGTAGACCAATATCATCAATGAACACCACGACGAACTTATCCAAAAACTCCATAAACACCTTGTTCATCATACTCATGAAATAGGCAGGTGCGTTAGTCAAACCAAATGACATAACTGTATACTCATATAGCCCATACCTTGTGGTAAAGGTTGTCTTAGGTATATCCTGCTCTCGGATCTTCAACTGGTGATAACCTGATCGAAGATCGATCTTGGAGAAAACTTTAGCTCCTTGCAACTGGTCAAACAAATCATTGATCATCGACAGAGGGTATTTGTTCTTGATCGTCACCTTATTCAACGCACGATAATCAACAAACATCCTCAAAGATCCATCCTTCTTCTCCACTAGAAGCAGTAGGGCTCCCCAAGGTGATAAACTTGCTCGAATGTAACCTTTCTCCAGTAACTCCTTAATCTGCTTCTTAATTTCCTCCAGATCCTTTGCAGGCATCCGGTACGGTCTCTTTGATATTGGTCCGGTGCCTGGCAATAACTCAATCAAAAACTCAACGTCTCGATCCGGTGGCATTCCTGGTAACTCTTTCAGAAATACGTCAGGATAATCCTTCACCACTGGTACTTCCTCTTGAACAACTCCTGATAAGGAATTCACCTGAGTTCTCCTCGGCTCATGCCGGGATACATACTTGATCCTGTTTCCTTCTGGGTGGTTAGAAGAATTGATTTATTGGCGCAATCGATGTTTCCCTCAAACTTGGATAGCCAGTCCATGCCTAGTATCACATCCAATCTTTGTGACTCCAGAACAATCAGGTCGGTGGGGAAAACATGTCTACCTATGGTTACTGGCAACTGATAGCATCCCCTACTAGCCATATACTCCGCTCCTGGGGAACTTACTAACATAGGTGACTTAAGGGCTACGGTTGGCAATTTATACTTATCCACAAATCCCCTTGATATGAATGAATGCGATGCACTAGTATCAAAAAGAACAAGTGTGGTAAATGCATTAATCAAAAACTTACCGACAACTGCGTCAGGTTGATCCTCAATCTCCTACACACTGACGTGGTTCACCTGACCTTTGGTGAAGGGGTTGGGCTTCTTTGCAGAACCTCCATTGACATTTCCATTCTTTGCTTCAGGACATTCAATTGCATAATGTCCCGTCTTCTGGCACTTGAAACAAGTAATCTGGCTCAGAGCCCTTTTGGCTGGCATTGCGGGGTTGGAACAGTTCTGGCTGCTGCTTCCTCCATTCTCATTGCCATTCTTGGGGCCACTGGGGTTGTGCGAACTTGCTCCATTGTGCGTATGTCCTCCATGGTTCTGGCCTCCATGGTTGTGGGTATGTCCTCCTGAGTACGGGGAATAGCGGGGCTTCTGCTGAGCTCCAGAAGTGTACCTCCCCTGTCCATACTTCCTCTTGCGATTATCAATCTGTTGTTGTTTGCCTTCAATCATGAGGGTCCTATCTACCAACTCCTGGTAGTTGTTGAAGGTTGCCTCCATCAACTGCATGCTCAGCTCATCGTTGAGTCCCTCAAGAAACTTCTCCTGCTTAGCGGCATCGGTGGCTACATCATCTGGGTCATAACGTGCTAACTTGATAAACTCATCCACATATTGGCCCACGGTACGCCCTCCTTGGCGCAAGTTGCGAAACTCGCGCTTCTTCATGCTCATAGCTCCTGCTGAAACATGGGCAGTGCGGAAAGCCTGCTGAAACTGATCCCATGTAACTGTATCAATGGGGTAAGTGGTGGTGAAATTCTCCCACCAAGATGCCGCGGGTCCATCAAGCTGATGTGCGGCAAAGCGCACTCTCTCCGCATCTGTGCATCCTGAAGTGGTCAGCTCTCTTCCAATCTTGCGGAGCCAATCATTTGCAACAATCGGCTCGGTGCTACTAGAGAACACCGGCGGATTCAACCTTAGAAAATGGGCTAGGTGGTCAACAGGGGGTGGTGGCGGTGGGTTGTTGTTGTTGTTATTGCCTTGGTTCTGGTTCTGAACTAGTATCTGCATCAAGGCATTCTGCTGCTGGATCAATTGAGTGAGCTCCGGTGGGAATGCAAATCCATTGTCACGTTTCGGAGGCATCTGATGGGTTAGAAGGGGTGAGAAAACAGAATGGAATTGAGGCCTAAGAGAGATTCACTACCCATATGCTCATGAGATAAACACAATCAATTCACTTCATTCAATAGCACACTAGATTCACACAAATGATCTAACCTATGATTACAAACTCGATCGTTGCTAACTACTTGGAGGAATACTACTAGTTACATGGTGGTCATCTAGAAATTTTCATCAGAGGAAGACTCCATAATATCTGCTCCAGCTTTGTCAATGTAGTCGTCATCGCTGTCATCACTTGCATCGCTATCCGTGTCGGTGTCGTCCAGGATGATGTAGTCCTCCGAACGAATCTCCTTTGCTGGTTCTTGCTTGTGATTCTCCACTGGTAGTCCTAGCTTCCTCTTCATGTCTTCATGCTTCTCTAGTAGTACGACAGTCTCTTCCTCATATCCATCACGTGTAAACTTGAGTTCCTCTTCTAGCTCATTGTTTATCTTCATCAGCTTCTTGATCTTCTTCATGTTGATAATTAGTTGATTCTCTTGTTGACGAATATGATCTCCCATCTCTTGAATGTAGGCTGCAATTGATTCATCCCTCCTGGTACGAATCATCTCCCATTCTTCGTCTCAGCGGACACATATTTGATAAATGGTGTTCTCCAGCTCCTTGTGATACACCTCACATATGAGTCCAAAGGTGATATGGGCTGCCATGCTCTTTCCTAAACTCCAGCTTTGTGCATCTAGGTAGAAATCAATAGGTTCCGTTATTGGCGCAAATGTCCTCCCAGGTACCCAGACATTGATCTTCCAACACTTCTCTTCCTGTACTGTTGCAGAGAAAGTCCCCGTGAAGCTTGGTAGTCCGATGTTCAGGTACTTAGTGACTTCCTTCAAGTGTCGTTCGAAAGGAGTGTCATCATCCGGCTGAGTGAACTTGTTCCTGGGATCCGCCATCTATAGAGTAGAAATAGAGGAGAATTAGAAATTAGCAGAGAAGAGAAATCATGTGGCTTATTCTATTGGTCTCGTCCTATAGTCAGCGTGTGCTCTGATACCATCTTGTAGCGACCACCATCTGAATGGACCAAAGTCTCTATGCATAAGTGTCATCCCTGAATCGGTAATGCCGACACGCACAGTACTCAAGGAATTATAACAAATTTCAATCACACACTTATTACATCAAGTCCTCATAAAGAGTATGATTACACAAAAATATCATGGCTGAAGGCCATCTAAACTAAATAAATGCGGAAGCTTCAAAGGTAAATGAGTCCATCAACTCCAACATCATAGCTGAGTGCAAGACAATGACCTATCACACCTTATTCGTTGTCTAAGTAGTCTGCAACATGAGACGTTGCAGACGTGTAGGTCAGCACATTGAATATGCTGTCAGAGTTACACTGTAAAGCAATGAAATGCAAGAACTATATCTACATGCAATATTGGCTGGTGGAGGCTCTAAGTTTATGATTTTTGCATAAAGCTAGTTTTTCCCTACAACAAAGGAATAAATTTATTTAACTACTCCCAAGTTGTCTAATATTTGAGAAGGTTCCCCCAACTCAAATCCCAAATAAAAGTATCATCATTAAACCCACTTCAATTAAATCTAAAAGTGATGAGATCAACAATAATATCCAATTCCAGATACTCAAGATGTCCATAACCGGGGACACGGCTAACCATGATTAGTTTAATACACTCTGCAGAGGTTGCGCACTTTTCCCCACGAGACTCGACCGCATCCATGATCGGATGATCGAGACATAGTCTTTCTGAAGCACTTACTCTCTACTCTGGGCAGATCGGTACACCTACTTTCCCCTACATCTATTATTCCACCTCTTCGAGAGCTCACGCAACTTACTTAACTATGCCAGAGCCCATTATGGCTTGTGGCTGCATACGGAAGTTTCTAGTCATGAAATAGAATATGATCCCTTTGAGCCTGGGTGGCGAACAGAAGGAAAAATCACACGGGTACTCCAGGATTTCCTTAAATAGGCAACACTGGGTTCTCCAGGTGCCTCAACCAATCCACCCAGATGTATATTAAAGTTGCCACCTTAATGTTATCCAAGATTAATAACTCTCAAACTTCCATGTGTGAATCACGATCCAATCCCCGTCTACGAGCATGGCTAAGCAATAAATAAGCATAACATATATTCCCGGGGTGATCAAAAGGTATTAGGTTCCTACCTCAAGTACTACAACCAAACCACATGTTCCCAATCCTACTCATGCAAATATTTGAGGGATAATACTAATGCATAGTAAAAACTGGGTATAGAAGAGTATGATCAAAGTGTAACTTGCCTTGTTGACGATCTGCAAACTCTAGAGATTCGTAGTAACAAGCTTCGCACTCCGGTTAATCTAGCATAGACAAACAGTAGCATACATAAGAAATCACTCAAACGAAACAACGAGAAAACCGAGAAAAGATCCAAATCAAACACGAAACAAGCATACGGCTTAGACTAACAAAAAGTAAAACCTAAAAGCATTATTATCTTGTGGATTAGATCTTAACAGTAGGTACATGTGATTAGCTACGATTTGCAAAAAGAAACAACTCAAATGGAGAAACGAAACTCAAAATACGAACGAAACAAGATTGTTTATTAAGCTGAACTAAACTCAAATTTTACAATGTCAAAATCATGTTCAAGTTGGTTAACTGGAGAGAACAGAATGATACGAAGATTAAGGCGCTGGTTTCATCTAATTTGGATAAACGAGTAAAAAGTTACGCTAGTTTTAAGATCAGGGGCTAAATCGCAAGAAAACTATTCGCGGATAGGTCCCTGGCTGAAAATAAACTAAAAAGAAAAACTACGGCGCGAACGTTCATTAACAAAACTAATCTAACGAAAACCATCCATTAAAACAAACAAACGAACGAATGTTCGTTAAATAAGCAAAACCGGAACTAAACCGATCTAAACCCTAAAACCGAAAAAACCTTTGAACCGGCGGTTCTTACCGGTTTACAAAGAAAACCGGCGGCGGCAAGGTGGATGGATCGGCGACGCGGCGGCTCCGGCAACGGCGTGCGGCAGGGGGGGGGGTGATGGCGTTGGCGGCGGCTAGTAGGCGGCGGCGTGAGCGGCGGCGGTGTTTGGTGAGGACGAAAGGGCGGC
>NC_041391.1:437572627-437583414 GCF_002162155.2 Triticum dicoccoides | reverse complement strand
AGGGCGGCGGCGGGGGAGGGGGTATTTAAGGGCAGGGGGCTGCGGCCTTGGGGGAGGGGCAAGGCGACCCGAAGTTCGAGGGGACTCCGGTGGCGGTGCGAGGCGGCTCGGGATCGGACTCCCGGGCGGGAAGGCGGTGACGCTCGGACGGGCCGGCTGGGCCTCGGCCCAGTTCGACCCGGAAGACTTAAAAAAATACGTCGCGAAAGAAAAATCCTAAATAAATATAAAAAAATTCTAAAAATTCCAGAAACAATTTTCACCGTCCAAACCTAATATTTAGGACAATATGAAAATTTTTCTAGACAAAAATGCAATTTTCAAAAACGCATTTTTTTCTAATTCAAATAAAATAGCAAATAAAATACCAATAAATAATAATTTGATTTTAAAATTCTTTCTCCAATATTTCTCTTAGGTTGAAGAAGTCATATTATCTTCTCTCATTTTTTTATTATTGGAAATAATTGGAGAGAAAAATAATAAAATCAAATTGATCCTCTTTTCAAATTTGAAATAAATTCAAATATGAATTTTGTGAAACCTCCAACTCTCTCCTCGGGTCCTTGAGTTGCTTAAGATTTCTACGATCCAACAAAATGCAAAAATAAATATGATATGCATATGAGACATCCAAATTGAAAATTGGGATGTTACAGCCGATTCCCTTTCTTCCATGATTTCGAAAGCCAAGGAGGCTGGTCACCTTAAAGGTGTCATTTCTCACCTCATCCCGGGTGGAGTTGCGCACTTACATTATGTCGGTGACACCCTGCTCTTGTTTGAGCATGATCCTATTAGTATTGCAACTCTCACGATCCTTCTCATTGAGCATGATCCTATTAGTTAGCCATGTCAGGGCTCAAAATTAACTATTGTGTCTTGGGGATGGGTGCGACGGAAGGCCAACACATCTCTAGCCTTCTCAATTACTAGAGGTCTGACTTGTCGATTGTGTACCTAGGTTTTTGAAAGTGCAACTAATCCCCAGGTGGTTTTGGTAATTCATAACAACATATAGCTCACTGAACTAATATCCATTCAAGATAAATATTTCAGGAAGTTCAATGATTAGAACGGCATGGACTAGAGATGTGGACCCCTGAAAATGTTAAAGACGAGGTTTGGCAAAAGCTAAAGACTCTTCATTTCTATTTTGGTGATCCAAGATCACATTGAGTCCATAGGAAAGCCAATATTATTAAAAGGGGATGAGGTGTTGCTTAATGGTCAACTTGCTCAAGTGCTTAGTGATATTGCTCCAAAACCCTCAGCCACTTTCTCTATCCAAATATATGCCAAACCCTAATTCCAAACTCGGACCCACCGATACTTCCTATCCGGAGCCACCGAGTTCATCTTGACATAGCCACTGCCAGAAACCCTAACAGCTTGGTCTTACCGATACGGATCTCGGTCTCACCGAGGTGGTCTTGCCAACTTTCTGTTGCTTGTTGCAATTATTTTGGCCTCACCGAGAATTGCGATCGGTCTCACTGATATGGCTTGACCAACTCTCTGTTTCCTTATTGCTTCACATCGGTCCCACTGAGTTGGCGCAATCGGTGCCACTGAGACGAGGTTTGCCGAGTTGTTCCAGTCGGTCCCATCGAGTTGTTCCAGTCGGTCCACCGAGATTCCTAACGTTCATATTTTTGTACTGATCGGTGCCAGCGATTTTACTGATCGGTGCCACCGAGATTGGTCAAAAGTGTGTAACGTTTGGATTTTGTGTGGAGACTATATATACCCCTCCACCCCCTCTTCATTAGTAAGAGAGCCATCAGAACATGCCTACACTTCCACCATCCATTTTTTGAGAGAGAACCACCTACACATGTGTTGAGATCAAGAGATTCCATTCCTATCATTTGAATCTTGATTTCTATCCTTCCCCAAGTTGCTTTCCACTCAAATCCTTCTTCCACCATAGCCAAATCTGTGTGAGAGAGTTGAGTGTTGGGGAGACTATCATTTGAAGCACAAGTGCAAGGAGTTCATCATCAACACACCGTCTATTACCTTTTGAAGAGTGGTGTCTCCTAGATTGGTTAGGTGTCACTCGGGAGCCTCCGACAAGATGTGGAGTTGAACCATGAAGTTTCTAAGGGCAAGGAGATCGCCTACTTTGTGAAGATGTACCCGAGTGAGGCAAGTCATGAAGGAATTATGCCCTAGAGGCAATAATAAAGTTGTTATTTATATTTTCTTATTCATGATAAAGGTTTATTATTCATGCTATAATTGCATTAATCGGAAACTTAAATACATGTGTGAATACATAAATAAATACCGTGTCCCTAGTAAGCCTCTACTAGACTAGCTCGTTGATCAAAGATGGTTAAGGTTTCCTAACCATAGACATGTGTTGTCATTTCATAATGGGATCACATCATTAGGAGAATGATGTGATGGACAAGACCCATCTGTTAGCTTAGCATAATGATCGTTCAGTTTATTGCTATTACTTTCTTCATGTCAAATACATATTCCTTCGACTATGAGATTATGCAACTCCCGAATACCGGAGGAATGCCTTGTGTGCTATCAAACGTCACAACGTAATTGGGTGATCTAAAGATGCTCTATAGGTATCTGCGAAGGTGTTTGTTGAGTTGGCATAGATCAAGATTAAGATTTGTCACTTCGAGTATCGGAGAGGTATCTTTGGCCCCTCTCGGTAATACACATCATAAGAAGCCTTGCAAGCAAATGACTAATAAGTTAGTTACAAGATGTTGTATTACAGAACAAGTAAAGAGACTTGCCGGTAAAGATATTGAACTAGGTATAGAGATACCGATGATCGAACGGGCAAGTAACATACCGATGGACAAAGGGAAATACGTATGTTGTCATAACGGTTCGATCGATAAAGATCTTCGTAGAATATGTAGGAGCCAATATGGGCATCCAGGTTCTGCTATTAGTTATTGACCGGAGAGGTGTCTCGGTCATGTCTACATAGTTCTCGAACCCGTAGGGTCCGCACGCGTAACGTTCATTGACGATATAGTGTTATATGAGTTATATGTTTTGATGACCGAATGTTGTTCGAAGTCCTAGATGAGATCACGTACATGACAAGGAGTCTCTAAATGGTTGAGAGGTAAAGTTTGATATGTAGGACAATGGTATTTCGACATCAGAAGTGTTTCGGGACGTACAGAGAAGGAATCGGGTCACCGGAAGGGGTTCCGGGCACCCTCCGCCAAATTATGGGCCTTATGGGCCAAAGGAGGGGACATACCAGCCCACAAGGGGGCTGGTGCACCCGTCCCTTGTTTGGCCAGCCCTAGGGAAGGCAAAGGGGGAGGGCTAGCCCCTCCCGCCCTTCCCTTTCATGGGAGAAAGGAAAGGGGGGCACCCTCCCCCGCCTTTCCCCGCACTCCAAATAAGGAAGGGGGCGGCTTGGGAGGGACCCCAAGTACGATTCCTCCTACTTGGGCACCTCCTTTGGCTGATCCTTCCTCGCTCCCACCTATATATATGTGTCAGGGGGATGAACCTCGGGCAGGCAACGGAACCCGGATCCTTTTAAAAAACAGCGGGGCCCGCATCGCCCCGCAAATCGGCACGCGCCTGGCCGGGTTGCTCGACCCGGCAGGGCCCGCAACTCGGCCAAAACCTCCGACCCGGCAAGATACGTCAACCCGGCCACAGCAACTGGCGCAAGACGACTCAACCTGGCGCAACCAAGGCTTCCACGGCAAGCCAGCCCCACCTGTGGCGTCCACGGCAACCCAGCCACGGGTCAGCTCCCGTCCCATCCAGGCCGTACGATGGGACGATACCTGAACCACCGATGACCAAGACAACAGTGTTTCCACCCATGCCTGTGGTCAGCCGGGGCATGGCAATAGTGCCCCTCACCTACCCGCTGACCAAGGTTGGCGTGGCAACAGTGCTCCTGCCCTCACCGCTGATGACAACAAGCAGTAGCCTGACGGAGAGCACTGTACATGACTCGACTCGGCCACGCCCTGACGATCGACAAGACGGCACACAGTCCCCCTAGGTGCGCGGGGCCCGCACCTAAGGGAACCCGGCGAACCACAAGCCCACAAGCGGGACCCAGCCCGGAGTCCCGAACAACGACAATACGGACCCACCGACTTGGCACATTACCATTGTAACCCTGGGTGGGTTGGTCTATAAAACCCCCCAGGAACCCACGCCTACAGAAGCATGCGATATATGAAGCAAGCAAACACAAGAAACTGAAGCGCAAGCAAGCATAGCACTAGCCACCCAACAACAGTACTGGAGAGAAGGAGCAGCCCAAGCCTTGGCCAGCTTCCTTCCTCCTCCACACAGCTCCAGGAGCAACATTGTACTATCAATCATCCAACCAAACTCGGCAGGACTAGGGGTGTTATCTCTCCGGAGAGCCCCGAACCTGGGTATGTCCGGCGTCCCGCGCCCGCGCATGCCAACCTTGCCTCTGGAGCCCACCAGCGCCCTCGAGCCTCCTCCTCTCTTTAGCCATCCCTTGGAATATGCCGTATGCCCACCACGACAGTTGGCGCCCACCATGGGGAAGCTCGAGGAGCTGGCCGGGAGCATGCTTCAGACGGGGCCCATCTCCTACACCGATGAGTCCGTCGCGCTGGCGGACAATGTCGTTGGCACGCTCGCCGCCTCCTTCGCCGCGCTCCGCATCTCCGATGCGCTCGCGACCGACGAGTAACCCAGCGAGGTGCTCAGCTACTCCGACTCTCCCCTTTCCCTCGGCGGTGGCATTGCTGCTGGGGGGATGGACGTCCATGTGAAGGTATACGTCACGGGCGATGGCGCCTCTTCCTCGTCGAGCAAGACGAGGAAGGCCGCGGAGGCCAGGGCCATCGTGGAACGGACGGAGCCGTCCGATTCGTTGCACGCTGCGATGCAGAGCCTCCGCATCCCCATCGGCACCGATGTCGACGCCACCAACGTCGCCGAAGCCCGAACCCAGCTCGAGGATAGGCGCCAACAGATGCTGGACCTATCCGAGACGCTGGCCGCCACCAGGCGCCGCCTGGAGGCCGCTCAGATGGAGCACGACGCTGCTCAAGGAGTTACGCCCGCCATGGTCGAGCCAAGCCGGGTCGCCGACGCACGCGCCCGGGGAGGAGTGATCGGCCGAGCCTTCGGCACCGTCCGGACCGTCTACGAAACCCCAGTGAAGAACATGCGTGCTACGGAGGCAGCCGCGGTCGGCCTCGACCAACTCGCGGGCGAGGAGCTCAAGGAGCGCATCGGGCGGAAGCGCGAGCTCCTCCGCACTGCCAACGCCCAGCAGGATCGCCTCAACCAGCTCACCAATTTGGCGGGGTCCGGCTTCGCCGTCTTGGCGGACGCGGCGAACTTCTGCACACGGCTTCCTCGCCACCCGATGAGGCGCATTTCGGCCAAGGACGGACTCGACACAACCCGACCGCCACCACCGCCGATGCTCTGGGCAACGAGCCCGCCCTGGAGACCCAGCATGGACCCGACCAGCTTGGCCGGCGTCCGGCTCCAACCTACCTGGCCCCTCGGGGCCTGGCCGCCAGTCGACTCGGCCCGCACGCCATCGACGACACCGACGCGCGTCTCCTCAAGCACAAGCTCCTACGGTCCGGCCGGCCACCATGGCCGCGCTCATGGTGACGGCGGACAAGTACGCCAACGCCGACTCCCCCATGAAGATCTAGGTGGCGTTGGACGAAGCCGGCAAAGCAAAGCCGGTTCCTCCTCCAAAGCCGGCCGGCGAAAGCAGCCGGCAGCAGCATCATCAGAACAACAAGCGCAAGGCTGACCAACCGGCACAGTGTCACGACAACCGGCTCGTCGCGGCCGCCGAGCCAGCGGCGGACCCGGCAGCGAAGCGCCGGCAGACCGGCAAGATGGCGTGGCATCCCGCCATGAGTTTCGAAGAGATGCTCGACGCCCCAGGCAAGCACCACAGCAGCGCAAGAACCTCCACGCACACGCTTCGACAGTGCGCCATCACCAAGCGCATCATGAGGGAAGACGTTCCGCCTCCTCCGGCTCCGGCTCCAGCTCCGGGCGCAGGGCAGCCGCCTCCGCCTCCCGCTAGCGGCGCGATGCGGAACGACGCCTATCCAGACCAGGGCATGGCCTACGTCGTCTTTACCAGCGTCGGCGATGACAAACGCAGCGAGCGCCTTCTCCGGCAGGAGGTGAACACCGTCATCCCGGCCTAGCCGGATTTCATGCACTGGTCGGATCGCCCGGTCACCTGGACCCATGAGGATCACCCGGCAGTCATGCCGAGTACGGGTGGATACGCCCTCATCCTCAACCCCACCATCATCGCACGGCACACATGCAAGTTCTCTCGAGTCCTCATCGACGGCGACAGCAGCATAAACATCCTCTACCGCGACACAATGACCAAGCTCGGCCTCAAGGCCGAGGACTTGGAGCCGACCTGGTCAGTCTTCCACGGCATCGTGCCCGGCCTTTCCTGCTCGCCCATTGGCTGGGTCCGGCTCGATGTCCTGTTCGGCAACAGCAGCCACTTCTGACACGGGCCAATCTGGTTCGAGGTGGTGGACCTGTCCAGTGCATATCATGCATTGTTGGGCCGGCCCGCGCTCGCCAAGTTCATGGCGGTTCCCCACTACGCATACCTGAAGATGAAGATGCCGGGCCCCAAGGTCCTCATTACCGTCATCGGCGACTACCGCAAGTCTCTGGAGTGCGCCCGAGACGGTGCCAAGCTGGCCGAGTCGCTGGTCATTGCCGAGGAGCGGCGCCAGCTCGACCTGATCGGCGCCCTGGCAGGCGAGGCCTCCGATGCGTCGATCCCGACCTCGGACCCGGCCGATGAGGCTGCCTTCAAGCCCTCCAAGGAGACCAAGAAAGTGAAGCTCAACCCTGAAGACCCCAGCTGCAGCAAGTACGTTGTCGTAGGCGCCCGCCTCGACAGCAAATAGGAAGGCGAGCTCGTCGACTTCCTCCGTGAGAATCGGGATATCTTCGCATGGACCCCCAAGGACATGCCGGGTATCCCGAGGAAGTACGCTGAGCACAAACTTCACGTCCGCAAGGACGCCAAGCCTGTTTGGCAACCCCTTCGACGATTTTCTGAAGAGAAGAGAAGAATCATCGGTGAAGAGGTCGCTAAGCTTTTGGCGCCCGGCTTCATAAGGGAAGTGTTTCACCCCGAGTGGCTGGCCAATCCAGTCCTCGTCCTGAAGAAAACAAGACCTGGCGCATGTGTATCAACTACACCAGCCTCAACAAGGCCTGTCCCAAGGATCTGTTCGCTCTCCCGCGGATCGACCAAGTCATCGACTCGACCGCCGGGTGCGAGCTCCTGTCCTTCCTGGACGCTTACTCTGGCTATCAACAGATTAAGCTGGACCCGGCCGATGCCCTGAAGACATCCTTCATCACGCCCTTTGGGGCGTACTGCTACATCACTATGTCGTTCGGATTGAAGAACGCCGGCGCCACCTTCCAATGCTGCATGCAGAAATGCATGCTGCCGCAACTCGGCCGCAACATCCACGTGTACGTGGAAAACATTGTGGTGAAGACCAAGCAGCACCTCACGCTCCTCGACGATTTGAAGGAAACATTCGCCAACCTCCATGAATACAAGGTCAAGCTCAACCCGGAAAAGTGCGTTTTCGGTGTCTTGTCCAAAAAGCTACTCGGCTTCCTCGTCTCGGAGCGCGGCATTGAGGCAAACCCGGAGAAGATCAAGACGTCTAGAAGTTCACCAGGTGCTTGGCCTCGATCAGCCGGTTCCTAAGCCGGCTGGGCGAGAGGGCGCTCCCCATGTACCACATGATGAAGAAGACAAGCCCGTTCGAATGGAACGGCAAGGCAGACGAGGCTTTCCAAGACCTCAAGCGCATGCTCTCCACCGCACCATTCCTGGCCGCACCGACCGACAAGGAGCCGCTGTTGCTCTACATAGCCGCGACTTCGCGGGCGGTCAGCACAGTGCTGGTGGTCGAGCAACCAGAGAAGGGCAAGATCCAAGCCGTCCAGCGACCAGTCTACTACCTGAGCGAGGTGCTCTCAACTTCCAAGCAGAACTACCCGCATTACCAGAAGATGTGTTATGGCGTGTACCTCACCGCCAAGAAGCTGAAGTAGTACTTCCAAGAGCACGTCGTCACCGTTGTCAGCACGGCGCCTATCGGAGAAATCATAGGGTGCCGGGACGCTTCCGGCCGGGTCGCCAAGTGGGCGATCCAGCTAGCCGGCCACACCATCCTCTACGAGCCCCGCACCATGATCAAGTCTCGGGCCCTAGCCGATTTCCTCGTCGACTGGACCGAGACCCAGTACTTGCTGCCGCCTCCTGACTCGACGCATTAGCGCATGCACTTCGACGGGTCCAAGATGCGACTCAGCTTGGGGGCCGGTATCGTACTGTCATCTCCGAAGGGCGACCGGCTCCGCTACATGCTTGAGATCCACTTCGCTGCCTCCAACAATGTCGCCGAGTATGAAGCCCTTGTGCATGGCCTCCGGCTTGCCAAGGAACTCGGCATTCGGCGCATCCTGTGCTATGACGACTCGGACCTGGTGGTGCAGCAGTGCTCCGGCGAATGGGACGCCCACGACTCCAACATGGCAAGCTACCGCTTCCTCGTCCAGAAGCTATCTAGACCCTTCAAGGGCTGCGAGTTCCTCCACGTCCCGCATGCGGAGAACAAAGCAGCCGGCACGCTCGCCAAAATCGCCTCGTCACGACTAGCCATCCCATCCGGCGTCTCCCTCGAGCATCTACACAAGCCGTCCGTCAAGCCATCGCCGGACACCGAGTCTATTCATGTTCCAGACGACCCGACCGCGCCCCAAGTCGGCCCGGGGACTGCTGAACCCGGCCCGGGGGCTGCTCAGCTCGACCCGGCCACCATCATCCCGGACTCGGCCATTGCCATCCCCGACCTGGGGGCTGCTCAACCCGGCTCGAGGGCTGCCGACCCGGAACCCACCCTGGTGGCCGTCTTCGCAGTAGTTGCAGCTCCATCTTGGGCTCTCCCAGTATCAGAGTTTCTGGAGAATGGGGTTCTCCCCATGGACGAGACCGAAGCTCGGCAAATTCAGCGCCGGGCATCCGCCTACATCATCATCAACAACAAGCTCGTCAAGCGCAGCTCTACTGGCGTATTCCAGCGCTGCGTCGAGCAGGATCGCGGCATCAACATCCTCCTCGACATTCACCAGGGCGAGTGCGGGCACCACGCCGCATCATGATCCCTGGTGGCCAAGGCGTTCTGCCACGGTTTCTATTGGCCCATGGCCCTCGAAGACGCCGAGTCACTCGTTCTCAAATGTGAAGGGTGCCAACGCTTCAGCAAATGCAGCCACTAGCCGGCGTCAGCACTCCACACCATACCGATCACCTGGCCCTTCGTGGTCTGGGGACTCGACATGGTGGGACCCTTCAAAACCGCTCGAGGCGGCATGACACACTTACTGGTGGCAGTGGACAAATTTACCAAGTGGATCGAGGCAAGACCTATCAAAAAATTGGATGGGCCAACAGCCGTCCAGTTCATCAAGGATATAGCGGTGCGCTACGGCATGCCGAACATCATCATCACCGACAACGGCATAAACTTTGCCAAGGGCGCGCTCGAGCAATACTGCTCCATCTCCGGCATCCGCCTCAATCTGGCCTCCGTGGCACATCCGCAGTCCAATGGGCAGGTCGAGCGGGCCAACGGACTCATCCTGTCCGGCATCAAGCCGCGACTCATCGAGCCACATATCTGCTCACCCGGCAGCTGGCTTGACGAGTTGCCAGCAGTACTTTGGAGTCTGCGCACGATGCCGAATCGGTCGACCGGGTTCACCCCGTTCTACCTCGTTTATGGAGCTGAAGCCGTCATCCCGACCGATGTCGAGTTCGACTCGCCGCGCGTCGCGATGTACACCGAAGCCGAAGCCAGAGAGGCACGCGAAGACGGCGTCAACCTGCTCGAAGAAGCACGCCTTCTGGCACTTAGCCGTTCGGCTATCTACCAGCAAGGCCTGAGGCGCTATCACAACAAGAAGATCAAGCCCCTCACGTTCCGCGAGGGCGACCTCGTCCTCCGACTCGTCCAAGAGCAGGCAGGCCAGCACAAGCTGTCCCCTCCATGGGAGGGCCCATTCATCGTGAGCAGGGCCTTGCGCGACCGCAACGCCTACTACCTCATCGACGCGCGCAAGTCAAAGAAGCGCAAGAAGGACACCGCCGACGAAGAAATGACCCGGCCGTGGAACGCGGAACTCCTCCGCCCGTTTTACAGTTAGCCGCACGAGTGTACGTATCGTCGCCTTTCGTAAACGCATGAAACTACGGGGTCCCCGAACGAGACTTGGGGGCTGCCTTTTGCCGACCAATTTATTGCATCCCTATTTTCTCCGCATCACTTTACCACTGAACCCGGCCACCGGCTCGACTCGCTCGACCCGGGGGCTCGTGGGCAGGCTGGCTCAGTCGCCACCCCGCCGCCTTACTTGGTGATTCCTGATAAAGTTGGGATGCCGCGGTCCCCCACTTCGCCCTAAAACCGCAGATCCAGCTTTGGCTGTCGGCGGGCAAGCACAATGGGCCAAAGCTCCCTAACGATTCATACACTAAGTGAAAGGCCGCCGGGTCGACCGACCCGACCCGTCACTCATCAGATAAGTAGCCGCACGACCGGCTGCTCGCCAACCGGCCAAGCCGGATTGCCGCCAGCCGGCCCAGTGGGTGTTTCGCTCTCGCTCAATGTTTCTAAGGACCCAAGTCTTGCGCGCCCCTCTCGAAGAATCGAACCCTTTGTCACGGACCGGAGCCTTGGCCG
>NC_041391.1:437566383-437572376 GCF_002162155.2 Triticum dicoccoides | reverse complement strand
GGGGGGGAGGTTTCAAATAGGAAAAGCGTATGAAATTGGTTCGAAAAAGCGGAAGACAAAGAGCAACAAAGCACTCAAGACATTCGGCCGCCTTGCGGTGATGAGTCTCGCCCTAATGAGCCTCCTCGGTCGCAGCGGCCCGCTCCTGTAGGCGATCCACCTCGGCCTGGAGCCGGCCCTTGTCGTCGGCCAGCTGGCCGTGCTGCTAGTCCGCCTCGACCAGGGCCCGCTACGTCTCCATCACCTTGGCGGCCTCTGCCCTAAGGAGCTCCACCTCGGCCTCAAGGCGGTTCTTGTGGCCCGCCAGCTGCTCGTGCAGCCGGTTAGCCTCATCAAGAGACCGTTGGGCCGCGGCCGCCTCCACCCTCGCCTGCGCCGCCTCGACGCCAAGGCGGCCGACATCAGCAACAAGCCAGTCGTAATGATGACCGTCCGGGAGCAGCCGGGTCCGCCAAGACAGCACCTCGGCTGCAAAAAGAAAAGTTCAGCAGAAGAAAAAAGGCAAGACTAAAGATTTGGCCCAACTACTACGTAGTTGGCCTGAATCTCGGGGGGTACACCCAGTGGGTGCGCTAGCGCGCCACCACTAGAAAAGAACACGAACGAACCTGCGGCGACGCGAAGCTCCCCCTCCTTAGCAGCAAGCTGCTCCTGGAGTTCCCGATGCTTGCCCAGGAGATGGTTGAAGGCCGCAACCCGAAAGGCATCAAGATGCTGAAAAAAGACAGAAGTCAGAACAAGGCCCGGCGATCTAAAGATTCGAACCAACTACTACGTAGTTGGCCCGAACCTCGGGGGCTACACCCAGTGGGTGCGCTGGCGCGCCCCCACAAAGAAGAAACTGCAAGGAAGCAAAAGAATAAAGTCTTACCAGGACGACACGCTCCAGGTCGCGCGTCTGCTCCGTCTCGGCCTGGGCGAAGGCCTCAAGCCGCTCCGTCCAGCCTCGCAGGCGGCGGCTGACGGCATCCAGCACCGCCTCCTCCTGGGTCTGAGTCTCGAAGACGGCAGCTCATCGCCCACCTTGCCGGGGCACCAAGGCGTGCGCCCCGCTGGCCGCTTGCGACGCGGCCAGCACCTCCTCCGATGCCCCTCCTGACGCCAACGACGACCCGGACGTCGGGACGCCCTACGTCGCCACCCCAGGCACCGCCGCCCGCGGTGCCTCCTCCATAGCCGACGGCGCCTCTGGCGTCGCCGTCTGCGGCGTCTCCTCTAGGACACCGCCGCCTCCACGACCATCAGCCCCCGCGTGCTCGACCACGTCAGCTCGCGGCGGGGTGTTGCCCCCACCTCCACGACCTCCCGGTTGACGAGCACCACCTTAGCCCGGCCCCCACGGCCGCGCTCCCTCACCGACGACGACTCAAAAACCGTCGCCGCCATCACCGTGCCGTTCGTCATCTCGCGCCAGGCCGGCTCCACACCGGATCACGCCCATGCCGCCGCCGCGTCGGTCCAAGCCTGGACCACCGCCGCCTCCAGCTCCGCCTCGGCCCGGTTCCTGTCCCGCCAGGCCAAGGCCTCGGCGTCGTTCGGGTCCAGGCCGAGGTCCGAGTCGCCCCGTCCCTCCTCCCCGGCCAGGCCGGCGAGGTCGGACTGGCTCCTGCAGAACGCGGCCCCTTCGGCGGCCGCAGCCTCCACCGCCGCCCTCGCCAGCGCGATGGGTGACCTGAAGAAGAAGGCAGAATAAGAAAAAAGAGACAAGACTGGCTCAAGAATTCCAGGCGCAACAGGAAATAAGACTTACCCCGTCAAGACCGGGACCGGGGTCGGCCTCCCGCGCTTCTTCTTGGTCGGCCTCCCAGGCTCCATCGAGTCTGCCGCGCGCTTTGATCCCCGGGGTCGCGGCGCGACGCTGTCCTTTCCATGCAGGGGGCTCGGCGCCACCCCATGTGAGGACCCGGCTCCGCCCGTATCGCCGCCTCCCCCGCCCAATGCCGCTACACCAGCAACCGGCGTCAGCGTCGCCTTCACCGCGACACGAGCAACAATTCAAGACAAAATGAAGAAGGAAACATGCAAGACTTACCAGCACGGCGCCCAGCGCCAGCGTCGGACTCGGCCACCTCCTCGCCGCCTTGGGCCGCGGGCTCCTCTGGTGCCACCGGCGCCACCTACGACGGAGCCTGGGCGTAAGGATGCCGGATTACGTTCAAGAGAATCTCCTGCGTCGCATCGGGGCGAACAAGAAGATGCACGTCAGTGAAGTAAGAAGACTAGATGCTCACCTGCGGCGCCGGGATCGCTTGGCTATACAGCGCCTTGCCGAATCGCCAAACCCCTCCAAGGTTGGCCTTGGAGATGTCATTGACGCCGTGCGCGACCTGCTCCATAGACAGCCGCGTCGACCCCATTTGGTTGGGGTCCTGCAGGCCAATCATCTCGCCGATGAGGCAGGAGCGCCTCTGAAGCGGAAGGACCCGGCGGGTGATGAACGTGGCAAGGAGGTCTGTGCCGGTGAGCCCCTCCTACGTCCTCATCACCGTCACCCGCTTGCAGAGGTTGACGATCTCCTGCGACGGGCGCCGAAGCGAGTAGCCCTAGTTCGTCTTCGCATGCGGCGGCGCGTTGACAAAGGGCGGAAGATTGATGTGGTCCGCACCATGGTTGCGGACGTAGAAGAAGGAATTCTGCCATTTCTTGGCAGAATCCTCGAGCGGGATCTTGGGGAAATCCGCCCCGGACCGCTTCGAGATGACGGCGGCGCCGCAGTCGGCGAACTCCCCGGCCGATGGGCCCTGCTGCTTCAAGGAGAAGAAGCGCGCCCAGAGGTCGATCGTCGGCTTGACCCCCAGGTACCCCTCGCACAGGGTCACAAAGCCGGAGAGCTGGACGATGGCGCCGGCGCCAAGATGGTGTGGTTGAAGCCCGAAGAACTCCAAGAATGCGCGGAAGAAGGCGCTCACCAGCATCCCGGACCCGCGTTCGAAATGCGTGAGGAAGACTACGCGCTCCTGCCCCTCGGGCCGGGGCCTCTGCTCGCCGCGCGACAGGCGGACGCCGACGTCCGTCTCCCGCGGCAAGCGCCGCGAAGCCCGAAGCTGCGTGATGTCCTCGGTGGTGACGTTGGATCCCATCTAGGAGCCTGACGGCAGCGCCATGGACAGAAGCGGGAAGAAGAAGACGAACGACAGAGGAAGCTCTGTTGGGGGCCGCGGGCGTAGCTGTGCATCGGTGGCAAAGAGCAGAGCACGAGCAGGGGGACAGGAGGGCGTGAGCGAGTATGGTGCCCGCCGCCCCCTTGCCCCTTCAATTTATAAGCCCCAGTTCAAACATGGGGAAGTGGGATAGTCTGCACGCGCCCGCTCCACTACCCTGCAGTAAGTGCGCACGTACGCGCACACTAACTGCTCGGGGAAGTGCAATCGGCCCCCAGACGCCACAATAAATCTGCGCGCATGGCCCAAGGGCGCACGGCAGCGGCCCCCCGTCCCGTTGCCCGGTCCCGTCACGCGGGTGGCCTGTCAGGCCCCTCCGACTTCCGGGCGCCACGTGGCGCCTGCGCGAAGCCCAAGGGATCGCCTCAAGATTCGACAGACTCCTTGGTTCCCGCCACGGCTAGGATGCCGCGATCCGTTTTCCGAGAAAACCGACACATAGTGGGTATTGCCGGACCCGGCGCTCGCAGAATCCGCCTTGCTCAAGGGGGAAACTGTGAAGGCCCACTCATCAGAAGATGGCGGACCTTCACAGCTTAGGGGACTACTGTCGGGGGGATGAACCCCGGGCAGGCAACGGAACCCGGATCCTTTTCAAAAACAGCGGGGCCCGCATCGCCCGCAAATCGGCACGCGCCTGGCCGGGTTGCTCGACCCGACAGGGCCCGCAACCCGGCCAAAACATCCGACCCGGCAAGGTACGTCAACCCGGCCACATCAACTGGCACAAGACGACTCAACCTGGTGCAACCAAGGCTTCCACGGCAAGCCAACCCCACCCCTGGCGTCCACGGCAACCCATCCACGGGTCAGCTCCCGTCCCATCCAGGCCGTATGATGGGACGAGACCTGAACCACCGATGACCAAGACAACAGTGTTTCGACCCATGCCTGTGGTCAGCTGGGGCATGGCAACAGTGCCCCTCACCTACCCGCTGACCAAGGTTGGCGTGGCAACAGTGCTCCCGCCCTCACCGCTGACGACATCAAGCGGCAGCCTGACGAAGAGCACTGTACACGACTTGATTCGGCCACGCCCTGACGATCGACAAGACGATGCACAGTCCCCCTAGGCGCGCGGGGCCTGCACCTAGGGGAACCCGACGAACCACAAGCCCACAAGTGGGACCCAGCCCGGAGTCCCGAACACCGACAATACGGACCCACCGACTCGGCACTTTACCATTGTAACCCTGGGTGGGTTGATCTATAAAACCCCCCAAGAACCCACGCCTACAGAAGCATGCGATATATGAAGCAAGCAAACACAAGAAACAGAAGTGCAAGCAAGCATAACACTAGCCACCCAACAGCAGTACCAGAGAGAAGGAGCAGCCCAAGCCTTGGCCAACTTCCTTCCTCCTCCACACAGCTCCAGGAGCAACATTGTACTATCAATCATCCAACCAAACTCGGCAGGACTAGGGGTGTTATCTCTCCGGAGAGCCCCGAACCTGGGTATGTCCGGTGTCCCGCGCCCGCGCATGCCAACCTCGCCTCTGGAGCCCACCAGCACCCTCGAGCCTCCTCCTCTGTTTAGCCATCCCATGGCATCTGCCGTGCGCCCACCACAACAATATGTGGGAGGGGGCGTCTAGCACACAACAGACAATTGCCGAGCCATGTGCGGCGCCCCCCCTCCACCATTTACACCCTTGGTCATATTTTCGTAGTGCTTAGGCGAAGCCCTGCGAAGATCACTTCACCATATCCGTCACCATGCTATCATGCTGCCGGAATTCATCTACTACCTTGCCGTCTTGCTAGATCAAGAAGGCGGAGGATGTCACCAAGCTAAGCGTGTGCAAAACGCTGAGGTGTCGTATGTTCGGTACTTGATCGGTTGGAGCGCAAAGAAGTTCGACTACATCAACCGTTTTGTTAAATGTGAGAACCCAAAATTATCTTCCAGATCCTCTCATGTTTAATTGTCAACCCCAGGATCATTGTTGACAACACAGTGAAATGATATCATTGCACAATACATAAAAACATTACAAATAGTGTATTTGTCACAAGCATACCTAGTGAAATCTCAAAGAGATTTATTACTTTGCTACTGATCACTTTGTTGCAGATAATTAATCTCCAGGTGTGGTTGAATTGACAACTCAGCTGCTAATACTTGCAAATATTGTTTGGCTCACCTTGTGTCAAATCTATAAATTTGGGTTGAATACTCTACCCTCGAAAACTGTTGCGATCCCATATACTTGTGGGTTATCAGTGCCATGTGTGGCACGCCTGAGAACGTAGATCACTTGCACTACAAAAAAAAGACACATCCGTGACAATTTTGGGCCGAACGAAAAAACTTTCTGTCATACTTATGACACTTCTATGACGATAATTGTGACAAAACCTGGTATCATCATAGATGTGGTGGGTTCCTACTTCTATGACAAAAAATCATGATAGAAAATGGGCTTTTCGTCCTGGGCGGGCCGGAGACGCAGCGGCATGACATTCTATGGGCCGTACATGATGGAAAAAACCGTGGTAGAATCGAGGGCAAGGAAAATATCGGGGTGTTCCCGGTTACAGTGGGTGGTCGGGGCCGAGCGATGCATGGAGGTTTGCATGTTTCTCTCATACACGCACGCGCGTGGGTGCAAGGCATTGGGCTCTAACTGAACCCGAGCAAGGCGTTTGCCTACTGAACCCGAGCGATTGCACTGCAGGCTACGTGTTACTAAACCCGAGCGATCGATCGATGGCTATTAACTGAACCCGATCGAGCGATTCCTTCGCTACTGCTGCTAACTGAAACCGATCGATGCTGCCTCTAGATGAACAGTGAGCATTGCTGGGGGGGGGGTGGTTGGATGAACA
>NC_041391.1:437561999-437566256 GCF_002162155.2 Triticum dicoccoides | reverse complement strand
TGGGGGTGGATGAACATGACCCCGTGGTGTTGCCTCTGGATGAACAGGACCCCGATTGATCGAGCCGGTTGGGGCTGGATGAACAGGACCCCGTGGAGGGTTGGATGAACAGGACGACCCCATGGAGGGCTGGATGAACAGTAGACGGTGGAGGGTAGGATGAACAGTAGCCCGTGGAGGGGTGGTTGCATAGGAGCCCGTGGAGAGGGCTGGTTGAACAGTAGCCGGTGGAGTAGCGCGCGGTAGAGGCTGGATGAACAGTCGCAGGTGGAGGCTGGAGGAGGTCGACGGTGGATGAACAGTAGCCCGTGGAAGCTGGAGGAGGTCGACGGTGGAGATGAACAGTATCCCGTGGAGTCCTGTTTTGCGGTACGCCACACCCCTCCCAATGAAAAGGACCCCCGTTTCGATCGTAGTGCTCCAACACAAGTCCGTTTCCTCCGTTTTGCGGTATGCCACACCCGTCCCGATCAACAGGACCCCGTTTTGACCGTAGGAGGTTCAACACAAGTACGTTTCCTCTGTTTTGCAGTACGCCAGACCCCTCCCGATGAACAGGATCGCGTTTCGACCATGGCCGGTCAAACACAAGGCCGTTTCCTCCGTTGTGGGGTACGCTAGGCCTCGTTTCCATCGGTTGTTCTGTCCAATCCCTCCCGATGAACACGACGATGCATTCCATTCCGACCCAGTCGGTTGGCTCCCCATGAACACGACGAAGACGCAGTTTCTCCGTTCCGACCCAGCCATGTACACGAGCCCCGGCTATACGTATGCGTGAGTAGGCATTCGAGACCCCGCCCGTATGTACGTACGTGGCCATATTTACTTTCTTGCACCCTGGCTGCTGTACGTACGTGTACATGCTACGTGCGCGCCTCTACTACGACACGTGTGCGTCTACATCGACCAATATGTATGTACACGTTCGTGACCAGAATGACAACGCTACGTACGCTTCGACCAGGTGGGTCCCGACTGTCAGGCACTTCCTTGTGTGCGAAGATGTAGCTAGTGGGTCCCAACAGTCAAGGGGGAAACTTTTTTTCATGAAATACGGTGGCCCATCCGGTGGGTCCCTGCTATCAGGTGGAGGAATAATTATTTTGCGCGTAATAAGGAGGCACTTCCTTGCGCCCGCCATGGACCCAGCTGTCAGCTTCTCCACGTACAGTACTCTTCCGATGGAAGTCATTCCTTGACCATGTTGACCATGCCGCGCTGAGAGCACCAGGGTGGTGGACGACAGCGAGGCCTAGGAAGGGGACGACACGGAGCCGGGGAAGACGTGGCAGTGGAAGCCCGCACGAAGAGGAGTACGAGGGTTCACTGGTTCGGCTGCGGTGTGAGGCTGCCGTCGCTGCAGGGCCTGGCCAGCGGTGGGAGTAGTAGGGGCGGTTAGGCCTCCACGACAGCATAGCCGACCACGAGAGGCTGGAGCAGGCGGCACGACCGGCGCTGCTTTGGGCGGCTGGAGCAAGAAGACTAGAGGTTGAAGAAGCACTACGGCCGTTGGATGAACATCGTACGGTAACTGGAGCTGGAATCGTTCATATTGACTAAGTTGACAAAGCCCTCCGTCCCCGTCAACTTAGTAGGCCCACCAGTCAGCATCCCACTATGATGGATCCCAGCTAGCAGGGGAGTATTCATTTTTTGTGCGTAATAAGGAGGCACTTCCTTGCGTGCAAAGATATAGCTGGTGGATCCGACCTGTCAGCGGGGGAACGTTTTTTTTTGCAAAATACAGAGGCCCTTCTAGTGGGTCCTAGATGTCAGCTAGAGGAATCATTATTTTGCGCGTAATAAGGAGGCATTTCGTTGTGTGCGGTTGTGGACCCAGCTGTCAGCCTCTCCACGTACAGTCCACGTCCGATGGAAGTCGTTCCATGACCATGTTGACAACACCGTGCCGAGAGCACCAGGGCGGTGGACGATGGCGAGGCCTAGGAAGGGGACGACGTGGAGCCAGGGAAGATGCGGAGCCGGGGAAGACGCGGCAGTGGATGCCCATGCGGAGAGGAGTTCGAGGGTTCACTGGTTTGGCTGCGGTGTGAGGCTGCCGTCACCGCAGGGCCTGGCTAGTGGTGGGAGTAGTAGGGGGTGGTGAGGCCTCAACGGCAGCACAACCGACCACTGGAGACAGGAGCAGGCGGTCTCGCCGGTGCTGGTTTGGGCGGCTGGTGCAAGAAGAGCAGCGATTGAAGATGCAGTAGGACCGTTTGATTCAAATCCAATGGTTACTGCTGCTAGAATCGTTTGTTGACTAAGTTGACAAGCCATCCGTACGCGTCAACTTAGTAGGCCCACAGGTCAGCCTCCCAACCAGTGCGCCCCAGATGTCAGTGAGAGGAATCCTTTTTTTTTCGCGTAATAAGGAGGCAGTTGATTGCGTGCGGCCAGGCCAGCAGAGGGAGTAGGGTGGGCCGGGGAAGCCTGCGCGACATCACAACGAGCCACAAGAGGAGGGAGCAGGCAGTCCCGCCAATGCTAGTTTAGGCGGCTGGAGCAGGAAGATCAGAGATTGAAGAAGCACGTCGGCCATTGGATGGACATCTAACAGTCACTGCTGCTAGAATTGTGTGTTGACTAACAAAGCCTTGCGTAAACAAGTCAGCCTCGAAATCTATGGCGTGTACAACCCATTTGCTATTATTTTTATATTTTTTACTCATTTTCTAATTCATATGGAATTTATTGCAGCCCTTTTTCCATTTTTAGAATTGCTGCCCATTTTTTGGTTAGTACCTGTCGGATGTTGGGTTCTGGCAGACCCTTAAGGTTCGAACTATGGGGTGCGCGCGAAGATCTTCCCCCTACCACTCCACGTCCGATCACCTCGTGAATATCTAAGCTAAACGATGAACAACATGAGGGACACAAGATTTATACTAGTTCGGGCCACCGTTGTGGTGTAATGCCCTACTCCAGTGTGTGGTGTGGTGGATTGGCTGAGGGGCTGATGATGAACATTACAAAGGAAGAACTGCCTCACGAGATGTGTTCTTGAGCTGGTGCAATGAACTTCTTGGATGAGTTCGGTCGCCTCTCGATCTAATGAGTACTCGATGAGTCCATCTCTCCTCTGTGGTGGCTAGTCCTATTTATAGAGGCCCTGGTCCTCTTCCCAAATATTGAGCGGGAAGGGCGCCAACAACGGCCATTTCGAAGGGGAACATCTAGTACAAGTTATCCTGACTAAAGTTGGTCTTCGACTGCCAAAGGCACTGGCGATGACACCGTCTTGGGCTCCACGGTGACCTCCGTCCTGCCGCTCTGCTGGTCTTGGTCTCGTTGCACTGAAATGGCAACCTTTGCCTGATGCCTCGGTACTCCAGGCCTGTGCTTGCCCCCTTTGCTCCAAAGAGGAAACAAGGACACTTCGCAGGCCGGCGCCCGCCTAGCGCCCGTCTGGTCTCGATCGTCACAGCTTGTGTCACGAGCACCTCGTGAGGTACCCTGCCTTGATCTCTCCGCCTCCTCGCGAGCCTGCCTGGCGAGGCCGTTCCCGAGGAAGTCATGTGTTGTCCGCCCCGCGAGGCTTGGCCCCTCGCGAGGGTCTTGAGTCTTGCACTGATGAAGATGGGCCATACTGGGCCACCACTCGAGCCACGCCGCAGGCCGCAGGCAGGCTTGTCTAGGGACCCCCGTTCCTAGAACGCCGACAGTAGCCCCCGGGCCCAAGGCGCGCTCAGACTTGGCTTAGTGGAGAAGCGAAGGGGCAAGTCCGGAGCGCCGCGGGCCCCATCACCCTACGGCCTTGGGCGCCGCGTGGCAGTTGATTGGACGTGGGCGCCTCCGCTTCCCCACGCTGCCTCGGTAACTGCCCGACTTGACAAGTCCCTGCATGCAGAAATGGGTCATGATTACCTGTGATCGTGGAGGCCGACGGCTGGCCTCCTCCGGACTATAAGTACGGACGGGCGAGAGCCCCCGCAATCCATCTCTTCCTACTTCTCTCCTTCTTCTTCTTCCTCGCCCTTGCTCCACTCTACGCCAATGGTGCTCATCCACCGGTTTTCAGCGGAAGAGAAGGGGAAGCCCCCCCCCCCCACCCGAGAGGGTCCCGACCCGCTTCTGCCGAAGAAGCGGCCTATCCCCGGCCGTCGCGACGTGGTCGCATGGCAGGAGACGTCGAGGCCCTGGTACGAGTGGCCGATGCCTGGGTTTCCGCTGCCCTTGTACGCCTGGGCCGAGGGCCTTGGAGAAGAAGACGCCGAGAGGCACCACCGGCGACGCCGACGGGTCACGGCGGTG
>NC_041391.1:437486295-437560678 GCF_002162155.2 Triticum dicoccoides | reverse complement strand
ATAGGTATTTATTTTGGGCATTTGGAATTAATGCATAAATATTTGCATTGGAAATATATTAATTATATATATTAATATATGTCCAAATATTATGCCAATTATAAAGGAGCTCTGGAATAATATATCTAGCTCCTGCAAAAATTGGCATAAGGTAAATAAATGATTTAATATATTATTTAAATCAAAACAAATGTCAGAAATTAGAAAACAGAAAAATAAATAACAGGAGGAGCTTACCTGGGCTCCTCCACTGTGCGGCCCAGCCAGCTGGCCGGCCCAGCCAGCAGGCGGCCCAGCCCGCCTCCCTCCTCTGTCGTCTTCGTCCTCGACAGAGGGAGGGGAGTGTGGCCGGCGCGCGCGCGCGCCACCGCGCCACGCCACCTGCTCGGCTGCCTGCCTGCCCTCCCCTCCTCGCTCGATGCCCCGGACGACGCCACGCCTCCCCCCCTGCTCTCTCTCACTCTCCCTCGGCTCCTCCCTCCTCTCCCTCGCTCTCTCTCTCACACGGCCGAACACCACCCTCGCTGCCGTTCGCCATAGCAGCCGTCACCGGCCACCCCTCGCTCCCCCGACTAGCTCAGGAGCTCCGCCTCGACCCCCTCGTCCTCCCCATCGATCCACGGGTCTCCGGAAGCCCTGCATCGCCGCCTACGTCTCCGTTCCCCTCCTCGGCCACCGGAGGTCATCGCCGTCGATTCGCTGCACTCCGGCCGTCCCCGAGCCCGCTAACCATCCCTGCAGCTCCGCGGTGAGCCACTGATTCGATTCCCCCTTGCCCCGTCGTCCCTAGCCTCCTGTAGCTGCCGCCCCCTTGAGCTCCGAAGCTCGACGCCGCCGGCGATGTCGCCATCGTAGCCACGGTCACCGTAGCGCCCAACCGAGCACACCCACGCCCTCACCGCACCGCGTAGAAGCCGTAGGTGCCAACCCCGCATCCCCGCAACCGTTGTAGCCTCGACCCCGAGCTCAACCGAGCTCCGGCAGCCGCCACGGTCGTCGCCGTCGACGGTACAGGCCACCCCAGGCACGGCCACCACCACCGTTTGACGCGCGGGAGCAAGGGCTCTCCAACGAGCCCAAGCACGGCCTTGCCCGTGCCCTGTAGCGCGATCCCGCATCGCGCCGCCGTCTCGGGCCTCGCCGGCGTCATGTCGCCGGTGGGTTTGACCAACCTTGACCACGGCAGGAACCCCCCTGTGTCCCTGACAGGTGGGCCCAGCCCTGTAGCTAATTAGGATTAGCACTAACCGAATCAGTTAAACTAACTACCCCCCCTGACACTGACAGTGGGCCCCAGCGCCACTAACCCCTAATTAGGATTAAATTAACCCTGTTTAACCCCCCTGTCACTGACGTGTGGACCCCACACGTCAGGTTTGACCTCAGCCAGCCGCAGTTGACCACTGACGTCATGCTGACGTCATGCTGGCGCAATATTTATATTTCTGGATTTAAATTAAATCAGGAAATTCCAGAATATTATTTAAACTTCAAAAATTCATAACTTTTATTCTGTAACTCCAAATTGGACAAATTATATATGAAAAATGATCAGAAAAATCCAATCTATCCATCTGTACTATTTTCATGCATGATCAAACAAGTTAAATTGATGTTTCAAGCAGAACAAGGAAAAGCACTTTAAAAGGCCATGTTTGAGTTTGAAATTTGAATCTTTGATTCAAATTTGCTCAAACCCTTCTGGTCTTAGTTGCATTAGCCCAACACACTCATATTACTATGTTTCATGCATGCATCATATTGTTGCACATTGTTTGGTGATGGTTGTGTATCGGTGTTCTTTGCGGCAGGTTCTGCCTCCGAGGAGTACCGTGATTACCCTAACGAAGAACCGTATCAGTGCATCGAACCATCAGGCAAGCAACCAACCATTTGATCATATCGATACAATCCCATGTTCTCGCTCCTGCTCTCTTTTACTGCATTAAGACAACGCGTTTCAAACTGCTGTGTGCTACGGTAGTTGAACCCATTTCCTCTGCATGACCTGTCATTGCCACAGTAACTAGATGAAACCCACTAGCATGTGTAGGAGTTGATTGAGCCATATGTATGTGTTGTTCCTACCTTGCTATGCCTGCTATGCTTAGAGTCGTGTCAGGTCTGGTTCATCTGGGTGATGGGCTAGAGTGAAATGATTATGTCGGTAATAAGAGTGGTGAGGTGAACACGATTTGGTAAAGGTATTGATGAGAGGCCATGTAGGAGTACATGGTGGGTTGTTTCATTGAAGCCGACCTTAAGCACTGAGATCTGTATGTGTGATTTAAGATACAGCTACTACCATGCATTGGGCCCTGAAATATGACCCCGCTCGACTTCTTATTCACCCTAGCTCTCTGTCCAGGAGTTGCAAGTAGTTTCTGGTGTTTGTAGTCTACTGGAGGCCGTGGACAGCGCTGACCGTAGGGGTGGGCTGTGATGCGGTAGGTACGTGGCCGGGTGTACCGAATACCCGTTAGGTATCTCGGGAACCCTGTTCACATCGTTCGGGGCCGTATGGGAAACCTCGGCCGGACTCCCTGCGGATGGAACCTGAATAGGCGATAAACCTGGACTAGAGGCTTAAGTGTTTAGGTAGGTCGTGGTCTACACCCACGTCGGCTTTCGCTTGAAGTCTGCCGAGCACATGTCGTGTGCAGACGCTAAGTGGTGGAAACATGTATGAAGAAGTACACCCCTGCAGGGTTATCATGATCTATTCGAATAGCCGCGTCCGCGGTAAAGGACTACTTGGTTGCCTATACAGTTCATAGACAAGTAAAGGGAAGCTACTAAAAGCCTCAAGATAAGTGTGAGTGCCGAGGATGGCTCATCCGTAGGGAGACGGAGGTGGATCCTCGGTAGTGTATTGAATTGGTGAGTAGTGGACTCGTGTGCGCAAAACCATTTCAAGTTGAAGTATCGTAGGATAGTCTAGCCAAGAGTCAAAGCTGGCTTGCTGCAATAACTCCACCAACCCTTCTTGATAATATGCATGTATGTAGGATCTGATGTAAGTCTTGCTGAGTACCTTTGTACTCATGTTGCTATAATTTACATTTTTCAGAAGACGCTGCAACCCCTTCTGATGGGTTCTATGTAGACGTTGACATCAACGAGTAGGCTAAAGGCCCAGGTGGTGACCCTGAGCTTGTGAAGGACCATGTAGTATAGTAGGCTTTCCAAGCCTCTTTTATTTTACTAGTTGTCTGTACTCAGACAAGCTACTCCCGCTGCTGGTTTGTATGACTGTATGACTTGAATGTTGGGTCGTGAGACCCGTACCTTTGTGTATGTTATGTATGGCTCCCTGAGCCTTAAATAAAGTACTTGTGTCGTAGAGTCATGTTGTGATGCTTCGTTGTATTTGCACATATCGAGCATATTGTGTGTATGATTGAAATGCTTGGTATGTGTGGGATCTGACTATCTAGTTGTTTATCTTTAGTAGCCTCTCTTACCGGGAAATGTCTCCTAGTGTTACCGCTGAGCCACGGTAGCTTGCTACTGCTCTGGAACACTTAGGCTGGCCGGCATGTGTCCTTCTTCTTTCCTGTGTCTGTCCCTTCGGGGAAATGTCACGCATTGAGTACCGGAGTCCTGTTAGCCCGCTACAGCCTGGTTTACCGGAGTCCTGCTAGCCCAGTGCTACAGCCCGGACCCACTTGCTGATGACCGACACGTTCGAAGCTGGGTCATGGATACCTGTCCCTGCAAGTCTGTGCCACTTTGGGTTTACGACTAGTCATGTCAGCCCGGGCTCCTTATCATATGGATGCTAGCGACACTATCATATACGTGAGCCAAAAGGCGCAAACGGTCCCGGGCAAAGGTAAGGCGACACCCGTGGGGATACCGTGCGTGAGGCCGCAAAGTGATATGAGGTGTTACCGGCTAGATCGATGTGACATCGAGTCGGGGTCCTGACAGAAGAATTAATTTAACTCTGTTTAACCCCCCTGTCACTGACGTGTGGGCCCCACACGTCAGGTTTGACCTCAGCCAGCCGCAGTTGACCACTGACGTCATGCTGACGTCATGCTGGCGCAATAATAATATTTCTGGATTTAAATTAAATCAGGAAATTCCAGAATATTATTTAAACTTCAAAAATTCATAACTTTTATTCTGTAACTCCAAATTGGACAAATTATATATGAAAAATGATCAGAAAAATCCAATCTATCCATCTGTACTATTCTCATGCATGATCAAACAAGTTAAATTGATGTTTTAAACAGAACAAGGAAAAGCACCTTAAAGGGCCATGTTTGAGTTTGAAAATTTGAATCTTTGATTCAAATTTGCTCAAACCCCTCTGGTTTTAGTTGCATTAGCCCAACACACTCATATTGCCATGTTTCATGCATGCATCATATTGTTGCACATTGTTTGGTGATGGTTGTGTATCGGTGTCCTTGCGACAGGTTCTGCCTCCGAGGAGTACCGTGATTACCCTAACGAAGAACCGTATCAGTGCATCGAACCCTCAGGCAAGCAACCAACCATTTGATCATATCGATACAATCCCATGTTCTCGCTCCTGCTCTCTTTTACTGCATTAAGACAACGCGTTTCAAACTGCTGTGTGCTACGGTAGTTGAACCCATTTCCTCTGCATGACCTGTCATTGCCACAGTAACTAGATGAAACCCACTAGCATGTGTAGGAGTTGATTGAGCCATATGTATGTGTTGTTCCTACCTTGCTATGCCTGCTATGCTTAGAGTCGTGTCAGGTCTGGTTCATCCGGGTGATGGGCTAGAGTGAAATGATTATGTCGGTAATGAGAGTGGTGTGGTGAACACGATTTGGTAAAGGTATCGATGAGAGGCCATGTAGGAGTACATGGTGGGTTGTTTCATTGAAGCCGACCTTAAGCACTGAGATCTGTATGTGTGATTTAAGATACAGCTACTACCATGCATTGGGCCCTGAAATATGACCCCGCTCGACTTCTTATTCACCCTAGCTCTCTGTCCAGGAGTTGCAAGTAGTTTCTGGTGTTTGTAGCCTACTGGAGGCCGTGGACAGCGCTGACCGTAGGGGTGGGCTGTGATGCGGTAGGTACGTGGCCAGGTGTACCGAATACCCGTTAGGTATCTCGAGAACCCTGTTCACATCGTTCGGGGCCGTATGGGAAACCTCGGCCGGACTCCCTGCGGATGGAACCTGAATAGGCGATAAACCTGGACTAGAGGCTTAAGTGTTTAGGTAGGTCGTGGTCTACACCCACGTCGGCTTTCGCTTGAAGTCTGCCGAGCACATGTCGTGTGCAGACGCTAAGTGGTGGAAACATGTATGAATAAGTACACCCCTGCAGGGTTATCATAATCTATTCGAATAGCCGCGTCCGCGGTAAAGGACTACTTGGTTGCCTATACAGTTCATAGACAAGTAAATGGAAACTACTAAAAGCCTCAAGATAAGTGTGAGTGCCGAGGATGGCTCTTCCGTAGGAAGACGGAGGTGGATCCTCGGTAGTGTATTGAAGTGATGAGTAGTGGACTCGTGTGCGCAAAACCATTTCAAGTTGAGGTATCGTAGGATAGTCTTGCCAAGAGTCAAAGCTGGCTTGCTGCAATAACTCCACCAACCCTTCTTGATACTATGCATGTATGTAGGATCTGATGTAAGTCTTGCTGAGTACCTTTGTACTCATGTTGCTATAATTTACATTTTTACAGAAGACGCTGCAACCCCTTCTGATGGGTTCTATGTAGACGTTGACATCAACGAGTAGGCTAAAGACCCAGGTGGTGACCCTGAGCTTGTGAAGGACCACGTAGTATAGCTAGGCTTTCCAAGCCTCTTTTATTTTACTAGTTGTCTGTACTCAGACAAGTTACTTCCGCTGCTGGTTTGTATGACTGTATGACTTGAATGTTGGGTCGTGTGACCCGTACCTTTGTGTATGCTATGTATGGCTCTCTGAGCCTTAAATAAAATACTTGTGTCGTAGAGTCATGTTGTGATGCTTCGTTGTATTTGCACATATTGAGCATATTGTGTGTATGATTGAAATGCTTGGTATGTGTGGGATCTGACTATCTAGTTGTTTATCTTTAGTAGCCTCTCTTACCGGGAAATGTCTCCTAGTGTTACCGCTGAGCCATGGTAGCTTGCTACTGCTCTGGAACACTTAGGCTGGCCGGCATGTGTCCTTCTTCGTTCCTGTGTCTGTCCCTTCGGGGAAATGTCACGCTTTGAGTACCGGAGTCCTGTTAGCCCGCTACAGCCCGGTTTACCGGAGTCCTGCTAGCCCAGTGCTACAGCCCGGACCCACTTGCTGATGACCGACACGTTCGAGGCTGGGTCATGGATGCCTGTCCCTGTAAGTCTGTGCCACTTTGGGTTTATGACTAGTCATGTCAGCCCGGGCTCTTTATCATATGGATGCTAGCGACACTATCATATACGTGAGCCAAAAGGCGCAAATGGTCCCGGGCAAAGGTAAGGCGACACCCGTGGGGATACCGTGCGTGAGGCCGCAAAGGGATATGAGGTGTTACCGGCTAGATCGATGTGACATCAAGTCGGGGTCCTGACAGCGTTGGCATCAGAGCCGGACTGCCTGTAGGTTCTCCAAGCCAAACTGGTCGATGTTGAGTCTAGAAATTCTTTAGTTATATGTAGGGGAATTGTTTGTGGGTTGGAACGTAAGGCTCTTTTTACTCCTTTATCTTATGACATTCTGATCTGAGTCAGTCCATTCTTCCACCGGGGGTTAAGGAATTAGGACCTATTCTCTCTATCAGGATCACGTGTTACTAATCAGTAGTACCTTATAGGTATGATGGATACAAGCCTAGTTCAGTTCTTCTACCACATTATGTTGTTAGAATGGTTTCAGAACTTTGATATGATGATGTTGAGTGTGTATGAAATCCTTTGTCAAATGTCTCAAAATCCTTCTTGAGCATTTACAGCTGTTATGCTGCCGAAATTTTGCTAGAAATTCTAATGCCTTTGCATTATGATTGTGCTTTCAGATGGCCACTCGCGACCTCAATCAAGTGGTTCGCCTGACTCGATGCCTAGATGTACCCGGCCATACTGCCAAGTTGGTCAGGGTAATGACTGAGGCTGGATACCGCTGGTATCCTGAGTACACGGTCGAAGAGCAATTTCGGGACTTCAATCAAAGCCAGTATCTCTGCACTGTCCGGATATTTCCATCTTATCCTGGATCCACCGAGCCCCTTCACTGCTCCTATGGACTCGGGGTTACTATTGAGATGGCTGTGCAGGACGCCGCCTACTCTATGATGTCCATTATGCGAGTCAGATCTGGTTTATTTCGGGACTCTGATTTCCGGTATATGCCAGGATCACTTCCGGGAGCACAAGGGTATCTCCAGGCTATCTATGCTGACCCCACCCAGGAGGATTCACGGACTCGCACTACTGCTGAGATGCTCGAGGATAAGGACCGTGAAAATCGGGCCTTGAGGTTAGATCTCTTCAATACCCGTGCTGACCACTGGGCCACTTTGACTCGGTTCGCACCGGCGGTGCAAGCTGGATATTCGGATATGCACGATCTCTATCCTGTGAGATCTGCTCTGCCAGACGTGATGGGTTGGCGTGATGTAGGAGGCATCACCCCACCTCGCGGTCCCCGCAGGCCACCGTCTGTTGGTCCAAGGCCTCATCCTAGCCCCTATGGTCCACAAGCTCCGCGAGATCGTCTGTTTCCGGATGATCATGTTGAGCTTCCAGGCTATGGAGGTGACTTCTACGAGGACTACTACGGATCGGTCTGAGTTAGTGGTAGTATCACTAGTTCGCACTAGCTGTGTCGTCTATCGTCCCGCGTGACTCGTGGGATATGACCTAGTTTGTACTCATTCCGGAGGGTCTCATGGACCGTAAACGTGAGGAATTTTGCAGTTTCACCCAAGGCCGACTTTCTGTGGATGCTTACAGCAGGGAGTTTGGTAATCTCGCACGATATGCAACCGAGGAAGTTTCTACTGACGCCAAGAAGCAAGCAAGGTTCCGTAAGGGCCTTAGTTCTGAGCTTCGCCGTGACCTCCGTCTGCATGAGTGCACATCTTTTCAGAAACTTGTCAACAAAGCCATCAGTGCTGAAACTGGTCAGACTGACTATGACGCAACACGCAAGCATGGCCGTGACATGGGTTCCTCATCCGGTGCTGGTCCTCAGAAGCGCCGCGTGTGGGTGCCCAACACTGCCCTGCCACCCAGGTTCACACCGAGGCCATCCTTCCAGGCGCCTCGCCCTGTTCAACAGTCTGCACCGGCCAAGCCCTATGGGGGTCCAACTAACAATGCTCCTCCACGTACCAGTTCCGTGACTTGTTTCAAGTGTGGGGAATCTGGTCACTATATACGTGAGTGTCCCCAGACCAACCCCAACCAGTCTGCTAAAGCTGTTGGCCGTGGCAAGCCGACAGGAAAAATATTCCACGCCAAGCCGGTCACCGCTTCACGTGGCCATGTCAACTGTATCTCTGCCGAAGAAGCTCAAGAGGATCCCAACGTCGTTCTCGGTACGCTTCTTGTTAATTGCCACCCGGCATCTGTTCTTTTCGATACAGGAGCCTCTCATTCTTTTATATCCGAAAATTATGCTCGTTTGCATAACGTTGCATTCTGTGACATGCCATCCACTATGGAAATTTCTACTCCTGGTTCTAGATGGCAGACCTCTAGGGTAAGTTATGGAAATGAAATCCAAGTCGACAGACTTGTTTTCCTCGCGTCTTTGATAGCCCTTAAATCTTCAGATATTAATATCATTCTGGGTATGGACTGGATGTCGGCTCATCATGCCCAAATTGATTGCTTCTCTAGGACTGTTCGACTCACCCATCCTTCGGGGAAGATAGTCAATGTCTTGAACCGAATAGCCAAGCGACAATTATATTCTCTTAACGCCAGCCCTTTGCCAGACCTTGAGGACGTTCCGGTAGTCCGTGACTTCCCGGATGTCTTCCCAGAGGAATTGCCAGGTGTTCCACCTGACAGGGATGTTGAGTTCGTAATAGACCTCATCCCAGGAACCGTTCCGATTGCTAGAAGACCTTATAAGATGGCACCACTAGAACTAGCCGAGCTTAAGAAACAACTCGATGAGTCCTTGAAAAAGGGTTTCATCCGCCCTAGTTCATCTCCGTGGGCTTGCCCCGTCCTATTCGTCAAGAAGAAGGATGGTACGGACCGGATGGTTGTAGATTACCGACCTGTCAATTTGGTCACAATCAAGAACAAATATCCGCTTCCCAGGATCAACGACCTGTATGATCAGCTCGCTGGATCCTCAGTCTTCTCCAAGATGGATTTGAGGTTGGGCTACCATCAAATCAAAATCAGAAACGGGGACATTCCTAAAACGGCCTTTGTTACTCGTTATGGCCAATACGAGTACACCGTCATGTCCTTCGGATTAACCAACGCTCCAGCCACCTTTTCTCGGTTAATGAACTCAATCTTCATGGACTATTTGGATAAATTCGTCGTGGTTTACCTCGATGATATACTCATCTACTCCAAGAACGAGGAAGAACATGCCGAACATCTAAGGCTAGTGTTGAAGAAACTTCGAGAGCATCGCCTTTATGCCAAATTTTCTAAATGCGAATTCTGGTTGTCAGAAGTGACCTATCTGGGTCATGTAATATCAGGTAAAGGTATTGCTGTTAACCCTGAGCGAGTTCAAGCCGTCCTTAATTGGACTCCACCTGAATCGGTCAAGCAAGTTCGGAGTTTTCTAGGCTTAGCGAGCTATTGTCGTCGCTTTGTCGAGAACTTCTCCAAGGTTGCTAAACCTCTAACCGAACTCCTCAAGAAAGATAAGAAGTTCGAGTGGACTCCACAATGTGAGCACAGCTTTCAAGAACTGAAAAGACGCCTGACTTCTGCTCCCGTACTGGTACCGCCAGACTTCTCCAAAGACTTTGTTATCTACTGCGACGCCTCGCGACAAGGACTAGGTTGCATCCTTTTGCAAGATCGACATGTAATTGCCTACGCTTCACGGCAATTGCACCCACATGAGGAGAATTATCCTACTCATGATCTAGAGCTTGCAGCCGTAGTCTATGCACTTAAGACTTGGCGACATTACCTCCTCGGTAATTGTTGCGAAATTTTCACTGATCACCAAAGTCTGAAGTACATTTTCACCCAACCGGATCTGAATCTCAGGCAAAGACGTTGGGTTGAATTGATCACAGACTTCGACTTAGGAATAACCTACACCCCAGGGAAAGCCAACGTCATGGCTGATGCGCTAAGTCGTAAATCTTATTGTAACAACCTGATGTTACAACAAAGTCAACCGCTTCTCCATGAGGAATTTCGGAAGCTTAACCTTCACATTGTACCTCAAGGTTTTCTTTCCACCTTGGTAGCAAAACCTACTCTTACGGATCAAATCATCGCTGCCCAAAAGCGAGATAAGGGAATATCTAAAATCAAAGAGAACATTGCTAGTGGAGGTGCTAGTTGTTTCTCCACAAATGATCATGGTGTTGTGTACTTTGAGAACCGTCTAGTGGTTCCCAAGAACCAGCTTCTACGGCAGTTGATCCTTAAGGAGGCTCATGAATCTCCTCTCACCATTCATCCCGGTAGTACTAAGATGTATCAGGACCTACGCCAGAGGTTCTGGTGGACTAGGATGAAGAGAGAAATTGCTCAGTATATTGCTAATTGCGACGTCTGTCGTCGTGTAAAAGCAGAGCATCAACGGCCTGCTGGCACCCTTCAACCCTTAGCTATTCCTGAATGGAAATGGGATAAAATTGGTATGGATTTCATTACCGGTTTTCCCAGGACCAAGAGAGGGAATAATGCTATTTTCGTCGTTGTCGATCGTCTTTCCAAAGTAGCCCATTTCCTACCTGTTCGTGAGAGTATAACCGCTAGCCAGCTGGCAGACTTATACATCTCCCGAATAGTGTCCCTCCATGGTGTTCCTTTGGAAATCAACTCGGATCGAGGAAGTCTTTTCACCTCTCGATTTTGGGAAAGTTTCCAAAATGCTATGGGAACCCGTCTCTCCTTTAGCACCGCCTTCCACCCTCAGTCGAGTGGTCAAGTGGAACGCGTCAACCAGATTCTAGAAGACATGCTTCGAGCCTCTGTTATCTCATTCGGAATGGACTGGGAGAAGTGCCTTCCATTTGCCGAATTCGCTTACAACAACAGCTATCAATCTAGCTTGGGTAAAGCCCCTTTTGAAGTTCTCTATGGACGACGGTGTCGAACACCCCTTAACTGGTCAGAAACCGGGGAAAGACAATTCTTTGGCCCGGACATGATTCAGGAAGCAGAAGAACAAGTTTGTATCGTTCGTGAAAAGTTGAAAACAGCCCAATCTCGTCAAAAGAGTCAATATGACCGAAAACATAAGGCTATGACTTTCGAGGTTGACGAGAAGGCTTATCTTCGGGTCACCCCTCTGAAGGGAACCCATCGTTTCGGTATCAAAGGCAAATTGGCTCCTCGTTACATTGGACCTTTTCGCATTCTCGCCAAACGAGGAGAAGTTGCCTACCAGTTGGAACTACCTCCGCACCTCTCCAGAGTCCACGATGTCTTCCACGTTTCCCAACTCAGGCGTTGCTTCTCGGATCCTATCCGTGAAGTGGACCATGAAACGCTTGATCTCCAAGATAACCTTACATATCGAGAGTACCCCATTCGTATCCTCGATCAGGCCGAACGTACCACCCGACGTCATAATATCAAGTTTCTCAAAGTTCAATGGTCGCACCATTCTGAGGATGAAGCAACCTGGGAAAGGGAGGATCGTCTTCGACTTGAGTATCCCGCCTTCTTCCCGGAGGAACCCAAATCTCGGGACGAGATTCTTTTGAGTGGGGGTGAGTTGTCACACCCTAGCTAGTCATGCATCAGAGTGTGTGCATCATGTTTAAAATTTCCATTTAACTTGAAATGGGGATTGTGAAACCCTCAGAATCATTCCTGAAAATGATCCAAATAAAAATTTCTCCAAAAGGGTCCAAGAAAATGCTCATGTTGCTCTCTGAAAATATTGGACAGAGATAAAAATCAAACCAATATTTTTAAGAGCTCATAGGTATTTATTTTGGGCATTTGGAATTAATGCATAAATATTTGCATTGGAAATATATTAATTATATATATTAATATATGTCCAAATATTATGCCAATTATAAAGGAGCTCTGGAATAATATATCTAGCTCCTGCAAAAATTGGCATAAGGTAAATAAATGATTTAATATATTATTTAAATCAAAACAAATGTCAGAAATTAGAAAACAGAAAAATAAATAACAGGAGGAGCTTACCTGGGCTCCTCCACTGTGCGGCCCAGCCAGCTGGCCAGCCCAGCCAGCAGGCGGCCCAGCCCGCCTCCCTCCTCTGTTGTCTTCGTCCTCGACAGAGGGAGGGGAGTGTGGCCGGCGCGCGCGCGCGCCACCGCGCCACGCCACCTGCTCGGCTGCCTGCCTGCCCTCCCCTCCTCGCTCGATGCCCCGGACGACGCCACGCCTCCCCCCCTGCTCTCTCTCACTCTCCCTCGGCTCCTCCCTCCTCTCCCTCGCTCTCTCTCTCACACGGCCGAACACCACCCTCGCCGCCGTTCGCCATAGCAGCCGTCACCGGCCACCCCTCGCTCCCCCGACTAGCTCAGGAGTTCCGCCTCGACCCCCTCGTCCTCCCCATCGATCCACGGGTCTCCGGAAGCCCTGCATCGCCGCCTACGTCGCCGTTCCCCTCCTCGGCCACCGGAGGTCATCGCCGTCGATTCGCTGCACTCCGGCCGTCCCCGAGCCCGCTAACCATCCCTGCAGCTCCGCGGTGAGCCACTGATTCGATTCCCCCTTGCCCCGTCGTCCCTAGCCTCCTGTAGCTGCCGCCCCCTTGAGCTCCGAAGCTCGACGCCGCCGGCGATGTCGCCGTCGTAGCCACGGTCACCGTAGCGCCCAACCGAGCACACCCACGCCCTCACCGCACCGCGTAGAAGCCGTAGGTGCCAACCCCGCATCCCCGCAGCCGTTGTAGCCTCGACCCCGAGCTCAACCGAGCTCCGGCAGCCGCCACGGTCGTCGCCGTCGACGGTACAGGCCACCCCAGGCACGGCCACCACCACCGTTCGACGCGCGGGAGCAAGGGCTCTCCAACGAGCCCAACCACGGCCTCGCCCGTGCCCTGTAGCGCGATCCCGCATCGCGCCGCCGTCTCGGGCCTCGCTGGCGTCATGTCGCCGGTGGGTTTGACCCACCTTGACCACGGCAGGAACCCCCCTGTGTCCCTGACAGGTGGGCCCAGCCCTGTAGCTAATTAGGATTAGCACTAACCGAATCAGTTAAACTAACTACCCCCCCTGACACTGACAGTGGGCCCCAGCGCCACTAACCCCTAATTAGGATTAAATTAACCCTGTTTAACCCCCCTGTCACTGACGTGTGGACCCCACACGTCAGGTTTGACCTCAGCCAGCCGCAGTTGACCACTGACATCATGCTGACGTCATGCTGGCGCAATATTTATATTTCTGGATTTAAATTAAATCAGGAAATTCCAGAATATTATTTAAACTTCAAAAATTCATAACTTTTATTCTGTAACTCCAAATTGGACAAATTATATATGAAAAATGATCAGAAAAATCCAATCTATCCATCTGTACTATTTTCATGCATGATCAATCAAGTTAAATTGATGTTTCAAGCAGAACAAGGAAAAGCACTTTAAAAGGCCATGTTTGAGTTTGAAATTTGAATCTTTGATTCAAATTTGCTCAAACCCTTCTGGTCTTAGTTGCATTAGCCCAACACACTCATATTACTATGTTTCATGCATGCATCATATTGTTGCACATTGTTTGGTGATGGTTGTGTATCGGTGTTCTTTGCGGCAGGTTCTGCCTCCGAGGAGTACCGTGATTACCCTAACGAAGAACCGTATCAGTGCATCGAACCATCAGGCAAGCAACCAACCATTTGATCATATCGATACAATCCCATGTTCTCGCTCCTGCTCTCTTTTACTGCATTAAGACAACGCGTTTCAAACTGCTGTGTGCTACGGTAGTTGAACCCATTTCCTCTGCATGACCTGTCATTGCCACAGTAACTAGATGAAACCCACTAGCATGTGTAGGAGTTGATTGAGCCATATGTATGTGTTGTTCCTACCTTGCTATGCCTGCTATGCTTAGAGTCGTGTCAGGTCTGGTTCATCTGGGTGATGGGCTAGAGTGAAATGATTATGTCGGTAATGAGAGTGGTGTGGTGAACACGATTTGGTAAAGGTATCGATGAGAGGCCATGTAGGAGTACATGGTGGGTTGTTTCATTGAAGCCGACCTTAAGCACTGAGATGTGTATGTGTGATTTAAGATACAGCTACTACCATGCATTGGGCCCTGAAATATGACCCCGCTCGACTTCTTATTCACCCTAGCTCTCTGTCCAGGAGTTGCAAGTAGTTTCTGGTGTTTGTAGCCTACTGGAGGCCGTGGACAGCGCTGACCGTAGGGGTGGGCTGTGATGCGGTAGGTACGTGGCCGGGTGTACCGAATACCCGTTAGGTATCTCGGGAACCCTGTTCACATCGTTCGGGGCCGTATGGGAAACCTCGGCCGGACTCCCTGCGGATGGAACCTGAATAGGCGATAAACCTGGACTAGAGGCTTAAGTGTTTAGGTAGGTCGTGGTCTACACCCACGTCGGCTTTCGCTTGAAGTCTGCCGAGCACATGTCGTGTGCAGACGCTAAGTGGTGGAAACATGTATGAAGAAGTACACCCCTGCAGGGTTATCATAATCTATTCGAATAGCCGCGTCCGCGGTAAAGGACTACTTGGTTGCCTATACAGTTCATAGACAAGTAAATGGAAACTACTAAAAGCCTCAAGATAAGTGTGAGTGCCGAGGATGGCTCTTCCGTAGGAAGACGGAGGTGGATCCTCGGTAGTGTATTGAAGTGATGAGTAGTGGACTCGTGTGCGCAAAACCATTTCAAGTTGAGGTATCGTAGGATAGTCTAGCCAAGAGTCAAAGTTGGCTTGCTGCAATAACTCCACCAACCCTTCTTGATACTATGCATGTATGTAGGATCTGATGTAAGTCTTGCTGAGTACCTTTGTACTCATGTTGCTATAATTTACATTTTTACAGAAGACGCTGCAACCCCTTCTGATGGGTTCTATGTAGACGTTGACATCAACGAGTAGGCTAAAGACCCAGGTGGTGACCCTGAGCTTGTGAAGGACCACGTAGTATAGCTAGGCTTTCCAAGCCTCTTTTATTTTACTAGTTGTCTGTACTCAGACAAGTTACTTCCGCTGCTAGTTTGTATGACTGTATGACTTGAATGTTGGGTCGTGTGACCCGTACCTTTGTGTATGCTATGTATGGCTCTCTGAGCCTTAAATAAAGTACTTGTGTCGTAGAGTCATGTTGTGATGCTTCGTTGTATTTGCACATATTGAGCATATTGTGTGTATGATTGAAATGCTTGGTATGTGTGGGATCTAACTATCTAGTTGTTTATCTTTAATAGCCTCTCTTACCGGGAAATGTCTCGTAGTGTTACCGCTGAGCCATGGTAGCTTGCTACTGCTCTGGAACACTTAGGCTGGCCGGCATGTGTCCTTCTTCGTTCCTGTGTCTGTCCCTTCGGGGAAATGTCACGCTTTGAGTACCGGAGTCCTGTTAGCCCGCTACAGCCCGGTTTACCGGAGTCCTGCTAGCCCAGTGCTACAGCCCGGACCCACTTGCTGATGACCGACACGTTCGAGGCTGGGTCATGGATGCCTGTCCCTGTAAGTCTGTGCCACTTTGGGTTTACGACTAGTCATGTCAGCCCGGGCTCTTTATCATATGGATGCTAGTGACACTATCATATACGTGAGCCAAAAGGCGCAAACGGTCCCGGGCAAAGGTAAGGCGACACCCGTGGGGATACCGTGCGTGAGGCCGCAAAGGGATATGAGGTGTTACCGGCTAGATCGATGTGACATCGAGTCGGGGTCCTGACAGACGATAGCTACGAGCCCCCAAGCTCGCGTCGCGCTCAGAGCAGGGCAGCTGCGTCGGGCCGCCGACGCCACTGATCTGGATGGGGTTGGCGCCGGTGCGGGGCGGCCCACTGTTGATGATGGCGTCTCCTGCGGAGGCATGCATAGTTAGCGTTCCTTAGGATTTCCCTGCGAGGAATCGAAGAAACACCCCACGGGGGTATGTAAGGCATCTGCCATGTCTTTTGTGAATATTATCCTTATTATGGAGCGATGCGAGGTGCTTGTCCTGTCCCGGCTTGGCTCCCCCTTTCTATCCTCACGAGGGCTTGGTGCTCTACGCTGACAGGTCTCGGTCCCCAGGCAGGCTTCAGCCGTCGCTGGTATGCCAGGTCGCGATGTCGTGGTCAAGGCCAGGAGGTGAGCGGCCCAAGGTCCAGTAAGAGCCCTCGAGGCGCGATGCTCAAGAGGTCCCCTTTAGCGCTCAAGCAGCCTCCGCTGGGCAAGAAAGGAAGGCAACATCGCCGTGGCAGAGCCGCACTAGGCGTGGGTTTAGCGCCGCGTTGATTTAGCTTCTACAGGGGCGTGACTTATCTCGTGAACTTTGAGTTGTTATTCGGCGAGGTGCCTGGCCCGTGCGCCGGCAGCTAGGATGTCGCTGGGTCGGGTCCTCGTGAGCTTCTCCCCTCTTCCCCGCACTTTCCTTCATGCTCTACGTCCTCAGGTCCTGGCCCTCGAGCGAGCTCAGCCGCCGCTGGTATGACAGCTCGCGATGCCGTGGGTCAAGGCCAGGGGGTGAGGGCTGGAGAGCCAGTAAGAGCCCATGAGTCGCGATGCTCAGGCGTCCCCCTTTTAACGCGCGAGCGGATCGCACGGGAGAGAGGGAGAGAGAGCTCACGACACCCCCCATGTCATTCCTTAGGTGGATCCTGTACACCAACACGAGGAAAACAAGGACTGCCATTACGGTTGCCAGCCAGTCATTTGTTGCTCCGAGGGAGTGATTGGGGCACTGAGGGCCTGGTGAGGTAGCGCATTGAGGGGCTGCCGTGGCCAGAGCTCGACCACTCATATTTGTCGACATTGCAGGGACGAACCCATGCGCAAGTGTCGTGCCAGAGCGAGCGGCTCCAAAGGTAGGTGTCAATCGAGCAGGCGATTATCTCAAGCAGGTTAATCATGAAGAAGCAAATCAACTTAGATAGATGCAGAGAAAGGCACACGCCACTGGGTCAGGCCCAAGCGGCTTGGGGATGATGCAGCCCGAGGGGTGGCCCCAACAAGGTAAGCTGAAGACAAAAGAAAAAGGGATACGTGCCATGGGGACAGACCCACGCGACCTGGGAATGATGCAGCCCTGAGGGTGCTCCCAGCTGAAATGAAACTTGAAAGAAGTCACCTGATACCATTGTAGAGCGAGTGTCGGAGTAGCTGACGGTGCATGGTGAAGAAGCCAATCCTCACGAGCCCCAGGAGCTCCGAGCCTCGAGAGGCTCGGGAGGTCCGGGCGGCTCGGCGAGGTCCATCTCCATTTCCTCCAAGAGCGCATGATGCTTGGCCACCTGAGCCTCCAGGATGCTTCTCATCAGGCGCTGGTGGGCAGCAGCCGCGTTCGGCAGGTCGAAGGGAATGCGAACATAGCTGTGTGGTGGACCCTCACAACGTCCCACGCACAAAGGCCCGAAGCACTCCTGAGACACGACTCGATTGAGCCATGGGTAGTCGATGCAGACGCGCAGCCCGCCATCCTCGCCTTGATGGGGAGCTATGCTGGGCAGGCAGCGGTTGCCGCGCATGACTCTTGATTCCTACAACTCCTGAGCAACCTTGGTGATGAACTCCTGAGGGTTGGGCCCTCCTTGCCTTACGCCTTCCTGAGGGAAACGTGCCGCGAAGCACGCCTCCAAGTGGTGCCCGAGCGCCTCCCTCGTGATCTTGGGAAAGTCAGTGGCTCCCCAGGAGAGAGCCCCCGAGCCTTGCCCGAGGAGGGCGCCGGGCGAGCCCCCCTATGCAACGGAGGGTGGCGCCGCTTGGATGGGCGCATGTCCGGATGTGGCGCCTCCGGAGGTGCCTGCCTCCTAAGGCCTTGGGCCAGGTGACATCTTCTTCTTCTTGGGGGTTGCTTCAGGAAGGTTTCCACTCTTGCAGTCTGGGTCCTCGATTGACGCGGCTTGGAAGGCACGCTCGAGGGAGCACACCGCATCCTTCTCTTCACAGGGGACCGTGATGACTCCGCCACTTCCTGGGATCTTGAGGACGTTGTAGCCATGGTGAGTCACTGCCATGAACTTGGCCAGGGCGGGGTACCCGAGGATGGCATTGTATGGTAGGCGAATGTGGGCGACGTTGAAGTCAATGAGCTCAGTACGATAGTTCTTGCGCTGCCCGAAGGTGATAGGGAGGCGGACATGCCCTATCGGGACAGTGGAACCATTAGTGACTCCTGAGAAGGGCTTGGTTGGTTGAAGCTGATCGTATGGCACTTGAAGATTGTTGAACGTCTCGACAGACAGGATGTTGAGCCCTGCTCCGCCGTCGATGAGGGTCCTGGTAACTTGCACATTGCTGATGACTGGGGAACAAAGCATCGGGAGGACACCGGCCGTTGCCGCGCATTTGAGCTGATCCGCTGAGCTGAACATGATGGCGCACGCGGACCACCTGAGGGGGCGCGTGGCCTCAAGCTTGGGGAGGACTGCATTCACTTCGCGAGCAAACTGCTTGAAGATGCGCTGAGAGGCTGGGGCCTAGGCACCGCCCAAGATGCAAGCGATTGCACGCGGCTCCTGGAAGCCCCCAGCCCCCTCTTCCTAATGATGGTCGTCATTCCTTCTTGGTGGTGGTGGCAGAAGAGGAAGTCCTGCGTTGCCTTGTGATACGTCTCCAACGTATCTATAATTTTTGATTGTTCCATGCTATTATATTACCCCTTTTGGATGTTTATGGGCTTTATTTTACACATTTATATCATTTCTGGGACTAACCTACTAACTGGAGGCCCAGCCCGTATTGCTGTTTTTTTTGCCTATTTCAGTATTTCGAAGAAAAGGAATATCAAACGGAGTCCAAACAGAATGAAACCTTCGGGAGCGTGATTTTTGGAACGAATGTGATCTAGAGGACTTGGAGTGCAAGTCAAGAAGCAGCCGAGGCGGCCACGAGAGGGTAGGGCGCGCCCCCTGTCTCATGGGCCCCTCAGGTGGCCACCAACATACTTCTTCCTCCTATATAAGCCTACGTACCCCGAAAGCATCCAGGGAGCCAACGAAACACAATTTCCACCACTGTAACCTTCTGTATCCGCGAGATCCCATCTTGGAGCCTTCGCAGGCGCTCCGTCGGAGGGGGAATCGACCACGGAGGGCTTCTACATCAACACCATAGCCCCTTCGATGAGTTGTGAGTAATTTACCACAGACCTTCGGGTCCATAGTTATTAGCTAGATGGCTTCTTCTCTATTTTTGGATCTCAATACAATGTTCTCCCCCTCTCTTGTGGAGATCTATTCAATGTAAACTCTTTTTGCGGTGTGTTTGTCGAGATCCGATGAATTGTGGGTTTATGATCAAGTTTATCTATGAGAAATATTTGAATCTCCTCTGAATTCTTTTATGTTTGATTGAGTTATCTTTGCAAGTCTCTTCGAATTATTAGTTTGGTTTGGCCTACTAGATTGATCTTTCTTGCCATGTGAGAAGTGCTTAGCTTTGGGTTCAATCTTGCAGTGTCCTTACCCAGTGACAGAAAGGGTTGCAAGGCACGTATTGTATTGTTGCCATCGAGGATAAAAAGATGGGGTTTATATCATATTGCATGAGTTTATCCTTCTACATCATGTCATCTTGCTTAATGCGTTACTCTATTCTTTATGAACTTAATACTCTAGATCCAGGCAGGAGTCGGTCGATGTGTGGAGTAATAGTAGTAGATGCAGGCAGGAGTTGGTCTACTTGTCACGGACGTGATGCCTATATACATGATCATGCCTAGATAATCTCATAATTATTCGCTTTTCTATCAATTGCTCGACAGTAATTTGTTCACCCACCATAATACTTATGCTATCTTGAGAGAAGCCTCTAGTGAAACCTATGGCCCTCGGGTCTATCTCTTATCATATTTGCTTCCAATCTACTTTTATTTGCATCTTTACTTTTTGCATCTATCTTATAAAATACCAAAAATATATTTATCTTATCATACTATCTCTATTAGATCTCACTTTCGCAAGTGGCCGTGAAGGGATTGACAACCTCTTTATTGCGTTGGTTGTGAGTTCTTTGTTTGTTTGTGTAGGTGCGTGGGACTTTTGAGGAGCCTCCTACTGGATTGATACCTTGGTTCTCAAAAACTGAGGGAAATACTTTACGCTACTATTGCTGCATCACCCTTTCCTCTTCAAGGAAAACTAATGCAAGCTCAAGACGTAGCACCTTGCGGGCGATCCTCATGAGGCTGATCCCTCCAAGCCCCCTCGCGAGGTTGGTCCTGCCAGCGGTCCTCACGAGGCCGGTCACGCCACCCTTGGCGAGGGCCGCTGTCGGGGAGGTCTTCGCGCAAGTTAAGACATACCAAGTACCCATCACAAACTCATCTCCCTCGCATTTACATTATTTTCCATTTGCCTCTCGTTTTCCTCTCCCCCACTTCACCCTTGCCATTTTATTTTCCCTCTCTTTCCCAATCTCCTCCTCTCTTTCCGCTTGCCTTTTCTGTTTGCTCGTGTGTTAGTTCGGTTACCTTGTCGTTATGGCTAGTCCTCCTATCCTTGTTATCACTCCCGAACATGAAATTCTTAATTTTAAGCAAAGGGATGGAGAAAATGTAAAAGATGCTTGGCATAGAATTTGCAATGCTCAAAATAAATCTACTAGTAAGCTTTCTACTTCTGTTCTTCTTCGCAATTTTTATGTAGGCATTACTCCTTGGAATAGATGTGTTCTTGATACTGTTGCCGGAGGGGATTTCTTGAGTAGCCATACGTTTGATGCTTATAATGCTATGTTAGATTTGTTTGGCCCACCACCTTTTTTGGTTAATGGAATGGTTTTAACTTTAGAACATGTGATGCAACGGCTTGATATTATTGAAAACAAAATGACCACTGTTGAGTTGATTGAAAATTTGGATAAAAAGATCCTTAATCACATTACCCAATATGGATCTAGGGTTGGAGTTACTTTGAAAAATCTTAAAGAGAAAGAACCTATAGTTAATGAAAAAATAGATCTAGATTCTGAAAGAATCGGTAAACTTGAGGATATCATTACCAACTTAGGTTCCGCGTTTTCTTCCATGAAAAACACTCCAAAACCCCCTACCAAAACTTCCAAGTTTATTTATGTTGCTAAAAATAAGGGGGATTCTTCTAGTAAAGGGGACGCGGATCTCAAATCCATAAGTGTTCATCCCAATTGTCTCTCTATCGTTAAGGAACCTTTTGCTACAAACGAATTTCTTGAATTTTTGCCTAAAGGTTTAATCATTGCTAAAAAGGGAGAAACCTCTAAAGATTATAAGTGCTCTGTTGAGGAATTGAGTGCCAAAGATGGCACTACTTAGATCTATCTTCGCTTTTATGCCTAGCTAGGGACGTTAAACGATAGAGCTAGTTGGGAGGCAACCCAATTTTCTTTGTATTTTTTTGTTTTTGTTCCTGTTTAGTAATAAATCTTGCATCTACCTTATGATTAGATGTATTTTTATCTTTTAATTAGTGTTTGTGCCAAGTAGAACCTATAGGATAACCTATGATGATAGTTAATTTGATTCTGCTGAAAAACAGAAACTTTGCATGCACTAATTTAGTTTTGTTAAATCACAGAAACGTGCTTTTGCGTTGATTCTTTTTGCTGCTTATCAATAGACACATTATCCAGGACTTCCTATTTTGGTAGGGTTTTTAGAGTTATATAAGTTTGCGTTAGTTACAGATTGCTACAGACTGTTCTGTTTTTGACAGATTCTGTTTTTCGTGTGCTGTTTGCTTATTTTGATGCATCTATGGCTAGTAAAATAGTTTATAAACCATAGGGAAGTTTGAATACAGTAGGTTTAACACCAAAATAAATAAATAATGAGTTCATTACAGTACCTTATGTGGTGGTTTTGTTTTCTTTCACTAACGGAGCTTATAAGATTTCCTGTTGAGTTTTGTGTTGTGAAGTTTTCAAGTTTTGGGTAAAGCTTTTATGGACTATGGAATAAGGAGTGGCAAGAGCCTAAGCTTGGGGACGCCCATGGCACCCCAAGATATTCAAGGATAGCCAAAAGCCTAAGCTTGGGGATGCCCCGGGAAGGCATCCCCTCTTCCGTCTTCGTTCATTGGTAACTTTACTTGGAGCTATATTTTTATTCGCCACATGATATGTGTTTTGCTTGGAGCATCGTGTATTATATTAATATTTGCCTTTTGTTTTAACACAATCATCCTTGCTGTACACCCCTTTTGAGATAAGCCTACTTGATTAGAATTTGCTAGAATACTCTATGTGCTTCACTTATATCTTTTGAGCTTGATAGTTTTCGCTCTAGTGCTTCACTTATATCTTTTAGAGCACGGTGGTGGATTAATTTTGAAGAAATTGATAGTCTCTCATGCTTCACTTATATCTTTTTGAGAGTTTTTAAGAACAGCATGGTATTTGCTATGGTTACAAATTTGGTCCTAGAATGATGAGCATCCAAGTTGGGTATAATAAAAACTATCATAGAAAGTGAATTGGATGCTATGATCAATTTGATACTTGATAATTGTTTTGAGATATGGAGGTAGTGATATGAAAGTCATGCTAGTTGAGGTGATTATGAAAAATGCTTGTGTTGAGGTTTGTGATTCCCGTAGCATGCACGTATGGTGAACCGCTTTGTGATGAAGTTGGAGCACAATTTTATTTATTGATTGTCTTCCTTATGAGTGGTGGTCGGGGACGAGCGATGGTATTTTCCTACCAATCTATCCCCCTAGGAGCATGCGCGTAGTACTTTGTTTTTGATTACTTGTAGATTTTTGCAATAAGTACATGAGTTCTTTTGACTAATGTTGAGTCCATGGATTATACACACCCTTTCACCGTTCCACCATTGCTAGCTAGCCTCTCTTGTGCCGCACAACTTTCGCCGGTACCATACACCCACCATATACCTTCCTCAAAACAGCCACCATACCTACCTATTATGGCATTTCCATAGCCATTCCGAGATATATTGCCATGCAACTTTCCACCGTTCCGTTCATATGACATGCATTACTTTTTTCATATTGCTCTTTGCATGATCATGTAGTTGACATTGTATTTGTAGCAAGGCCACCTTCATAATTTTCATACATGTCGCTCTTGATTCATTGCATATCCCGATACACCGCTGGAGGCATTCATATAGAGTCATATCTTGTTCTAGCTTTGAGTTGTAATTCTTGAGTTGTAAATCCATAAAAGTGTGATGATCTTCATTATTAGAGCATTTTCCTAGTGAGTAAAGGATGATGAAGACTATGATTCCCCCACAAGTCGGGATGAGACTTCGGACTTTACAAAAAAAAGAAAAAAAAAGAGAAAGGCCAAAAAGAAAAGAAAAAGGCCAAAGAAAAAAAAGAAAAAAAAGAAAAAGAAAAAGGGGAAAAGAAAAAAATGAGAGAAAAAGAGAGAAGGGACAATTCTACTATCTCTTTTTCCACACTTGTGCTTCAAAGTAGCACCATGATCTTCATGATAGAGAGTCTCATATGTTGTCACTTTCATATACTAGTGGGAATTTTTCATTATAGAACTTGGCTTGTATATTCCAATGATGGGCTTCCTCAAAATGCCCTAGGTCTTCGTGAGCAAGCAAGTTGGATGCACACCCACTTAGTTTCATTTGTTGAGCTTTCATATATTTATAGCTCTAGTGCATCCGTTTCATGGCAATCCCTACTCACTCACATTGATATCTATTAATGGGCATCTCCATAGCCCGTTGATACGCCTAGTTGATGTGAGACTATCTTCTCCTTTTTTTCTTCTCCACAACCACCATTCTATTCCACATATAGTGCTATGTCCATGGCTCACGCTCATGTATTGCGTGAAAGTTGAAAAAGTTTGAGATTATTAAGTATAAAACAATTGCTTGGCTTGTCATCGGGGTTGTGCATGATTAAATACTTTGTGTGATGAAGATAGAGCAACAACCAGACTATATGATTTTGTAGGGATAACTTTCTTTGGCCATATTATTTTGAGAAGACATGATTACTTTGATTAGTATGCTTGAAGTATCACCATTTCTTATGTCAATATGAACTTTTATTTTGTATCATTTGGATCTGAACATTCATGCCCCAATAAAGAAAATTACATTGAGAATTATGCTAGGTAGCGTTTCACATCAAAAATTCTGTTTTTATCATTTACCTACTCGAGGATGAGCAGGAATTAAGCTTGGGGATGCTTGATACGTCTCCAAGGTATCTATAATTTTTGTTTGTTCCATGCTATTATATTACCCCTTTTGGATGTTTATGGGCTTTATTTTACACATTTATATCATTTTTGGGATTAGCCTACTAACCGAAGGCCCAGCCCGTGCTGTTTTTTTGCCTATTTCAGTATTCGTAGAAAAGGAATATCAAACGGAATCCAAACGGAATGAAACCTTCGGGAGCATGATTTTTGGAACAAACGTGATCTAGAGGACTTGGAGTGAAAGTCAAGAAGCAGCCAAGGCGGCCATGAGAGGGTAGGGCGCGCCCCCCCATAGGGCGCGCCCCCTGTCTTGTGGGCCCCTCAGGCGGCTACCAACGTACTACTTCCTCATATATAAGCCTACGTACCCCGAAAAAATCCAGGGAGCCAACGAAACACAATTTCCACCACCGTAACCTTTTGTATCTGCGAGATCCCATCTTGGAGCCTTCGCCGGCGCTCCGCCGGAGGGGGAATCGACCACGGAGGGCTTCTACATCAACACCATAGCCCCTCCGATGAGTTGTGAGTAGTTTACCACAGACCTTCGGGTCCATAGTTATTAGCTAGATGGCTTCTGCTCTCTTTTTGGATCTCAATACAATGTTCCCCCCCTCTCTTGTGGAGATCTATTCGATGTAAACTCTTTTTGCGGTGTGTTTGTTGAGATCCGATGAATTGTGGGTTTATGATCAAGTTTATCTATGAGAAATATTTGAATCTCCTTTGAATTCTTTTATGTATGATTGAGTTATCTTTGCAAGTCTCTTTGAATTGTCAGTTTGGTTTGGCCTACTAGATTGATCTTTCTTGCCACGGGAGAAGTGCTTAGCTTTGGGTTCAATCTTGTGGTGTCCTTACCCAGTGGCAGAAAGGGTTGCAAGGCACGTATTGTATTGTTGCCATCGAGGATAAAAAGATGGGGTTTAGATAATATTGCATGAGTTTATCCCTCTACATCATGTCATCTTGCTTAATGCGTTACTCTGTTCTTTATGAACTTAATACTCTAGATGCAGGCAGGAGTCGGTCGATGTGTGGAGTAATAGTAGTAGATGCAGGCAGGAGTCGGTCTACTTGTCACGGACGTGATGCCTATATGCATGATCATGCCTAGATAATCTCATAATTATTCGCTTTTCTATCAATTGCTCGACAGTAATTTGTTCACCCACCATAATACTTATGCTATCTTGAGAGAAGCCTCTAGTGAAACCTATGGCCCCCGGGTCTATCTCTTATCATATTTGCTTGCAGTCTACTTTTATTCGCATCTTTACTTTTTGCATCTATCTTATAAAATACCAAAAATATATTTATCTTATCATACTATCTCTATTAGATCTCACTTTTGCAAGTGGACGTGAAGGGATTGACAACCCCTTTATTGTGTTGGTTGCGAGTTCTTTGTTTGTTTGTGTAGGTGCGTGGGACTTTTAAGGAGCCTCCTACTAGATTGATACCTTGGTTCTCAAAAACTAAGGGAAATACTTACGCTACTATTGCTGCATCACCCTTTCCTCTTCAAGGAAAACCAACGCAAGCTCAAGACGTAGCACCTTGCGGGCGATCCTCACGAGGCTGATCCCTCCAAGCCCCCTCGCGAGGTTGGTCCTGCCAGCGGTCCTCGCGAGGCCGGTCATGCCACCCTTGGCGAGGGCCACGGTCGTCCCATCGTCCTCCACCTCTTGCTCCTCCTCGGCCGTAGCCCCGATTGTTGCGCTTGGGGCGTCGACCGACGTGGCCTTCTTGCATGGACCTGAGCTCTTGGCATTCGTTGGTTTTGTGGGTGTGGAGATCGTGGTTCACACAGTACTAGCTGCCCTTGGATGACTCCGGCTGGTCCCTGCCACGCTTCATGTCCGGCTCTGCTGCGAGCACAGCTGCTCCCTTGCGCTTCACATCCTTGGCCTTGGCTTTCTTCTCTTCTGGGTCTGCTGCTGGGAGCTCGAGAAGGGAGAGGCGTCCCTCCTCAGCCCTTGCGCACTTGGTCGCCAGGTTGAACAACTCCAATGACGTGCACAGATCTTCGTGGATTGCCAGCTCCTCCTTCATCTTGACGTCGCGGATGCCATCAGAGAACGTCGAGATGATGGCCTCCTCGGTTACCCTAGGAATCTTGAGGCGAGCGATGTTGAAGTGCTGGATGTACTTCTGCAAGGTTTCTCCGGGTTGCTGCTTGACGCGGAGCAGGTCACCCACGGCCGGCCGATGGTCACGAGTGCCCTGGAAGTAGGCGATGAAGCGTGTGCGCATCTCGTCCCAGGAGGAGATCGTGCCAGGAGGCAGGTTTAGGAGCCAGGTGTGGGCACCGTCCTTGAGTGCCATGGGAAACCAGTTCGCCATGACCTTTTAGTCCCTGTTGGCGGCTTCGATGCCCAGCTCGTAGAGCTGTAGGAACTCCGCGGGGTCAGCAGTGCCTTCGTAGCGAGGGGGCAGGTCAGGTTTGAACTTGCCCGGTCAGGCGACACTGCGTAGCTCGGTGGTGAAGGCGCGGCAGCCTGTGGTGGCCACCGGAGCTCTCTGCTGATGCGGGGCTTGCTCCTGGGGGTTCCCGCGCACCGCTGCCTGGAGCAGCGCGGGGTCTTGACGTGCTGGCGCAGGGATGCGGTCGTGGCGCACCGGTGCCGGGAGCACACATGCACCTTCTTGGGGACGAGGGATTTCTTGGCACTCCTTTATTGTCGCGCGGGCACCGGACACGGTGGATCTCGTCCTGGGGCCACGCGCCTTGGAGCCAGGGCGCCTTCTTGGGGAGGAGGTGGAGGAGGCACCTTCTGATCTGCACCTCCTGCGCAGGACGGAGGGCGAGGCAGCGAGAGGGACGGCGTAGGGGAGGCCCCTACGGCGCTGACGAGCTCGGTGATGCGAGTGAGCCACTCCTCATAGAGGTCATCGATGGGACGGTAGTGCAGGAGCTCACGCGCCAGGAGCAACGCGGTGTGCGCATTCATGGGGGCGCGACGGGCGTGGGACGATGAACCAGCTAGAGTCAGCGATGGGGTGGTGGTGTGGCCTTCCCGCCGCACCAAAGGATGCAGCGACGAGGCCTGCTGCTCGTTCCCTGCAGGGCCGGTGGCGGCGTTGGCGGGAGGCGACGGGGAACGACGGGGACTCCCACCGACGGGAGCCGTCTGGGCGACGCGGGGGGCGAGAGCAGCCCAACGCTCGGCGCGAGCCCGGCGAGCGTCAACCATGGACACGATGGAAGATCGAACGCGAAACAGCGGAAGAAAGATTCCGGCGCACCCCTACCTGGTGCACCAAATGTCGGATGTTGGGTTCCGGCAGACCCTTAAGGTTCAAACTCTAGGGTGCGTGCGAAGATCTTCCCCTACCACTCCACGTCCGATCGCCTCGTGAGAATCTAAGCTATACGATGAACAACACGAGGGACACAAGATTTATACTGGTTCGGGCCACCGTTGTGGTGTAATACCCTACTCCAGTGTGTGGTATGGTGGATTGCCTCAGGGGCTGATGATGAACAGTACAAAGGAAGAACTGCCTCGCGAGAGGTGTTCTTGAGCTGGCGCGATGAACTGCTTGGATGAGTTCGGTCACCTCTCGATCTAATGAGTACTTGATGAGTCCATCCTCTCCTCTGTGGTGGCTAGTCCTATTTATAGAGGCCCTGGTCCTCTTCCCAAATATTGAGCGGGGAGGGCGCCAACAACGGCCATTTCGAAGGGAACATCTAGTACAAGTTATCCTGACTAAAGTTGGTCTTCGGCTGCCAAAGGCACTGGCGATGCACCGTCTTGGGCTCCACGGTGACCTTCGTCCTGCCGCTCTACTGGTCTTGGTCTCGTTGCACTGAAATGGCAACCTTTGCCTGATGCCTTGGTACTCCACGTCTGTGCTTGCCCCCTTTGCACCAAAGAGGAAACAAGGACACTGCACAGGCCGACGCCCACCTGGTCTCGATCGTCACGGCTTGCGTCACGAGCACCTCGCGAGGTACCCTGCCTTGATCTCTCTGCCTCCTCATGAGCCTGCTTGGCGAGGCCGTTCCCGAGGAAGTCGTGTGTCGTCCGCCCCGCGAGGCTTGGCTCCTCGCGAGGGTCTTGAGTCTGGTGCTGATGAAGATGGGCCGTACTGGGCCACCACTCGAGCCACGCCGCAGGCCGCAGACAGGCAAGTCTTGGGACCCCTTTTCCCAGAACGCCGAGAGTACCAGGGTTAAAAAAATAATTAAATACATGCGAACTTTTGAAAATTCACAAATTTTTTGCTGCGGAACAAAATATTCTTAACCCAAAAATTAGTAGTGAAAGTGCTAGTTATCGACTAGAGGGGGAGGTGAATAGGCGATTTTTAGGAAAGTCTTCAAAACATGGAAGTTTTGAAGACAAACAATAGAAACAACCTAATTGATATGCAGCGGAAGATAAACTACAACAAGCAAGCCATAATCAAGTATGCAATAGCATTAACGTTCGAAGATTAATAGCAGCTAGGTAGTAGGATTAGGATGGAAGATAGTATGAAGCCAATCAACAATAGTAGTCAAGCAATGAAGTCAATCAGATAAGACGATAAGCAATGACTTCACGAAGACAAACTCAAGTAAAGGAGGGAAGAAATAGAACCAGTTGCTTGTTAAAGACACATGATTTGTTGGACCAGTTCCAGTTGCTGTGACAACTGTACGTCTGGTTAGGGAGGCTGAGATTCAACTCAGAAGACCGCGTCTTCACCTTATTCCCCTTGAGCTAAGGACACCTAGTCCTCGCCCAATCACTCTGGTAAGTCTTCAAGGTAGACTTCCAAACCTTCACAGACTCCGTTCACCCGGTAATCCACAATGACTCTTGGATGCTCAGAACGAGACGCCTAACCGGCTGGAGGATACACAGTCTTCAAGTGTAATAAGTCTTCAGGTCACACAGACAGAAAGACTTCAGTGATGCCTAACACTCTTTGGCTCTGGGTGTTTGGGCTTTGTCCTCGCAAGGATTTCTCTCTCTCAAATGCTTCGAGGTGGGTTGCTCTCAAACGACAAAAGCCGTATCTTAACTCTAAGCAGCCACCAATTTATGGTGTAGGGGGTGGGCTATTTATAGCCACTAGGCAACCCGACCTGATTTGTCCGAAATGACCCTGGGTCACTAAGGAACTGACACGTGTTCCAACGGTCAGATTTCAAACACACATGGCAACTTTACTTGGGCTACAAGCAAAGCTGACTCATCCAACTCTGGATAAGATTTGCTCTCATTGTCTTCGCTCGAAGACATAGGTTTTGAGTTGAGCATCACTTCAGTCACTCTGACTTAGTTCACTTGGACCCCACTTAACAGTACGGTGGTTCCTATGACTCAACAAAGAAGAAAAGCAAACAACGAAACCACACAGTCTTCGTGCTCCATAGTCTTCACGCAATGTCTTCTCATGTCATAGTCTTCAATATGAATATATTCTCATACCACCATTGTCTTCAATGTCTTCATACATTTTTAGGGGTCATCTCCGGTAGGTAAACCGAATCAATGAGGGACACTACCTGCGTTATCCTGCAATTCTCACAAACGTATTAGTCCCTCAACCAACTTTGTCGTCAATATTCCAAAACCAACTAGGGGTGGCACTAGATGCACTTACAATCTCCCCCTTTTTGGTGATTTATGACAAACTGGTTGAAGTTTTCAACGGGGATAAAGTATGTGAAATTGTAAAGGATAGGAATTTGTCTTCATAAGTAGCAAGGGCTCCCCCTGAAGATGTGCATATAAATAATTTTGCTTTTGGAATGCAAATGCACATGGCAGGTTGTACTTGTGGAGATCCACTTCTACTTATGAAGATAATTCATCATGCATGAAATGATATAGCATATAGGATGCCATGCATAATGAAAAATGGACGTCTGCAGGACGATTTAAGTGCGGAAGTTATCATCGCACGTGGAAATGCAAATAAGTAGCAGACGACCATCAGGTTTAAGTGTTACAACTCAGAGAACCAAATGTTTCAAAATGCAAGAGTTGTAAGCACGAGGCAAAATATAACGCAACCGCCCATATGAACCCGCTTGAAGACTATAAACTCATACGCTTCTCCCCCTTTTGTCAGTAATGACCAAAAAGGTTTGAAGACATAGAGCATCTACTCGTCTTCTTGATGAGTAGGTGAAGCAGCAGGGTTGTTGTCGTTGGGTGGCGGTGCAGATGAACTTGGTGCAGTGTCGATGCGTGCAGTAGTAGTAGGAGGTGGCGAAGTAGCATCATCTTCATCATTGATCACTCTGGCATTTACCGTAGCCGCGGAGGAAGAATATTCAGAGTCTTCAAGAGATGGAGTTCTTCATAAGAGAGCATTCCGTGGAGGAGTGGAGTCAAACTGAAATCTTTCATTGAAGCCATCGTCTTGAAGATCTGCTTCAGCACTAAGTAGGGTCAAACTCTTCCATGATCGCCGGCAAGTTTCATGAGCAACAAAGGCATTCTTGGTGGTAAGGTTGCGAATGCGATTGATATCCACTAAGATGCTTTGCATCTATCTCTTGAGCCAGAAATGATGCTTATCCTGTTTCTGATGAAGGGCCACAAGAAGTTCTCGGTCATTGAGAACACGAGAACGCTTCCAAGGCCTTTGGGCAATGGTGCTTTCAGTGGCTTCAGTAGGTGCTCGATGAGGCAGGCGAGTATTTCCAGCCAATGGATAGATTCGTGTAGCTGCTTGAACACCTTCAATGGGTTGAGTGAAGCTTTGGTGCTTGGCATTCTGAAGACAAAGAGGCTTCTTGGCAGGGTCAGGATATATAGCTTCAACTGACATATCAACCTCAGGTAGAAAAATCACATGATTGCGAGCAGAAGGTTGATAGTTGACAGTAGAGTGTCGCTTTATGAGGCGCATGACCCATGGAGCATAAAACTTCAGACCAAAAAGATCAGAGGCGAAGGCAGCAAGTTGTCTGATGAAGAAATCTTGTGCATTGAAGCTGATGCCATTGAAAATGTAGAAGACCAAAGTCTTCATAGCTCCTTCAAGCTTTGCCGCTGATGAATGTCCATTGATAGGCCATAGACTCCGCCTGATGATGTGATATATGGTGCGTGGCAGATACTCAAGGTCTTCAACAAAGAACTCTGTTGGATATTCAGCATCACGGGGCAAAGGCTTCATCATGCTCAGCATCTGACTCATATTGGGTTCAGGCCTATGAAAGATGCTTTCCAGGGCATTGCGATGATGTTGACAGCCAGGTTCATAGAGTTCTCCGGGAGTGGACAGGCCTGTAAGCTCGATGATATCCATAGCTTTGGCTTCATGATGAATGTTTCCGGTCATCCACTCGAGAACCCAAGTCTTTGTATCTCTGTTGTAGCCGCGAATGTGCAGTGTGGCATAGAATTGAAGCAACAGTTCTTCATTCCAGTGTTCTTTATCTGTGACAAAACTGAGCAGCCCAGCATCACGAAAGCAGTCAAGTGCTTCTTCTAAGAAGGGGAGTCCAGTAATGGCTTCAGTGTCGAGGCGCATATGAGGGAAGATGCGCCCTTGATCATACAGAACACAGGAGTAATAGCTTCGCTGCTGATGGCTCCAGAACCGATCTAATGCAATTCTTGGCTTCGTGTAGGGGTTCTTCGAGCTATCAAAGAATGTGTTGTGGCTCTTGAAGCCATTAGCATTGAAGTACCCTGGTGAGTTTGCAGTACCTGGAAACCTTGGCAGTCTTGGCTTGGGCTTCTGGACTTGAGGCCTATGCTCAACATGATAGTCAAATTGAGGACCAGAGACATTAGGCGGAGGGACCAGAACGGGCCATCTGACTGTTGTTAGCTCTCCGTGGTTATATGCCTGCTCAATTGTATAGGGCCTTGGGGCTGGAACAGGAGCAGTGGCAGCAGCAGAGGCTTCAGGTTGCACAACAGGTGCTTCAGAAGTAGTAGCCTCACTAGCTTCAGGTGCAGTGGCCGCATTGGCTTCAGGCACACTGGTTGTTGCAAGCTCCACATTGATTTCAGCCATGACAATGTCATCGGCTTCACTTGCGTTGGTTGTGGTAGCTTCAGGACTTTCAACCTCCACTTGAGGAGCTGGAGGATCAGGCATTGACACGTTCACTTCATGAACTATTTCTTTAGGAATGGGAGGAGTAGAGACACGTTCTTCTTGACGTTCTTCATCGGCTGATGCAGCCGGATTGTCTTCAGCAGCAGGTGCTTCAGACGCAGAGACATTCACAGCAGGAGTGGCTTCAGAAAACACTTGACGTGCAACAGGTTGATGATGCACTTCTCCTTCTGGAACGCTCGGAAGAGGAGCTTGAGGCCTTGGTCCTTTGCGAAGCCTTTGAAGTACCGGCGATGCTTTTGGAGATGGAGTGGGCAGGCCCTCATCCTCTTCAGCTTGTACGGATGTTGTGACTTGTTGTTGTTGGGGAGTGTCTGGGGAGTCTTGTTCTTGCGGGCGATCAACCCATGAATCATCCTGTGCAAGTGGCGTCAGAGGATGACCAATGCTGATGAGTTCGCTGTTCGTACGAACAGGCGATGATACCACATTGTATTCGAGCTGAGGAAGAACTTCATCATCTTCAACATTGTCATGATGACCAATGTCTTCAGCAACGGTGGGTTCAGCTGCTGGAATATCTTCAGCTTCAGGAGCCTCTGTCGAAGCAGGCTCATGAACAGTCAGGTGAAGTTCTTGGGATGCAGATGCAGGATGAATCACTGAGATGGGTTCAACAAAGAGGGGCTCTGTGGGAGCAGCCCGATTCTTCTTGGTCTTGCACTTCTTCTTGGAGGGAGCGGCATCAGAGGCTTCGATATTCTTCCTCTTTCTGGCTTCTGCCTCTACAACCCTCGTCTTCTTCTGTTCTGAAGCGGTTGTGGTGACCTTTGGCTTCAAGCCAGTCATGCTACTTGGGAAGATAATACGTGGAGCTTCTTGGCTTGAAGGTGCAGGCTGATCAGCAGGAAGCTTCTTCTTTTTCTTTGCTACCATCCTGGGGTCAATGCCAGGACGGCCAGTGACTTGCGCTTCTCAGCCTCATTGTAGGCAAGCACACACTTATCAGCCAAACTCTTCATGCGCTCACGAGAGCCTTGAGCTTCTTGGCGCTTCTTCAGAAAAGCTTCTTTCAGCTCATGCAGCATGACCTTAAAGTTTCTGACGTCTTGAACACTTAGCTTGGCCATATGCTTCTTGAATTGAGCCTTTTCATAATCAATCTTGTGCTTGAGCTCAACGATTCGCTGAGCGAGAGCCAGCTCAGAAGCAATGGTGCCATTGAAAGAGACACTGAGGCCAATTGGAAGCTGTAAATCTTCAAAGCTGACATTTGGGGTGTCGAACCACTCATCAATGAAATTGTGGATGATGGCCACATCAAAGAGAGGCAAATTGCTGAAGATTTCTGCTTCTTCTTTGCTCTTTATCAGCTGCTCAAGAGCATCATCCACAAGATCTTCATCACTTGATAGATCAATGGGTTCTTCACGCAGAATAGCAGCAGGAGTCAGAGCTTGATCAGTATGCCTGACAAGTTGCCTTTTCTTCTCCGTCTTCTTGGAGATACGAGATTGATCTTCAGACTGCACACTGGCTTCAGGAGGTGCAGTGGCCAATGGCTTCAGACGAGAAGCTTTTGGAGGTGCGGCTGATGATGAAACCTTAACCTTCTTTGGCTTCTTCGGCCTTGGAGTAGGAGCAGGGGCTTCATCCGAATCAGCATCATTGTTGGGACGATCCACTTTGGCACCATGAACCAAGATGTAGGAGATGAGACCATCAAGGTTTGCAAAGGGGCCAATTCTATTCTCTTCAGCTTCACGAGTCCCATCCTCACGGGGAGCAGAGGGACCAGGATTGAAGTCCAACCGCCATGACTTCTTGTTTTCCTTTGCTGAGGACATAGCAAAGTGGAAGTTGCGCTTGAAGAGATTGTCGTCGCGACACCAGAGCAATGATGATGGGTCGGCTTCTTCAGGTTGTGGTCCACGGACCATGCACGGATAGAATTTTTGCTCAATGGCTTCAACTCTGTTCTTGGGGGGAAGGCCTCGATAGAGAATATCGCCCCAAGGACTCTTGATAGCATACTTCTCTGCGTACTCCTGGGTGACGAACTTGTACTTGTACCACTGTTCAGCCCAATAGCGACAAATCCATTGGATTCGAGTCTTGCGTTGATTGTAATCTTTTTCAGGATCTGTTTTGTATATATCTGCAAGATCATCAGGCAGATCCCTAGAAGTTCCCCCACGACGCTGTCTGCCACCCTTCCTTGCTGATTTTTCTGCAGCCATGAACTTCAAGCGAAATGGCTTCAATACGTTCAGAGGCTTCAGAGATTTACGCTTGCTGGTCAAGCAGGAACTGGCTTCAGGAGAATTGATATGATGCTGTAAGTATTCTGCAAACGAATGCAGACTATGAGAACCAAGGGATTCTCCCACGGACATGTACCTGTGACAGCATTAGAGATGCGAGGGAAGGGGACGAGGTCATATGCATTCTCAGAAGATTTTGAAGATAAATCAGTTTGAAGACATTGACCTCATGATGCGAAGACATACACTTATATAGGGTGAGTTGGTTCCAGATTTGTACCAATCCGTGAATAAGTACAAGTGAGGAATCAAACTAGATAGGAAATCTAAGTGAATAGACTAGGCATTATGAGATGCAGATAGAATAGATCTAACATTGAGTAGGCAGAAACCACTTTCGGTAAGTAGGATGAATCTATGAAGATCAAAAAGGTGGTAAAAATAGAGTTATAATTACTGCAAGAAGAACTGCTAGATGGGAAGAATAGGAGACCGAGCAGTTCAGCCCACCGTGCCCTAACTTGGCGACGGAGGACACCTACGGCGACGGCGGAGAGGACGATGTCCGCGGCCGGCGTGAGGACGGCGTCGGAGAAGTCGCGGCAGCTAAGCGCTTCGTCGCCGGCGTTGTCGAGAGCTAGTGGTGGCGCTAGGGTTTTGACGGAGGTGGAGAGGTGGAAGAAGGATTTCTTTACCGCAGGGGACACATATTTATAAGTAGGTGTGCAGCAGAGCGTAATTACGCAGGTGCCCCTGTCTGTTCACATCCGTGGGGTACATGGCAAGCATGCAACACATTTAGAATTGTCCCACGTTCCCACGCCCGCCAAGTATGTCGGGATGTTCGTTCCGGCTTCTCTGGATATCGACAATTAAGATGATTCAGTTAAATAGGACTTGATGTTTTGTCTCTGTGTCTCCTGCTGACAAGGATGCAGAGAAGACATTCAACAGTTTCAATAGAATGCATATGATTTGGACAGATAGAGTTTGAGATAGTAAGCATAAAGAGATTAGGGTCCGATCACATTCACTTAGTTCAAAAGTTTCAACTTGAAGACATAGCTATAAGTGAATGCTGTAGAGGACAGAACACTAGTATATATATATGCAATCAAATCACTATAGTGCAGAAAAATCACGAAGATAAATTGAAACTGAAGACAAACCAAATGCGAAATCTTTGCAAAATAACGCCATGAGTGAAACACTTCAAACAGAGAAATTTGGTGGTGGCGTTACCCACCGTATAGGAAGTATTAGACCCAGACACGGCGCACAATTATCGTGGCGCTCCGAAGTCAAATTCCATATTAATGTATTCACACTCAGAGTGTAAATCTTCATTGATTGAAGATATACATTACTTTGTGTGTTGCACATCTAAGTCATCAACATGCATAAGTGTTAGGATGTGTGCCTGATCACAGGACATTGGAGGATTCCAAGATATTTAGCTCACACCGTAACTTGCAAAACCTTTTCTCATCCAAGGGCTTTGTGAAGATATCTGCCAGTTGCTCTTCAGTGTTGACGTGCATGATATCTATATCTTTCTTCATAACATGATCTCTGAGAAAGTGATGACGTATTTCAATGTGCTTTGTCTTCGAGTGCTGGACTGGATTGTTGGCAATCTTGATGGCACTTTCGTTGTCGCAGAAGAGAGGGACTTGCTTCAGATCGGTGCCATAGTCCTTGAGAGTTTGCTTCATCCACAGAAGCTGAGCGCAACAGGATCCAGCAGCAATGTATTCAGATTCAGCAGTTGAGAGTGATACACAGTTCTGCTTCTTTGAAGACCAACAGACAAGTGATCGACCAAGAAAATGACATGTGCCTGATGTAGACTTGCGATCCACCTTGTCACCAGCATAATCAGCATCCGAGAATCCAACCAGATCAAACCTTGAGCCCTTTGGATACCATAATCCGAGTGTTGGGGTGTAAGCCAAATATCGAAGAATTCGCTTCACAGCTAGGTGATGCGATTCCTTTGGTGTCGCTTGGAATCGAGCACACATGCAAACACTAAGCATAATATCTGGCCTAGATGCACATAGGTAAAGTAAAGAACCAATCATGGAGCGGTATACCTTTTGATCGAACTCTTTACCATTGTCGTCGGGACCAAGATGATGTTTGGCTGGCATTGGCGTCGTGTAACCTTTGCAATCTTGCATGCCGAACTTCTTCAGGCAATCTTTGAGATATTTTTCTTGTGATATGAAGATGCCATTTCTTTGTTGATGGATTTGAAGACCAAGGAAGAACTTCAGCTCACCCATCATGGACATCTGATATTGCTCTTGCATCATAAATCCAAACTCATCACTGTACTTCTGGTTGGTGCAGCCAAAGATTATGTCATCAACATATATTTGGCACACAAACAGTTCACCATCATATGTCTTCGTGAAGGGAGTGGGATCGAGGGATCCAGGTTTGAAGCCTTTGCTCTTCAGGAAGTCTTTGATTGTATCATACCAGGCACGAGGAGCTTGTTTGAGGCCATACAATGCTTTGTTCAGTTTGTACACCATATCAGGATGTTTTGGATCTTCAAAGCCAGGTGGTTGTGCAACATATACTTCTTCTTCAATCTTGCCATTGAGAAATGTGCTCTTTACATCCATTTGATATAGCAAGATGTTGTGATGATTTGCATAGGCTAGCAGTATGCGAATGGCTTCAAGCCTAGCAACATGAGCAAATGTTTCATCGAAGTCAATTCCTTCAACTTGACTATATCCTTGAGCCACAAGACGTGCTTTGTTTCTGACGACTTGACCATGCTCATCTTGCTTGTTTTGATATATCCATTTTGTTCCTATAATGTTATGCTTGCGAGGGTCAGGTCGCTTGACAAGTTCCCAAACATTATTCAGCTTGAACTGTTGAAGTTCTTCTTGCATGGCTTGAATCCATTCAGGTTCCATAAAAGCTTCAGCAACTTTCTTGGGTTCTGATATTGACACAAATGAAAAATGCCCATAGAAATTTGCTAGTTGTGTTGCTCTTGAGCGAGTAAGCGGACCAGGCGCATTAATGCTATCAATTATCTTCTCGATTTGTACTTCATTTGCAACACGAGGATGAACTGGACGAAGTCCTTGCTCATGTTGATCATTGTCATCATTGTGAGGATTGTCTTCGGACTGAGCATTGTCTTCAGGTTGGTTTGGTGCAGAGATGATAAGTTCCTCTTCAGGCTATGCTTCAGAAGGCATGATTTCACCAGTTCCCATTAGCTTGATAGATTCACAGGAAGGAGCTTCATCAAGTGTGCTTGGCAGGAGCTCTCGTTGTGAACCATTGGTTTCATCAAATCGAACATCCACTGTTTCAACGATTTTGTAGTGGAAGAGGTTGAAGACTCTGTAGGAGTGTGAATCCTTTCCATAGCCAAGCATGAAGCCTTCGTGAGCTTTGGGTTCAAATTTTGACTTGTGATGGGGATCCTTGATCCAACATCTAGCACCAAAGACTCTGAAGTAGCTGATTTGGCTTCTTGCCAGTGAGGAGCTCATAGGATGTTTTGCCCAGAAGCTTATGGATGTAGACACGGTTGATGATGTGACAAGCTGTATCAATGGCTTCAGGCCAGAACTTTCTTGGTGTCTTGTACTCGTCAAGCATTGTTCGAGCCATTTCTATGAGGGTTCTGTTCTTGCACTCTACAATGCCGTTTTGCTGAGGTGTGTATGGAGCAGAAAATTCATGAGTGATTCCCATTGTATCTAGATAAAGATCAAGCCCGGTGTTCTTGAATTCAGTGCTGTTATCACTTCTGATATGCTTGATCTTGATGCCATAGTTGTTCATTGCTCGATTGGTGAATCGTCTGAAGACATCTTGTACTTCAGTCTTGTAGAGAATTATATGCACCCATGTGTATCTTGAGTAGTCATCAACAATGACGAAGCCATAGAGACACGCCGTTGTTGTGAGGGTGGAGTAGTGAGTAGGGCCAAATAAGTCCATGTGCAACAACTAAAAGGGTTAAGATATCGTCATGATTGTCTTTGAAGGATGCTTGGCCCTTGTCATCTTTCCAGCTTCGTAGGCACCACACAGATGATCTTTCTTGAACTTGACACCTTCGATGCCTATGACATGCTTCTTTTTGACGAGAGTGTGCAAGTTCCTCATGCCTGCATGCCCCAGCCTTCTATGCCAGAGCCAGCATTCTGAAGCTTTAGCAAGAAGACATACGGCAAGTTTTGGACCTACTGAGAAATCTACCATGTATAGATCACCTTTCCTATACCCTTCAAAGACTAGAGATTTGTCAGATTCCATTAGTACAAGGCAACGATATTTTCCAAATATCACAATCATGTTTAAGTCACAAAGCATTGAGACAGACATTAAGTTGAATCCAAGGGATTCAATAAGCATCACTTTATCCATGTGTTGATCCTTTGAGATTGCAACTCTACCTAGACCCAATACTTTGCCTTTACCAGTGTCAGCAAATGTGATTTGACTCTTGTCGGATGGACGTAAGGTTGAGTCCATGAGAAGACTTTGATCGTCAGTCATATGATTAGTGCATCCGCTGTCAATAATCCATTCTGAAGCTTTTGGTGTACCCTACAATGCAATTAGAGGGATAGGCTTCACAATGTATATTGTGAAGCATAAGCATTTGATACACACTTGGATTATCACAACATAGATGAAAGTTAGCACACAGTATGACAGGTAAGCGATTCATATGTGGAATTCATATTAAGTTATTTTATCATGCGTCCCTTTGTGTTTTAGGTCCCCAGCAATAATATCGGACGCCATTGATTGCTGGCTGGAGACCATTTTCTGCAAAAGAGAGTTAGTTCTTCTTCACCACCCACATCTTCAGGGGTGGCTTAGAAGCAATGAGTCTAAGTGCAGCATCTAAGAATTTCGGCTTTGAAGCCCTAGCAAATAGCCTTGCAGGAGATGAATGATACTCATATGAATAAGCAGAAAAGTTCTTAGTATTATGAACATAGCAGTTTGAAGACACACACTCATATTCATAAGTTTGAGTATGATTTCCCTGCAAAACATTGGCGTTAGGGTGACTCGGGTGAGTCCTGTTTCCGTATGAAGCCGTTGGACCATGTGACGCCTTTGGTCCAGGATTTGTCTTCTTCACAGGTGGTGTCATGACAACATTCACCGGAAGATTTTCAAGACAGCTTTTGGGAACCCAGATCTTCTTCATTGGCGGTCCATTCCTGCAGTTAGTACCAATAAACCTGGCAAACACTTCACCATTCTGATTTTTGAACAGTTTATAGTTTGCAGCAAAGGATTCATCAATGATAATAGGATTAGCATAGGTAAAGCCAGATAAAGTAGATGGATCCACTGAAGGTTCCTTTGCAGCAACCCATGTGGTTTTGGGATACTGCTCAGGCTTCCAGTAGGAGCCATCAGCATTCATTTTCCTCTCGAACCCAACACCCTCTTTCCTAGGGTTTTGGTTCAAAATCTGCTTTTTAAGGATATCACAGAGTGTTTGATGTCCCTTCAAACTTTTGTACATCCCTGTTTCAAGCAATGTCTTCAACCTAGCATTTTCATCAGCAATAGCAGTGATATCCTCAGAAGAGGGGTTAGTTACCACATCAGTAGTTGAAGACAGAGCAACAGTAGCAGCAGTGGAAGATTCAGCAACAGAGGCAGCGTTATCACGCTCAATGCATTTTAAGCAAGGTGGTTCAAATCCTTCCTGAGCGGAACTGATCTGTTGAGCGAGTAATGAATCGTGCTTCTTCAGAAGAACTTCATAATCCACTCTTACCTTTTCAAGATCTTGCTCTCTTTGAAGACATTCAGAAGAAAGTTTCTCATGATCAGATAAGAGAGCATTATGCTGATCTTGAAGGGCGTCAAACTTGGAATGAAGTCTCTGAAGACTATCAGCCAAAGCTTTTGACTGATCCATTTCTTCGCCCAAAATATCATCGCTCTTATTAAGCATGTTTTGAATCTTTTCCAAAGCTCTTTGTTGTTTAGTGGCAAGGGGAGCAAGTTTGACATAGCTGGGGCCAAATTCATCACCTGATTCATCATCACTAGTTTCAGAAAGATAGCATTCAGTTACCTTGGCACCCCCTGCCATAAGGCATGGTGAAGATGAAGACGGTTCAGGTGGAAAGGTCATCTCTTTAAGAGACTCCTTGTAGTCATCAAGCCAAGGATCATGACGATTAAGATGACTATCATAGACCTCAGCAAGTCGGTCCCAGATTAGCTTCGCGTGATTGAGGTGCATGACGTTCCTGAACTGATTTCGGGACAGGCAGGAGCAGATGACATCCTTCGTAGTGAGGTTCAGTAGAGTATACTTACGAATGTCATCAGCCTCTGCCATCTTGCATAGATCGGTGAGACCAATCTCGGTGACGGTCCACAGTTCACTGTCCATAGCCATGAGTCGCTTCTTCATCATGGCTTTCCACCGGGGATACTCGTGACCGTCAAAGGTGGGCAAGATACATTCGTCAATCCTGTAGTCGACATAGCTAAACTTCAGGTGGTTAAACCGAATCACACAGAACAAGGGAGTACCTTGCTCTGATACCAATTGAAAGTGCTAGTTATCGACTAGAGGGGGGGGGGTAAATAGGCGATTTTTAGGAAAGTCTTCAAAACATGGAAGTTTCGAAGACAAACAATAGAAACAACCTAATTGATATGCAGCGGAACATAAACTACAACAAGCAAGCCATAATCAAGTATGCAATAGCATTAACGTTCGAAGATTAATAGCAGCTAGGTAGTAGGATCAGGATGGAAGATAGTATGAAGCCAATCAACAATAGTAGTCAAGCAATGAAGTCAATCAGATAAGACGATAAGCAATGACTTCACGAAGACAAACTCAAGTAAAGGAGGGAAGAAATAGAACCAGTTGCTTGTTGAAGACACAGGATTTGTTGGACCAGTTCCAGTTGCTGTGACAACTGTACGTCTGGTTAGGGAGGCTGAGATTCAACTCAGAAGACCGCGTCTTCACCTTATTCCCCTTGAGCTAAGGACACCCAGTCCTCGCCCAATCACTCTGGTAAGTCTTCAAGGTAGACTTCCAAACCTTCACAGACTCCGTTCACCCGGTAATCCACAATGACTCTTGGTTGCTCAGAACAAGACGCCTAACCGGCTGGAGGATACACAGTCCTCAAGTGTAATAAGTCTTCAGGTCACACAGACAGAAAGACTTCAGTGATGCCTAACACTCTTTGGCTCTGGGTGTTTGGGCTTTGTCCTCGCAAGGATTTCTCTCTCTCAAATGCTTCGAGGTGGGTTGCTCTCAAACGACAAAAGCCGTATCTTAACTCTGAGTAGCCACCAATTTATGGTGTAGGGGGTGGGCTATTTATAGCCACTAGGCAACCCGACCTGATTTGTCCGAAATGACCCTGGGTCACTAAGGAACTGACACGTGTTCCAACGGTCAGATTTCAAACACACAAGCAACTTTACTTGGGCTACAAGCAAAGCTGACTCATCCAACTCTGGATAAGATTTGCTCTCATTGTCTTCGCTCGAAGACATAGGTTTTGAGTTGAGCATCACTTCAGTCACTCTGACTTAGTTCACTTGGACCCCACTTAACAGCACGGTGGTTCCTATGACTCAGCAAAGAAGAAAAGGAAACAACGAAACCACACAGTCGTCGTGCTCCATAGTCTTCACGCAATGTCTTCTCATGTCATAGTCTTCAATATGAATATCTTCTCATACCACCATTGTCTTCAATGCCCTCTTTCATTTTTAGGGGTCATCTCCGTAGGTAAACCAAATCAATGAGGGACACTACCTGCGTTATCCTGCAATTCTCACAAACGCATTAGTCCCTCAACCAACTTTGTCGTCAATACTCGAAAACCAACTAGGGGTGGCACTAGATGCACTTACAAGTAGCCATACTAAAACAAATTTAAAAATAAATTAGTACTATGTCATGTTAAATCCAATGAAATACTATAAAATATCAGTGAAGAACAAAAACAAAAAAAGACACAAATATCCCATTTGCTATATTTTTTTTGGAATTTTCAACCCCTTTGATATTACTTTTAGCAGACACTAACTATACTCTTTGGCCAGGCCGGAATGCATCCCTCCTCGTCTTGAAAGATTTGCAGCCTAGTAAGTCGGAGAAAACAAATAGGCCTAGCTTGGGTATTCTTCAAAAAGAAATACTGGGCTACCTATTTTCCCAAAGAAAAAACTGCTGGGCTGGTCATGTTGTTAGACGGGCCACAGAGACCGCACAACCCAGTTTATAGCCTGCTCCTCTAAATTACTACTCAAAAAAAGTTGTGAAATTCTATCGTTAATTGACTATACGTTGAAAATGATGTGGGTCCCAGATATCGGTAGGGTGGATTAGAGTAAAAAAACGAGGGGTGCATCTGAGTAGTAAAAGAGGCGCTTGCTTGTGTTCGGGAGTGGACTTGGTGGGTCCGTACTGTCATACTCAAAACTACAGTCCTCTCCCAATTCACTATGTTGACAGGGACCGTTTCGGAAAAACTATGTTGACAGGGCCGGACGGCGGCGCCGCGGCAAGCGCACCAAGGCGGAGGATAAAGTGATGTCGCCAATGTGCTGGGCTGGGTTGGACATTCTTATTGAAAAATAAAAATGGACCGGAACTATTTACGATGTTGACTACGATTTGCATGGGTCCGCTGGTTGCAGGAAGAAAATGTTGGGAGAAAGAAGACTGGTCGCTATCTTTGCCTAAGAATAATATCGACTGAATGTAACGACACTATCATAGGAAATAATATCCTCCTGTTAAATCATGAATTTAAAGAACTGGTGCATGAGCATTTAACTTTATTTATTTATTTACTTATTTATGTTTAGGGGACCATGAGCATGTACCTGGGCCGGATTCATCTGAGAGCCTCCCTTCCAGTTAATTATGGGCTCCTCTATTGGGCCTTCATCAGTGGGCTGCATGTTATCAACAAGTGGAAAATGTATTCCGTACAAAAAATAGTATGTGCTACGTACGGTACGGGGCACTAAGGATCCAACCATGCAACGACTTCCAAAACAATGTGTTTGTCGTTCTAACAATACATTTATTCAACCAACAGATGAAATATACTACTGATTGTACATTGAAAACAACAGCAACAACAACCAGGGCTGGGGTGCAACAGAAGTAGTAAGCAGGCCAGAAGAGTGAAGACGCAACTCTCTCTTCCAAACCAAACATCAGCCATTATTACAAAAGGGCTACCAAAAAAGAACAAGTGTATGCATCAAACAAAATAAAGATCCTACTGCACCAAGTGTACGCATCTAACTAACCGGCTCAGTTAGATGTTACTATTTATTAAGCTGTGGAGATTGCCTGACGGCTTGAACCAGATGGGTGCCTGACAGGGGAAACTCCAGCCAGCAGGTCAAAGTCTGATACTTGCGACCCTCTCTCCTACTTTGGGCTGTAGAGCGTGGCGGCACATATCAGGGTATGGTGCATGCAGAGACGCATGGTATGCTGTGTACACACAGTTTTGCCTGATGAACGAACCCGCGCTGCCATCATGATCCTTACCGTCGGTTATCTCCTGGTTAATCGGATAATTCAGTCCAGAGAGTGTGTACCAAGGCTACTTACCAGCCTCCTGTCAAAAATTCCTGAAGGCCCAGAGAAGCTGGGATCCTGCTCAAAGACCTTGCAGTGACTGTGATTGTATTCCATGAAACAACACGTCCGGTACATGTGAATGATCATCAATCGTTCATCGTCATCTGATCGAGCAAGGAACCACCTGCAACTGCCATGCCTCTTTTCTTTGAAAGGTTCTGGGATTATCAAGGGTAGGGACATCAGGCGGCCTACGACATCATATCAAGTTGGAGTCAAATAAAAAAGGGCTCTTGATGTAGTCAATCTTAAGAACAACATGTTATGAGCATGAATATTTTTTCAGTAAATGTTGACACTAATATAAGCAAGCCATCATGATATCATAGGAAAGTAACATACTGTTGTAACAGCCGTTTGTAGCGATGACTGGAGTAGGCCAGCAATACGTCCAGCCATTGAAGGAGTTGACAGCGTAAATGAAGCCCTTGTGTTCAATGGCATCAGAGAACCATGGAGGATGTATGACCCTGCGATGGATGTTCAGATTTATCCACTTACCGCAGTGACCTGTCAGATAGGCGAGACCGCGGTTGAAGAACGCAATTATCTTGAAGTCTTTATAATTCAAAGATCTTGTGGGAACTTGGCAGATTACAACCTTGAGCAAATCAAACTTGGTATCATGTTGGCTACTGTAAGATTCCGAGTATTCTGGGCCACGGTGCCAAGGCAGTGCAGTGTTAATCGAAGGAAGGGGGATCAATCGCCGGGTGTAGACCTCCACGAGCATCCAGCTGCCGCGACCGTCGACGAGCACTATCCAAGACGTGTTCATGCCGACCCAGTACATACCGTTAATGTAGTTGAGGGTGACAGGGATCAGACCGCAGTCAAGCGGGTTGATGCTCGCCACCCTACGATCATTATGTTGCGTGACACGCCCTTTCTAAAGATCAAGCGACATCAGCAAGAAAGGAGCTGGCTTAAAAAGCTCCATCCTGAGGGCTTTGAGTAAACAGTACAACCCCGACGAGCACGCGGTGAGCGGCATGGTACTGAGATTGTCCACACGCGAAACAATGAGCTTGATTACCTCTGTGGGGAGCGAATTCCAGCCATTCTTTCGGCGGACACTGCTCGGTTCTGCCATTGTTAGTGCTTGGGTTTCGGATGAGGGGGGAGGCGCCTTAGCGGGGATGGAAGAGTGGATGAGATTATGTGCGGAAAAAGATGGATAGGCGAATATGTGTTGCGGGAAGTGGACAGCTGATGATGACTACAGCACGCCGCATGACTTACGAGACACATACCAACAGCATAGGGTCATATCAAAGTCAGACAACTTGCTTGAGTGATCACAATACTGGTACTCCCTACAGTACCTACTACTATGCCCTAACTTGCTTGAGTAGAGTAGTAGTGGAGTAGGACTCTGCTCTACTACTAGAACCAGAGGAGTAGTATATTCTAATCTAAAATAGTTACAAACTTCAATGCCCGAGCGTGGAACGACTACAAACCGCCATCGATGCTAACTCCAATCCCCATCAAATGTTCGCTGGGAGACATGGCAGTTGCAAACGCCTGCGACGCAGTTACAGTACGTGTGTAAGGGTGGTGGTTTTGTCAAATACTATGGCTTAAAAACAAGCCACCGTCGGATGGAAATCTGACGGTTACATGGGATTCACCAAGATTGAGCTCGTGCCGAACAATCGCCAGATATCATTACTAAAAAAGGTTAAAACACCCGAGGCTATAACTTGCACCGGCTGACCACTAACAATGATGCTAACATAGTTGTAAAATGGTCAAAGGCCGTGTCTACGTGGTGTTTGGAATTATATGCAAAAAAATTAGCAAGATGCCCGTGCATTGCACGACACACCATCATCACCAACTCATTATAATCAGTATTGTAGATATTGATATTTTTAGTATAAATTTGGTCAAACACTTTGCAAATGGTTGACAGCAGTAAAAAGGACCAGAGGGAGTATCATGGATGCGGAGTAGGCAAAAAAAAATGCTCATTTGTAGCCGGTCGAAGTCTCAAAGGGCGCGACCGCGCGAGGGAGGCGAAGGTCGTGGGAGGCGCGACGGTTGACGGAATTAAGTGAAGTTACATCCATGCACCGGCATGGCGTGCGAACAGGCAGAATCTATACCATCAGGCCTACGATATGGGTCTAGTAGACATGACATCTAGTGGGTCCCGCATAGTTCTCGAGAACTCTTTGAGGGCTTGCAGCCGTTTATCCACCAGGCAAGCCAGCAACCCCACGCCATTTGCACGCCCTACTTGTCCCCATCTTCTACCTTACAATAGTTCGCTCCCAGTCGTCCTGTCCTTTCACATTACACCAATTCAACTTTTTTTTGCGAGGTACACCAGTTGAACTTCTCCTAACCCTCCTCCAAAATCCACGGCCTCCCAAATCTCCATGGTCGTCGTTGAGTACCAGGTTAGAGCCATCACCGGCGATGAGTTCATCTTCATCTACACACGTGGATCCGCGACGGTGAAAGCATGCCTTGCTCGCTTCCTACGCATGTTCAACAGTTCAACGGATGAGTGGGTCGCTGGGCTAGATGTTGAGTACACCACAGTCCTGGAAAGAGAGAAGATTCTAAAGGAGGCAGAGAAGAAGAAGCCTGCCGTGATCCAGGTTTGTGTACATAACGTGTGCTTGGTCTACCACATATAACATGCCGACGTTGAGTGTCGGGATTTTAAGAACTTCCTCAAGGACGAAAGAGTGAAATTCATTCCTGTAGATTTTAGGAACGACAGGGATGTCATGGGTCGGATAGGCCTCATTGTAGGCTAGCCCTTCGATCTCCAGAAGGTAAGCCTGGTGTCCTCCTCTCAGCCTTCAATGCTGACCCTAGCAACAGCCATGATTGATCCTTCATACGCTAAACTGAAGAAACCTCACCACGAGTTTCATCATGTGTTGGAAATATGCCCTAGAGGCAATAATAAAAGGATTATTATTATATTTCCTTGTTCGTGATAATTGTCTTTTATTCATGCTATAATTGTATTATCCGGAAATCGTAATATATGTGTGAATACATAGACCACAATATGTCCCTAGTGAGCCTCTAGTTGACTAGCTCGTTGATCAACAGATAGTCATGGTTTCCTGACTATGGACATTGGATGTCATTGATAACGGGATCACATCATTAGGAGAATGATGTGATGGACAAGACCCAATCCTAAGCATAGCACAAAGATCGTGTAGTTCGTTTGCTAGAGCTTTTCCAATGTCAAGTATCTTTTCCTTAGACCATGAGATCGTGTAACTCCCGGATACCGTAGGAGTGCTTTTGGTGTACCAAACGTCACAATGTAACTGGGTGGCTATAAAGGTGCACTACAGGTATCTCCGAAAGTGTCTGTTGGGCTGACAAGGATCGAGACTGGGATTTGTCACTCCGTATGACGGAGAGGTATCTCTGGGCCCACTCAGTAATGCATCATCATAATGAGCTCAAAGTGACCAAGTGTCTGGTCACGGGATCATGCATTACGGTACGAGTAAAGTGACTTGTCGGTAACGAGATTGAACGAGGTATTGGGATACCGACGATCGAATCTCGGGCAAGTAACGTACCGATTGACAAAGGGAATTGTATACGGGGTTGCTTAAATCCTCGACATCGTGGTTCATCCGATGAGATCATCAACGAGTATGTGGGAACCAACATGGGTATCCAGATCCCACTGTTGGTTATTGACCGGAGAGCCATCTCGGTCATGTCTACATGTCTCCCGAACCCGTAGGGTCTACACACTTAAGGTTCGGTGACGCTAGGGTTGTAAAGATATTAGTATGCAGCAAACCGAAAGTTGTTCGGAGTCCCAGATGAGATCCTGGACGTCACGAGGAGTTCTGAAATGGTCCGAAGGTAAAGAATTATATATGGGAAGTCGAGTTTCGGTCATCGGGAAAGTTTTGGGGTTCACCGGTATTGTACCGGGACCACCGGAAGGGTCCCGGGGGTCCACAGGGTGGGGCCACCCATCCCGGAGGGCCCCATGGGCTGAAGTGGGAATGGAACCAGCCCCTGGTGGGCTGGTGCGCCCCCCCGGGCCCTCCTCTGCGCCTAGGATTGGGAACCCTAGGGGAGGGGGCGCCTCCACTTGCCTTGGGGGGCAAGTTACCCCCCTTGGCCGCCGCCCCCCTAGGAGATCCCATCTCCTAGGGCCGGCGCCCCCTGGGGTCCCTATACAAATAGGAGGGGTGGGAGGGCAGCCGCACCCTGACATCTGACGCCTCCCTACCCCCCTTGCTACACCTCCTCCTCCCGTAGTCGCTTGGCGAAGCCCTGCCGGAACCCTGCTGCATCCACCACCACGTCGTCGTCCTGCTAGATCTTCATCAACCTCTCCTTTCCCCTTGCTGGATCAAGAAGGAGGAGATGTCACGCTGACCGTACGTGTGTTGAACGCGGAGGTGCTGTCCGTTCGGCGCTAGGATCTCCGGTGATTTGGATCACGACGAGTACGACTCCCTCAACCCCGTTCTCTTGAACGCTTCCGCTCGCGATCTACAAGGGTATGTAGATGCACTCCTCTCTCTTGTTGCTAGATGAACTCATAGATTGATCTTGGTGAACGTAGGAATTTTTTTATTTTATGCAACGTTCCCCAACAGTGGCATCATGAGCTAGGTCTATGCGTAGTTCTCTATTGCACGAGTAGAACACAAATATGTTGTGGGCGTAGATGTTGTCAACTTTCTTGCCACTACTAGTCTTATTTTGCTTCAGCAGTATTGTGGGATGAAGCGGCCCGGGCCGACCTTACACGTACGCTTACGTGAGACACGTTCCACCGACTGAGATGCACTAGTTGCATAAGGTGGCTAGCGGGTGTCTGTCTCTCCCACTTAAGTTGGAGCGGATTCGATGAAAAGGGTCCTTATGAAGGGTAAATAGAAGTTGACAAATCACGTTGTGGCTTTATCGTAGGTAAGAAAACATTCTTGCTAGAACCCTATTGCAGCCATGTAAAAGATGCAACAACAATTAGAGGACGTCTAACTTGTTTTTGCAGCAATTGCTTTGTGATGTGATATGGCCAGAAGTTGTGATGAATGATGAATGACATATTGTGATGTATGAGATCATGTTCTTGTAATAGGAATCACGACTTGCATGTCGATGAGTATGACAACCGGCAGGATCCATAGGAGTTGTCTTAATTATTGTATGACCTGCGTGTCAATGATTTAACGCCATGTAATTACTTTACTTTATTGCTAAACTGTTAGGCATAGTAGTAGAAGTAATAGTTGGCGAGCAACTTCATGGAGACACGATGATGGAGATCATGATGATGGAGATCATGGTGTCATGCCGGTGACGAAGATGATCATGGAGCCCCAAAGATGGAGATCAAAGGAGCTATATGATATTGGCCATATCATGTCACTACTATTTAATTGCATGTGATGTTTATTATGTTTGTGCATCTTGTTTACTTAGAACGACGGTAGTAAATAAGATGATCCCTCATAATAATTTCAAGAAAGTGTTCCCCCTAACTGTGCGCCGTTGCTAAAGTTCGTCGTTTCGAAGCACCACGTGATGATCGGGTGTGAAAGATTCCTACGTTCACATACAACGGGTGTAACATAGTTTTACACATGCAAAAACACTTAGGTTAACTTGACGAGCCTAGCATGTACAGACATGGCCTCGGAACACAGAGACCGAAAGGTCGAACATGAGTCGTATGGAAGATACGATCAACATGGAGATGTTCACCGATGATGACTAGTCCGTCTCAAGTGATGATCAGACACGGCCTAGTCGACTCGGATCATGTAACACTTAGATGACTAGAGGGATGTCTAATCTAAGTGGGAGTTCATTAAATAATTTGATTAGATGAACTTAATTATCATGAACTTAGTCTAAAATCTTTGCAAAAATGTCTTGTAGATCAAATGGCCAACGCTCATGTCAACATGAACTTCAACGCGTTCCTAGAGAAAACCAAGCTGAAAGATGATGGCAGCAACTATACGGACTGGGTCCGGAAGTTGAGGATCATCGTCATAGCTGCCAAGAAAGCATATGTCCTAGAAGGACCGCTAGGTGAAGCACCCATCCCAGAGAACCAAGACGTTATGAACGCTTGGCAATCATGTGCTGATGATTACTCCCTCGTTCAGTGCGACATGATTTACATCTTAGAACCGGGGCTCCAAAAGCGTTTTGAGCAACACGGAGCATATGAGATGTTCGAGGAGCTGAAAATGGTTTTTCAAGCTCATGCCCGGGTCGAGAGATATGAAGTCTCCGACAAGTTCTATAGTTGTAAGATGGAGGGAAATAGTTCTGTCAGTGAGCACATACTCAAAATGTCTGGGTTGCACAACCGCCTGTCCCAGCTGGACATTAACCTCCCGGACGAGGCGGTCATTGACAGAATCCTTCAATCGCTCCCACCGAGCTACAAGAGATTTGTGATGAACTACAATATGCAGGGGATGGTGAAAACTATTCCTGAAGTATTTTCAATGCTGAAGTCGGCAGAGGTAGAAATCAAGAAAGAACATCAAGTGTTGATGGTCAATAAAACCACCAAGTTCAAGAGGGGCAAGGGTAAGAAGAACTTCAAGAAGGACGACAAAGATGTTGCCGCGCCCAGTAAGCCAGTTGCCGGGAAGAAGTCAAAGAATGGACCCAAGCTTGAGACTGAGTGCTTTTATTGCAAAGGGAAGGGTCACTGGAAGCGGAACTACCCCAAATACTTAGCGGACAAGAAGGCCGACAACACTAAAGGTATATGTGATATACATGTAATTGATGTGTACCTTACCAGTACTCATAGTAACTCCTGGGTATTTGATACCGGTGCCGTTGCTCATATTTGTAACTCAAAGTAGGAGCTGCAGAATAAGCGGAGACTGGCGAAGGACGAGGTGACGATGCGCGTCGGGAATGGTTCCAAGGTCGATGTGATCGCCGTCGGCACGCTACCTCTACATTTACCTACGGGATTACTTTTTAACCTCAATAATTGTTATTTAGTGCCAAGTTTGAGCATGAACATTGTATCTGGATCTCGTTTAATGCGAGATGGCTACTCATTTAAATCCGAGAATAATGGTTGTTCTATTTATATGAGAGATATGTTTTATGGTCATGCCCCGATGGTCAATGGTTTATTCTTAATGAATCTCGAACGTAATGTTACACATATTCATAGTGTGAATACCAAAAGATGTAAAGTTGATAACGATAGTCCCACATACTTGTGGCACTGCCGCCTTGGTCACATTGGTGTCAAGCGCATGAAGAAGCTCCATGCTGATGGACTTTTAGAGTCTCTCGATTATGAATCATTTGACACATGCGAACCATGCCTCATGGGCAAAATGACCAAGACTCCATTCTTCGGAACAATGGAGCGAGCAACCAACTTATTGGAAATCATACATACTGATGTGTATGGTCCAATGAGCGTTGAGGCTCGCGGAGGATATTGTTATGTTCTCACTCTCACTGATGACTTAAGTAGATATGGGTATGTCTACTTGATGAAACACAAGTCTGAAACCTTTGAAAAGTTCAAGGAATTTCAGAATGAAGTAGAGAATCAACGTGACCGAAAGATAAAATTCTTACGATCAGATCGTGGAGGAGAATATTTAAGTCATGAATTTGGTACACACTTAAGAAAATGTGGAATCGTTTCACAACTCACACCGACTGGAACACCTGAGCGTAACGGTGTGTCCGAACATCGTAATCGCACTCTATTGGATATGGTGCGATCTATGATGTCTCTTACCGATTTACCGCTATCATTTTGGGGATACGCTCTAGAGACAGCTACATTCACTTTAAATAGGGCTCCGTTTAAATCTGTTGAGACAACACCGTATGAATTATGGTTTGGGAAGAAACCTAAGCTATCGTTTCTAAAACTTTGGGGATGCGATGCTTATGTCAAGAAACTTCAACCTGAAAAGCTCGAACCCAAGTCGGAAAAATGCGTCTTCATAGGATACCCTAAGGAAACCATTGGGTATACCTTCTACCTTAGATCCGAAGGCAAGATCTTTGTTGCCAAGAACGGATCCTTTCTGGAAAAAGAGTTTCTCTCGAAAGGAGTAAGTGGGAGGAAAGTAGAACTCGATGAAGTACTACCTCTTGAACCGGAAAGTACTGCAGCTCAGGAAAATGTTCCTGTGGTGCCTACACCGACTGGAGAGGAAATTCATGATGATGATCAAGGTACTTCGGATCAAGTTGCTACTAAACTTCGTAGGTCCACAAGGACACGTTCCACACCAGAGTGGTATGGCAACCCTGTCCTGGAAATCATGTTGTTAGACAACGGTGAACCTTTGAACTATGAAGAAGCAATGGCAAGCCCAGATTCCAACAAATGGCTTGAAGCCATGCAATCCGAGATAGAATCCATGTATGAAAACAAAGTATGGACTTTGACAGACTTGCCCGATGATCGGCGAGCGATAGAAAACAAATGGATCTTTAAGAAGAAGACGGACGCGGATGGTAATGTTACCATCTATAAAGCTCAACTTGTCGCTAAGGGTTATCGGCAAGTTGAAGGGGTTGACTATGATGAGACTTTCTCTCCCGTACGAAGCTGAAGTCCGTCCGAATCATGTTAGCAATTGCCGCATACTATGATTATGAGATATGGCAGATGGACGTCAAAACGTCATTCCTTAACGGCTATCTTAAGGAAGAACTGTATATGATGCAGCCGGAAGGTTTTGTCGATCCTAAAAATGCTAACAAGGTATGCAAGCACCAGCGATCCATTTATGGGCTAGTGCAAGCATCTCGGAGTTGGAACATTCGATTTAATGAGATGATTAAAGCGTTTGGGTTTATGCAGATTTATGGAGAAGCCTGCGTTTACAAGAAAGTGAGTGGGAGCTCTGTAGCATTTCTCATATTATATGTAGATGACATACTTTTGATGGAAAATGATATAGAACTTTTGGACAGCATTAAGGCCTACTTGAATAAGTGTTTTTCAATGAAGGACCTTGGAGAAGCTGCTTACATATTAGGCATCAAGATCTATAGGGATAGATCGAGACGCCTCATAGGTCTTTCACAAAGCACATACCTTGATAAAATATTGAAGAAGTTCAAAATGGATCAGTCCAAGAAAGGGTTCTTGCCTGTATTGCAAGGTGTGAGATTGAGCTCGGCTCAATGCCCGACCACAGCAGAAGATAAAGAAGAGATGAGTGGCATCCCCTATGCCTCAGCCATAGGATCTATTATGTATGCCATGCTGTGTACCAGACCTGATGTAAACCTTGCCGTAAGTTTGGTAGGAAGGTACCAAAGTAATCTCGGCAAGGAGCACTGGACAGCGGTCAAAAATATCCTTAAGTACCTGAAAAGGACAAAGGACATGTTTCTCGTCTATGGAGGTGACGAAGAGCTCGTCGTAAAGGATTACTTCGACGCTAGCTTCGACACAGATCTGGATGACTCTAAGTCACAAACCGGATACGTGTATATGTTGAATCGTGGAGCAGTAAGCTGGTGCAGTTGCAAGCAGAGCGTCGTGGCAGGATCTACATGTGAAGCAGAGTACATGGCAGTCTCGGAGGCAGCGCATGAAGCAATATGGATGAAGGAGTTCATCACCGACCTAGGAGTCATACCCAATGCGTCGGGGCCAATCACTCTCTTCTGTGACAACACTGGAGCTATTGCCCTTGCCAAGGAGCCCAGGTTTCACAAGAAGACCAGGCACATCAAGCGTCGTTTCAACTCCATCCGTTAAAATGTTCAAGATGGAGACATAGATATTTGCAAAGTGCATACGGATCTGAATGTCGCAGATCTGTTGACTAAACCTCTTCCGCGAGCCAAACATGATCAACACCAGAACTCTATGGGTGTTCGATTCATCACAATGTAACTAGATTATTGACTCTAGTGCAAATGGGAGACTGTTGGAAATATGCCCTAGAGGCAATAATAAAAGGATTATTATTATATTTCCTTGTTTGTGATAATTGTCTTTTATTCATGCTATAATTGTATTATCCGAAAATCGTAATATACGTGTGAATACATAGACCACAATATGTCCCTAGTGAGCCTCTAGTTGACTAGCTCGTTGATGAACAGATAGTCATGGATTCCTGACTATGGACATTGGATGTCATTGATGACGGGATCACATCATTAGGAGAATGATGTGATGGACAAGACCCAATCCTAAGCATAGCACAAAGATTGTGTAGTTCGTTTGCTAGAGCTTTTCCAATGTCAAGTATCTTTTCCTTAGACCATGAGATCGTGTAACTCCCGGATACCGTAAGAGTGCTTTGGGTGTACCAAACGTCACAACGTAACTGGGTGGCTATAAAGGTGCACTACAGGTATCTCCGAAAGTGTCTGTTGGGTTAACAAGGATCGAGACTGGGATTTGTCACTCCGTATGACGGAGAGGTATCTTTGGGCCCACTCGGTAATGCATCATCATAATGAGCTCAAAGTGACCAAGTGTCTGGTCACGGGATCATGCATTACGGTACGAGTAAAGTGACTTGCCGGTAACGAGATTGAACGAGGTATTGGGATACCGACGATCGAATCTCGTGCAAGTACCGTACTGATTGACAAAGGGAATTGTATACGGGGTTGCTTAAATCCTCGACATCGTGGTTCATCCGATGAGATCATCGAGGAGTATGTGGGAGCCAACATGGGTATCCAGATCCCGCTGTCGGTTATTGACCGGAGAGCCGTCTCGGTCATGTCTACATGTCTCCCGAACCCATAGGGTCTACACACTTAAGGTTCGGTGGCGCTAGGGTTGTAAAGATATTAGTATGCAGCAAACCGAAAGTTGTTCGGAGTCCCAGATGAGATCCCGAACGTCATGAGGAGTTCCGGAATGGTCCGGAGGTAAAGAATTATATATGGGAAGTCGAGTTTCGGCCATCGGGAAAGTTTTGGGGTTCATCGGTATTGTACCGGGATCACCGGAAGGGTCCCGGGGGTCCACCGGGTGGGGCCACCCTTCCCGGAGGGCCCAATGGGCTGAAATGGGAGGGAAACCAGCCCCTGGTGGGCTGGTGCGCCCCCTGGGCCCCCTCTGCGCCTAGGGTTGGGAACCCTAGGGGAGGGGGCGCCTCCACTTGCCTTGGGGGGCAAGTTACCCCCCTTGGCCGCCGCCCCCCCTAGGAGATCCCATCTCCTAGGGCCGGTGCCCCCCTGGGGTCCCTATATAAAGAGGGGGGGTGGGAGGGCAGCCGCACCCTGACATCTGGCACCTCCCTACCCCCCTTGATACACCTCCTCCTCCCGTAGTCGCTTGGCGAAGCCCTGCCGAAACCCTGCTGCATCCACCACCACGCCGTCGTGCTGCTGGATCTTCATCAACCTCTCCTTTCCCCTTGCTGGATCAAGAAGGAGGAGATGTCACGCTGACCGTACGTGTGTTGAATGCGGAGGTGCCGTCCGTTCGGCGCTAGGATCTCCGGTGATTTGGATCACGACGAGTACGACTCCCTCAACCCCGTTCTCTTGAACGCTTCCGCTCGCGATCTACAAGGGTATGTAGATGCACTCCTCTCGTTGCTAGATGAACTCATAGATTGATCTTGGTGAACGTAGGAAAATTTTTATTTTATGCAACGTTCCCCAACATCATGCATGGGAGTCAAAGACATTAGATGAAGATCACATCCTGTATGCAGCAATGGATGCCTACCTTTGTTTAAATATGTACAAGGGTTGGATGAAGAAGCAGAGCCCAGTGTCCGGTTCAAGCAAAGAAGTGTTGGCGAAGAGTAAGAGGGACGAGGACGAAGTCGAGGACGTGGACTCGGACTCCGAGTAGGTGGCAGTGCCGTCGCTCATGCTGGTTCTACTGCGGTGTCAAGAGGACTAGTTGCTTAGTTTATTTTCAAGGGTGTGTTGTGCTGAGGCCCCAGCAGAACTATGTTTATGTTCTTTCTTGTTATTTGAACTCTTTAGTACGTACAATAGTACTAGTACTATGTATTACTACTGTTCTTCTTGCAGTTGGTACTACTGCTCGTATCTTCGTGTTCCTACTGTACTTAATACGTTCGTACTAGTAGTATAATTTGGGTCAGTCAATTTGTGAAGGAAGTTCGATGGAGCGAAGGAAGAAGACGGCAGAGAAGCTACCCCAGTATCTATATTAGGGTGGCAGGGTGCCCCATGATCTATCTTATGAGTGTTGGGTGTGGAATGCAGTTCACCGGAAAAAATGGATTGTGCCCGAGGTTAAACGGATGGCGGGGGTGGGGGGAGCATGGCGGTGGCAGGCGGTTCAGGGGAGGGCGGGGCGGCGGTGGCAGGCGGTTAGGCGTGTGGCGGGTTGAGAAGATGAACCGTGCATCAATTTCGGAGGTTGAAGAAGCCCTTCTAGCCCTCCATGTTGCATCAAACGGCTCACAAGAGTCGACTGACCCAAATTGCTCCTTTAGATTGTAGGATCCACATGGCATTCAAGGTGTCGAAGGTAGATTCCGCGTCCACACCCAGTTTGCAGGCTCGACGTGCGCGACCGGCTTCCGCCGCGACAGCCACCATGCACGCCTCCTCCGCGCGAGCAGAGACAACAATGACACGCTAGTTCCTCCTCGCCGGCGTGTTGGAGCACACGCTCATCCTCCTCTTCGTACGTTGCGTGCATAGATGCGGCTCCACTAGCTGCTCGCGTGCTTGGCAGCGTGGCAACATCACGAGGAGGGACTGCAGACGACATGAGCGGGCGAGCCTTCGGCTTCATGGCACAGGGATGGCAGCGACACGGCGGTGATGGGTGAGAAATTGTTGGCCGGAGCAGGCGGGTGCCGGCATGCGCAACAGCGGCGGCGGCATATTGATGAGTGCGCGTATGGGATCTTAGTTTAGTTTTTTATAGGGTTGGTCAAACTTAAAAGAAAACCATACTAGTACACGTAAAAATTAGACTTAGGCAGCACTTTTATTAGTTACCATAGCCACGATACGGAATCCTATGCAAGCGCGTGAACCGCGGCCGTGCGGTCGATCGAACGGTGCGTCACCGTGTTGCGCTCAAAGGACATCCACCGAACCTTTTTGTGTGTGTGAAAACAATCCCCGAACATTACTCAACTTTTTTTTCCTGGAAAAGTTCTTGATGCTACAATATTATCATATATTTGAATTTAGCTCCAGTTCGTGTTTATTTGGATTTGGACGTTTTAGGTGTGCCCTATATTTTTTAATACTGATTTTGTGTGTGTGACTGAGAGAGAACGTGTGTATGTGTCCATATGTGTGTTGTGGCGGAAGGGCAATGTGGAGACGGTGTGCGTGTGATAGAGACATAGAGAGGTGTGAATGTGCAAATGATCATGCATGAGTGAGACATAGACAGATGCCGATACGTTGTGTATACATGATAGAACGGTCTTCTATTTTACTTGTGTGTGTGTGTGAGAGAGAGAGAGAGGAGCACTCATAAAAAAACAACCATCTCTCTCGATTCGTCTGTCCCACGCACGATCGCATGTAACACATGCATCAACACGCACATTTTGACACCCTCACCCGGGCCCTGCCCACCTCAAGGCCCGCACAATCTCTTCGTGAATACCCTGTTTAGCATGTAGCTTTCCGTCACATACACACACATTTCTCTCCTTAGGTTTGTTTTCTCCCAATATCTGACACACACACACACACACACGCACACACACACACACATAGCATAGCGCACACACACCCCCTCCCCCGAGCACACAATTCATCCCCATCCAAGGTTATATGGCGACCACTCTCGCTTGTGCTTCTCTGCACCCCAGCATGCACAACACCTCAATCTTCAAAGAGGGCATCGAGGAGATCGAAGACGGCGGCCACACTGCGCGAGAGAATGCGGGGCCATTTGGAAGCAGGATGATGTGACAACGGCTGACTGACTCCTCCCCTCACCCTCTCTCTCTCTCTCGCACAAAATTACCAATCCCTCTCTCCCCCGCACAAAATTATCAATCCCTCAACCCACGAGATCCTTCCCCTCTCGTCCATGTTTTTCCAGCTCTCTCATCAAACCTGTTATCTCTTCTCCTTCCACGTGTATAGAATCCGGATGCACACGCATCTCACGTATATTACATGTCTCCATCTTTCTCACAGACCTAACTTCTTCCTCTCTCTTTCTCTCTCTATCTCTCTCTCTGTCTCATTAGGTTTGTCTCCGAATCTCTCGTCCACATACATACAATCTTTCCTGCCCTATCTGCTCCATCTTCGCAAGCTCTCTCTGCATGTTTCATTCACACATTGGGATATGTTCAAATTGTTGCTTTTATAATGGCTGATGTAGAGTTATGGTTGGTTTTGTTGCATCCTACAAAGTAATAACTATGAAATGCATTTAGATTCTCATTTGACTGGAATTATGTGAGTTTGAGCATGTTGTGAAGTACTATAGACCTCATATACATCTTGGAATTCGACAATGATTGTAACTATTGAATTGTATAGATCATTCCATTTGAAGTTAGTAGCCTAATATATTTATTTCACAATTTCAACAAATGATTAGTTCACTACAAACTAAGAAAACAAATGTGTACTCCCTCCGTTTTCATTTCAGTCCGCGTATTAGCATTGGTCAAAGTCAAGTTTTGTAAACTCTCAGAAAGTTTATAACAAAAAATATTAACATATACAATAACAAATAAACACCATAGATTCATTATTGAATGTACTTTCACATCATACATATTTGTTATGGTAAATGTTTATATTTTTCTATAAACTTGGTCAAACTTTAGGAAGTTTGACTTCGGTCAAACCTAATATGCAGAGTTTACTAGTACTACTCACTAGTTGCTTAGCCGAATCACCCAACACCCAACACGGGGAGTTCAGTGTCACAAAATTTTGAGGTCAGCGGGAAAATCTGCCGCGACCCTGATTCGAGCAGTGGGAAGTTACCATCATAGCCTTCGGAACAGGCCTACGGATGACGCTTGGTAGGGGGTTGTTTTCGTAACTTCACGTTCACCCTACCCAGCCAACCCCACCCGACTACCAGAGTAGTACACCTAAATACTCCCCATTTTCTATCCTCACCACAAAATAGACTTCTCCATGGCACCACAGCCTTCATGCTCCTCCCCTTCTACATCGACGCACTCATCCACCGCAGCGCATCTGCCTCATCGACGACCTCGTATGTCGCACTGGAGCCGGTCCACCGTTGTCGTCGTACACGGAGCCTCTTCCCCATCACACTCTTCCACGGTCTCGGATCTGCTTCCCATAAGCCGACGCCAAGCGCAGAAGCACCACCGTCATGGACAACAAACTGACTCCCGTTGCCGACCATGACTCACAGAGGCCGCTGCGACCATCGCTCTCCTCCTTGATTGGTAATGTGTGTATTGAATCACTTAGCAGTATATGTGCAGTTCCAATTTTGTTCATACCTACGCTTCAAATTTCATGGGTGCTATTGTTCCCGTAAAAGTAATTGGTTATAGCCTCCATTGTCCAATAGAATATTAGCTTGTAATTGTGCGTCACTCCTGTATCGCGTTGTGCTTGGGTAGGTTTTCATCTGCAACCAGTAGTGCGGCAAATGATGGAAAGTTTTTTAGATCTAGCAGGATGCCCATGCATTGCACGCATCAAGATGCATTTGTATGAATAGTTTATCTTGTGGGAGAAAAGGATGGACGAGGGAAGGCCTTATTTTCAAATCTGGAGAGGGGTGTGGGTATATTTTTGCAAAATTCCATTGTTTTCTTCCTATCTGTCAGATATAAATCAGAGAACCTATATTGCAGGATGGCAGGCACACCATCATCACCAACTCTGTTTTTTATAAGAGTATAGAGAAAAAAAAGTAGACAATAGAGAAGTAGAGATAAATATTAAATATAAAATAAATATAACAGTAGAGAAGAGAGTAGAGATAGCAGAGACGTCGGGAAAGGATCGCGCACGCGAGAAAAAGCGGCCGGGCGTGCGCTAGTTTTGGCGCGCGGCGTCCGGCGCGCTTTATAAAATCCAACGCCCTCCCACCGCTCTGTGCCTTGCCACCGCTCTCTCCTCGCTCTGTGCCTCGTTACCGCTCTCTCCCTGCTCTTTCTCGCCTCGCCGCCGGGCCACCATGCCGTCGCGTCGCCGGTAAACTTGGGGATATCGCGACTTCTCCGCCGAGATCTGGTTCCGCGGGATGCGCCTCGGCCTCGCCAATTTCGACACCGCCAATGAGGCTGCCCGCGCGTATGACACGGCGGCGTGGTGCCTCCGGTGGCCTCATAGAACATTGAACTTCCCCAATGTGCCGACATGGGACCGGGCGTAGGAGCTCGCGCCTCTGTCGTGGCTTAGCACTGACGAGGATCATCGCGACAACCGGAGGCGGGAGCACCGTCTCGGCATCACCGAGATGGACGAGGAAGCCATGGTGATGTGGCGCCAACGCTTTCCGCTGGACATGATCAACGAGCGTGAGTTCTACGCGCAAAAGAGGGCGGAGAGGGATAAGAGGAGGGTGGAGCGAGCCGCCTATCGTGAGGACAAGCATAGACGAAAAGCGGACGCTCAATTCAACATGAGGCTAGGAGCAGCGTTGCCCTGGGAATCCGACGACGATCGGTACTCTTCACGCCTACAGTCAGACGTTGGAGGAGGACATCACTGAGGAGGAGTCGGACGACGAGGAGTACTTGAATTATCTATTTTTTTATCTATGTATGCTGAGAACTATCCTCTACTCTCTAGTCTCTACTCTATCTCTACTTCTCGATCTCACCACTGTAAATGCTTTTTTAAAGCGCCACGTGTTGCGATTCTGTTGGAGACGCTCTAACATGGCACACGAGTGCTTTAATGTTGCCCACAAGATGCGCGAGTATTACTAGTAGTATATTTTTCTTGCCATGTTGAGATTTTAAAACCACGAGTGCGAACATGCAGAGGATCAATGAAGACCAAACACGGGATATTGGGGACATCTTCAAGGAGCGTGGCAAGTTAAAGAGGAGCTACACCGAACCTGTAAAACGAGCTTTGGTAAGTAACACCCTTTCAATTACTTTTGTTTAGCCTCGTGTTCTTCGATGTGTATATGTTGTAGTCTCTGTTTCTCTTAAGCCTCGTGTTCTTCGATGTGTAATAAGAAGAGTCTTAATCGTCCTAATGCTTTCGTTTTTAGCTTGATGTAGGAAGTGGGTGTTCTCACCTTGTAGTCTATTTTTATATTTTTTTCCTTTTGAATCCACTTCTCCTAGTTCTGTTTATCTGACTTCTACTAAATGGATATGGGTTGCTCTGAGTATTAATCTAAAAAAGAAGTAACTTCATGCCAGGATGCAGTTCCTGCGAGGAGGGAGTATGGTCAACCTCGAGATCATGTTTCCAAAATGAGGCTGGATTACACACAAGGTGCCAGTTCCCTAATGATGTTGGACTAGACACAAGGTGCAAATTCCCAGATGATGCTGGATTACAAACAAGCCAGGTGGAGTCGTCAGCTGTTTGTGTCCTCGTGGCTCTAGTAAAGGCTAAAAGAAAGTGTGCAGCAGCCCTTGAGAATGTAGCTGAGTTCCTAAAGAAGCGAAAAGAGCAATGAGATGCTCTCTTCACCCAAGCCAAAGAAGAGATGGAAGAAGCCAGAAATAAGCTAGCAGAGGCAGAGCAGGCTAGGCGTCTCCTGCTATCTAAAACTGTTGTCAATACAAAATTTCTTTCATAATAGCTAGGTTCAAATGTTTATCCAGTCAGCATGCCTGTTGTGATGTCCGTGCATCTACTGATGTGGCACAAAATATATATTTTTTGGGTCATGTAATAACAGCAATTACTTTCCAAACAATAACAGACGAAGCATTGGACATGTTATAGTTCACGCACAAGCCCGACATTCCAAGTTCAACTTCCACATCAAACTCATGTTCACAGATATCTACACATTCATACATAATGTCCACAACCATGATTCACTTCAAAGCCAAAAAAAATGTGAGGAGAGTTATAAATAAAGAAAAACATCTAGTTCCTGCTACCAGTGCGAGCACAACAAGTCAAGACCATGCGTAATTAATTATATTTTGGTCATTTTTGTGTTCTAAAATGCCGGCTGGCTCGCAGAAGGACGTGTTGCCGGCACATGCGCGGATTCAATGAAGGCAGGCGGGGTAGTCTGAAGCTGGTTGCATGCGGCGAGGATGCGTGTTCAGCCGGGGATAACAAAATCTCATTTTCCATTCACATTTTACAAGTAAAATTCATGGACAAACTTTGACCCAAAATACGATGGGGACTAGTAAACCAGAACGGAGGTAGTAGTTTTTTTAATCAAAGAAGGGTTTCCCCCTTCCGATTTTCATTACTGAAAACCATCATCTAAATCTAAACCATAGTATTTGCCCTAAAACTACCAGGTTCAACATCTCGCAACATAAACCCATACAACCATACGCCAAGGAGGTACATAGTACTATGAATTCCATTTTCGCTCAATACCAATCGTTCTAAACACTTAGTACTTATAACGCGCCATTGAAAATCAGAACTCTTAACCCCGCTAAAAAATCATATTTTAAACGTGGCTACTCGATCTATGGCAACTGGCGAGCCACCGCCTTCAAGTTGTTCACCTGTGGTCCCGACCATCAACTCCTATGGATCAAATTATCACGCGAGTTGACTATTCCTACAAAGGTACCCGCGAATGTAGCAATCATGCACCTAGGGTTTTAGGGTTTATTTGTTAACGTTGCCTTTACGTAACACTCATGTGTGCGAGACAGTGAGAGACCGACTGCGTGCGTGCGCCTCTTCTCTTCGTATATGTACTCCATCGTTTGTCTGGTGTCCAAAAAATTATAATAACTACTAGCAATGTGCCAATGCGTACGGTCAAAGTAGATTAATACATATTCACCGATTTGATAGAAAAAAGTCTAGTTTTGAAATATGTATATCACTAAAATATGTTATGTTTCACTCAAAATATACTCCTTTGGCGGTTTTGATGAGATAAGGGAGGAATGTTGTTGGTTTCAAGATTTGAGAAGTGGTATATGTCTAATTTCTACTCTTACTAGCAAGATGTTTGTGCATTGCATGGAACATCAAGATCTTGTGGGAGAAAAGGATGAACGAGGGAAGGTATCATTTGCAAATGTGGAGAGGAGTGCGGGTAAATTGCCATAGTTTCCTTCCTATCTGTCAGATATAAATCAGACGGCCTATATTACAGGATGGCAGGCCCACCATCATCACCAACTCTATTTTTCCCCTACTCTTATAAAAAGCATAGCCGGTGATGATCGTGTGCCTGCCATCCTGCAATATAGGCCGTCCGATCTATATCTGACAAATAGGAAGGAAACTATGGCAATTTTGCAAAAAGATACCCACACCCCTCTCCACATTTGCAAATAAGGCCTTCCCTCGTTCATCCTTTTCCTCCACGAGATAAATTACTCATACAAATGCATCTTGATGTTCCATGCAACACATGTGCATCTTGCTAGTTGTTGCAAAAAGCCCATGTGTGTGTGACAGATAGGGAGAGAGGAGGAGGACGGAGTGCATGTGTGACAAAGACACAAAGAGTGTGTGTGCGAGAGGTATCAGCTAAAAATGAGGCGATAGTGTGTGTGTGCACAATCGAGAGGGCGTGTCTCAAGAAGGGAACAAAATCTACATATATACAAGGAGCGGGAGAGAGACATGTATGCGATAGTGGAAGCACGAGTGTGCAGGTGTATAAACCTATCTAGAGGCTGGTCAATAAATGTTCGTGATAGAAATACGAGTCGGGGGTGCGAAAGCGAGAGTTTTGTGTGTGAGAGAGAGAGACGGTAGTCGGGAAGGGGAGTGGAAGCAGGAGTTGTGTGTGTGTGTGTGATAGAGAGAGGGGGGAGTTTGTCTGATCGGTAAACAAATGAATAATGTCAGTCTGGGATGGAGACGAAAAGGAGACTGCAACAAATGTTGTGTCTACAGGAGAGAGAGAGAGTAATTTTAGTGGTATGAGTCAAATATAGAGACATATAGGGTGTGTGAGAGAATCCCATAGAGAGAAAGATAAAGTGAAAGACGAGTGGAGACTGTGTGTGTGGCTGTGAAAAAGAAAGCTTGGGTACCTGGTGATACCAGAGAACAATAGAGATGTGAGAGATAATGAAAACCGTGTAATGTAAAATGATAGGGAGAGTGTGACACTTCTCAAGGGAGACGTCGCGAGACCATGTTTGCGAGGATACAAGAAACATGAAGTGAGCATGCGGGTGAGCTAGAGAAAAGAGAGTGATAGCTACATGAAGGAGCATGCATGAAAGAGAGATGGGCGTGAAAGGAGTGAACATAAAAGGGATTCAAATATTTGAATTTGAGATGATGATACAAGTAATCCATACTCGAACCAAAATTGATCTATCAAACATGCGTACTCATATGAATTCACGTGCATCTATGTTATTTAATATGTAGATATTACTGATCCATACATTTTAGTATAACATAATTTGGTTTAAATTTTTTGAATTCAACCTTATGATTTTGAGATCATTGTATTTGTAAACCATATTATACATATAAAGGACCAGAATTCTTTGTTGTGCTTTTGAAAGTATATATAAAAAAATGATGTATATAGAATTTTATTCCAATCGATGGAACCCGCCCGAAAAAAATAGAATACAAACGGGATTCGAATTGAGTTGGCAAGGTAAATGTGCACTCTGCAAAATTTGAACGAAGAGGGGAAAGTCGCAGTAACCGCCCGAAACCAAAATCTGCTAGATGGAAATTACTACTGCCTATCCCTGCCACGCAAAGCCTATCTGCTCGATTTCTATAGCTTTCGATAGGGGTAGGTTTGTAATTTCACTCAAACATGACGCCTCTCACCCGGATTCATACACGGTGGGCGCCAAAACACAGTGTGTCCTCGGCCGAAATCGACTCCCTCCCCGATTCATACACAGTGGGCGCCAAAAACAAACTCTCGTCGGCAAATATTCGGTGTATGCGAGATTACCGTCCTATCCCCAACCGACAAATATTGTTGTGATGTAGGAAATTTGAAACGGGGGCTAAGTTTGTAAATTTCCTTGCATTTGAGATAAGCGCGCCCTGAAGACATGGTTCCCCCCTTCCTCTCTACCTCCCTTTCCCCGTTCGTACTCCGTGGGCGCCAAAACACCCTCTCTACCCTAGCCTCCTCCATCCGCCACCCCATCCACCGCCGTCCTCCTCCACCATGCCGGAGCTGATACCCCGACGCCGCCGTCCATTACAAGAGATCGACCTCTCTCATCCACGGCTTCGGACCGGGATCCTTGCATGCCGTCCTCTCGCTTCATCCCCGCCGTCGTCCACCTTGTCAGCGCCACTCCTACAACCGTCTCGTCCACCGCGCCCTGTCGCCACCGTCTACCCTCCTAGATCTGCTTCCACGCTGCCGACAACCATCGCTACCACGTCACCATCAAATTCTCAGCAGATGCATACACGGCACCGCACCAGAGGCGGTACTGTTTCGTATCTGGTCAACTTATTTATCGCAGCAAGAAAATAGATCGCCACTGCTTTACTATGATTTCTTGTCCATCACTTACTTGCTAGTTGAAAGCAAACATTGGTTGCGAAGTTGCCTTTGTCCAGTTTGCACCTTCAGATCCGCCATGGCACGCTCAACACTATACTCCCAATGCTTATGGTTTTCCCCTTTTATATTCCACACTAGTTAAATTACAGTAGACTAAATTTCAAAATTGGGTCAATCAATTTTTCAGAACTCGCGGAGTTCACCGGTGCAAACGAAGGGGCTCGGGTGGGGACGGTGGTAGTGGGGGGTGGTGGGGCCTCGCCGAACGAAGAAAACTCGACGCAGGTGGAGGCGGGGGTGCGGGTGGCGAAGGAACACAGGCGATGGGGGCGGGTGGTCCGGACGGCGGCCCGTGCGGTGTTCTATATGGGAAGAATCAGAGACGAGGGAGGTTAGGAGACGTAGGATCTTCATCCAACCGCCTGAAATGGTCGACTGACCCAAATGACAAAAGTCACGCGACTTACACGCAAACATGCCTTTATATTCAGTACCATCATCATACCTGCTTAGCACTGCTCCTGAACCCATCAAGCTAAACAATATGCCACTCATAATTCCAAACTTGTTGCTCAAGTACGAATTTGATATGATGTTGATATTACTAAAACAGATAACATTTAATTGGTCAGCTAATGTTCCTACTTTACTTTCGAAAAGCGCGTGCACCACATATAGAGAGACAGCAGGGAGTTGCTTTCTTAATGCGCTCTGGTTCATCATGTGTGGGCACTGCGCAACGAACATTTTATTATCCAAAATCTGCTTGCTCTTCTTTAGCATGTTCCTCTTCCATTCTTCTTTAATAAGTACTCTCTCCATTCCTAAATACAAGCCTTTGTATAGATTCCACCATGGACTAGATATGGAGCAAAACGAGTGAATCTACACTCTAAAATGTATCTGGATACATCTGTATGTGATCCATAGTGGAAATCTCTACCAAGACTTATATGTTGGAACAAAGGGAGTATGATAGTAGTACAGTATGTTCCTTGTAGTGAAGATGAGCAGGGACATTTGCAGTGTGGAGGTCTATACAGTCGGTTGTGATGGACACTTTGAACTCTTCGGGCCTCTTTGATTCGTAGGATTTCGTAAACATGGGAATAGGATTTGTAGTGGCCTGCCCACTTGAATCCTATAAGAATAGCAAGGAAATGCGGGGAGCTCTGTCGCCTTTGAGAGTTACACTGATATTAATAGTACCACACCTTCTGTTGAAGAGAGCTGGTATCCGAAGCCTTTCTAGCCGTACCGGCAATACTAGCACATATATTCCAGCAAGTTCCACTTTGCTGATTTTACTCTCATGCTTAAGGTTTTCCCGTTATATCTACACTATGATCTGTGTAGCTGCTTTGTGTCGCACTAGCAGCAGTCCACTCTTGAAGCTAAACACTGCAATGACTTACAAAATTGGCACCAAGGCATTGAGTGCCATTCTGGATGCAATGAAACTCATATGCTCCCCACCTGTTGATTCTTGTTCATAATATGATCCTAATAACTATTCTAACCTCGAGGAGTCAAAGGCAAATGGCCTGTCCTGTTCACCCATGAAGGTGCCTGTTCTAATTTGGCAAGGTTTTATTGATTGCGTGTATCTTGCATATGTTGTCTTGCATTTCTTCTACTTTGTTGCACCGCCATCTGCTTAATTTACTCATCATATATGTCGATATGCCATGCCCATCCATTATCAATACATATTCCATCTATCATCATACCATGTTTTTCCACTCAAATGTTGTTCGTGTGCATCAGACATCATAAAGGAAGAGGGTGATTGCCGAACCTGAAGGAGCACCATCAAAGTCCTTGAAAAACATGGTGGTGCCGGAGAAATCATACAACACCCCACTTATATTGGTTGTACAACCAGTGACACAAAATGTAGGGCCGACTACAGCAGACTGTACCCATACTTCACTGGCCACACCACTAGCCCCACCACTCCAGCAAAAGGTATATCGATTTCAGTTGCCATAACACCAGTTGTACCACAGAAAAATCCCACTCTAGCAAAAAGTATAGCAAGTCCACCGGCCGAAGACCTATCCCAACTGCAGAGACGGCCAATTCTTGCAGATTAGAACCCCATTCCAGTTATTCCTAGTTTAAAAGACAATTCTTTCAATGTTGTTAGGGACTACGTGCATATATTACCATCATGGGAAGATTATAGTGAAGACAAACACCATTTTCACATCTTCCTGTCCAACTTACGTGTAAGTGCTATTATTCATGGTTATTATTTTCCTGTTTTCTGCTAGTTGAACACATCAATGATTTACATTACATTGTTGTAAGTAGGCGAGGGTCAATCTGGATAGTCATGATGAGCAAAGCTTGCTTGTGCTTTTCAAGGAAGCATTGCAGTAGTATCGGTGTTACCTGAGGAAATCACACTTTGATGGGAAGTCTATAAACGAATTTCTGGTGAAGTCTCATGTGCTAAATTTAGAAGACTTTGAATGGAAAAACCTTGTTACGCACTGGTCTCGTTCCCAGGATGAGGTACTATCTATTAAATCACTTGACAATTTGAACGTCTAATTTTCCGCATGTGCCTTACGGATCTTTTTTGCAGGAAATCTGCTCGAAGAAGAATTCTGGTTTGAAAAGAACGACATGATATCGCAAATATGTTGCCCGCTGCTTTGCTCTTGTTAGTACCTGTTGTCCTGTATCACCGTACTTGCATACATACCTGGTTCATTATGTGACAGCAGTATGCATGATAGCTTGCTTATCAATTGTTCGCTCCAAATTATCTGATCTGCATGAATGGTTACATTAGTGTAGAATATATCCAATTCCAATGAAATTTTTTAGCTCTAAATTGTTCTTGTAAGTACTTGTTGTCCTTTATCAGTGTACTTATATTGCCAGGTAGTTGTTCATGTACCATCACTCTGCAGCTTATTTTCCTTTACCCTCCATTTTCTACACATCAGATCTATATTTACTCTTACCATAAGGTTGGATAACACCGATGGTACTAAAGAAGTTTAGCTGTGCATTGCTCTTGGTTGTACCTTTTGCATGTATCGTTGTACTTAAATTTATAGCTACTTGGTTATGTAGCATCACTCTTCATATCATCTCAAATATTCTCCATTTTTTCTTATATTATCACATCTATATTTACTCTTAACAAAATGTAGAATAAAGGCAATGCTTATGAAGAAGATTTTGTGGTAAACTTATTGAATTGCCCCCCCCCCCATTAGCATGGACAAGGGCTTTATAGAGCCTGTCTTCACCAATAATGTAAGTTTGTCCTTCTCAAGCCTTCAAACTTTGTTGTATAGTTGGTTAGGCATGACTGCAACAGCTGTTTATTTTTGTGTTTGCATCAAATGGCATGTTTAAAGTTTATTATGTAGTTCATAAACAAAAGTTTGTCCTTCTCAATTTAAGTTTTCAGTTGTACAACCAAGTTCCTTCTTCATACCATGTAAATTAAACTATACAAATCAAGTGATCTTCTTTTGCACTGCATGTATGCTTCTGTTCTTGATCTGTAATCCAGTGGTGTGGTGAACCTACACACTACATCACAATGTCATATTCTGCAATGTCTTAACTATGAACAATGTCATATCATTCTACTATTATTTAAACCGTCTCTTTATTTGCCAATCTGAAATGGGATAAATTGACAGCACACAAACCATTGATACTTATGAGTTCTTGATCTGTAATCCAGTGGTATCGTGAAGCTGCCAACTCCTTCACAATGTCATTTCCTGCCATGTCTTGACCTGAACAATACCATAATGTGTTAATGCAATTTTAAACTATGTCACTTTATTCGTCAGTAAGAAATGTGATGAATTGTCAGCACTGATACTTTTATGTGCAAAAGCCGTCATCTGTCTGCTTGTTTATCTTTCAGAGTGAGGAGGATATAAGTGTTAAACAAGCACAGTCTCATCAGCTTGCTTAGCTGCTTGCGCTGCAGCTCTCCAGCAGGGCTAACCTTTCTTGAACTCTATTGAAGTGCTGTCGGTTTTGTATATTATTTTGTCAGTGTGTTTATTTGCACTGGTGGCGATCTTTGATGCCCAGTGTATGTAAGCTGTTATCTGCTTGTGCTTTATTATCATAGTGACGAACTTTGATGCCCAGTGGATGTAATATGCCGTAATTTCTTTATTGTATAGTCTAGGTTTTTTCTTAAGCAAGATGCTGTAGTTATTTTACTATATATATATATCCTGTCTTCGCAGTAAACTGGCCAAACCGTAAAATTACGGTACATAATCGGGCCGTCATGCAATCACGTTGTATGATCCGCATCATGGGCCCCATCATCTTGGTCCGTTGAAAGGCCTAAATGTCACGCCCAATATGCGAACCTATCCAAAAGGAACTCGAAGGTCCCACCAAGGATAGACCCGCATATTGAAACGCTTTTGCAAGGTGGATATCATTACATCAACATTACATGATAGATGGGGATACATACAAGAGGCATACAATGCCACACGAATACAACATCACAATACATAAGAGCATCATCCGACTACGGATGAATCACAAACAGAAACTCAAACGACATCCACCCTGCTAGCCCAGGCTGCCGACCTGGAACCTATCCCCTGATCGAAGAAGAATCAGAAGAAGAACTCCAAGACAAGCAAACATCGCTCTCACGTCAAGATCATCGCAAAACATGTACCTGCATCTGTTGTTGTCGTAATCTGTGAGCCACGAGGACTCAGCAATCCCATTAACATGGGTATCAAGACTAGCAAAGCTTAAAGGAAAGGAAGGGGTAAAGTGGCGAGGCTGCAGCAGCGACTAAGCATATATGGTGGCTAACATACGCAAATAAGAGCGAGAAGAGAGCAAGCAGAACGGTCGTGAAGCTAGCAATGATCAAGAAGTGATCCTGAACTCCTACTTACGTCAAACATAACCCAGAAACCGTGTTCACTTCCCGGACTCCGCCGAGAAGAGACCATCACGGCTACACACGCGGTTGATGCGTTTTAATTCGGATCTGGTGTCAAGTTATCTACAACCGGACATTAACAAATTCCCATCTGCCTATAACCGCATGCACGGCTTTCGAAAGATTATACCCTGCAGGGGTGTCCCAACTTAGCCCATGACAAGCTCTCGCGATCAACAAAGGAATAGACCTTCTCCTAGGAAGACCCGATCAGACTCAGAATCCCGGTTTACAAGACATTTCGACAATGGTAAAACAAGACCAGCAAGACCGCCCGATGCGCCGACAGTCCCGATAGGAGCTGCACATATCTCGTTCTCAGGGCAACACTAGATAAGCTAAGCGTACAGGTACCGACGTAACCCAAGTTGCCAAGGGATGGTCTCGCACGGTGCTCTAGTTTGGACCAACACTTAGACAAGCATTGGCCCGGGGGGCTGTAATAAAGATGACCCTCGAGAGCGCGACTCCCAAGGGAAAAAGGGCTAGGTGAGGCAAATGGTAAAACCAAGGTTGGGCCTTGCTGGAGGACTTTTATTCAAAGCGAACTGTCAAGGGGGTCCCATAAATCACCCGACCGCGTAAGGAACGCAAAATCCGGGAACATAACACCGGTATGACGGAAACTAGGGCGGCAAGAGTGGAACAATACACCAGGCAAAAGGCCGAGCCTTCCACCCTTTACCAAATATATAGATGCATTAATAATATAAGAGATATTGTGATATCCCAACCAAAATCCTGTCCACCATGGAGAAATCTTCAACTTCACCTGCAGCTAGCAACTCTATAAGAGGGCTGAGCAAAGCGGTAACATAGCCAATCAATGGTTTGCATAGGTAAGGTGTCAAAGGTTAGAGGTTCATGGCAATATGGGATGGCTTGAATAAACAGGTGATAGATAGCGCAGCATAGCGATAGAACGAAGCAACTAGCATAGCAATGATAGTAGTGAGATCCAGGGTAGCGGTCATCTTGCCTGAAATCCCGCAAGGAAGAAGAACGAGTCCATGAATAAGATGAAGCCACGAAGATGAACCAAGCGTAGACGAACGAATCCTCACGATCGCAACGAAACAGGAACTATCGAAAAGAAGCACACAACATAGTAAACACACCACACATGAACAAGGCATGATGTGCAACCAAGCATGACGCATGACAAGGCTACATGAAGCTACTCATGGCAAGGGATGATGCAAACGAGAGCAACACATCAAGGCAAGTTTAAATGAGGTCGGGAACAACATATAACAATTCCGGTAAGTCCTCATATGCAAATTTCGAAATTGGTCCAGATCTGAATAAACCTTATGTTCGAGTTGTTAAACAGCAAGTTAAGATGCACAAAGATGATCTACACGAGATTCTAGTCAAGTTACATATAAAGATCATTTAGTTCGGAGCTACGGCCTAGAAGATATGAGCAAAACAAGTTAAACATGGCATTGATGCAAAATGCACCCAAACATCAAGCAAACACCTCAAAACAAGGATGCAACATGATAATATGAAGCTACATGCAATTCTAAGCAAGTTTCATATAGAGCACACTCAAAACGGAGCAACGGTTCAACACACACATATGGAACAAGTTATAGCAACAATCTGTCCAAAACAGCAACTAGGCATATTGCAAGCATCAAAACAACATGCTACAGCACCTCAATATAATAAAAAAGGCATGGGCATGATGTACAGGTAAAGCACAACAAAACATGAAAACTGAGCTATCTCTAGAGATCAATAGAACATACTCAAATACACATGGTAAGATTGCAAGTTATAACAATTTCAGACTTTGCAGAAAATAACATCACGATGCAATGTTCAGAGCTATCAAACAACATGTTACGGGAACTTATCATGGAAAACAAAGGCATGGAATGAATCTACTAAATGCATAGATCAAAAGTCCTTTACTGAACATAAGCCAAAAAGGATCAGAAAATATGATGGCACCCACGTAAACATAGCAAGTTATATTACAGATTCATACATGGCAGGAACATAATTATGAAGGCATGTTGATGAGCTTGTGCAACTCACTACAGAGTATTACATGGCATGGCAAGGCAACCAACAGTAAGAAGACATATTTGTGAAGCTAAGCATGGCAATAGCAAGTCCATAGGGTGCATGGATCACTAGCAACAATCATGGAAACAACTGAACTTAATGTTAACAGGCTGACAGCAACATTATGAAGCAACTTTAGAGCAAGATTACAACAAGCTACAGCAACCTATAAATGCAACCAGGGGCATGGATGGATAGAGGACAACATGTAGATCAAAACATGTTTATAAAACATCTCCAGATTATGCATAGAATGATTAGTAGCAACATGTTTATATAGCATCACAAAATAACAGATTCAGCCTAGCAAAGCAGCAACATCATGGACCCTACTTAACAAGCTCGATTCATTCACCACAAGTCATTGCATGACAAGATAAGCATAGCATCATCAAGAAGACATGTTTGTGAAACAAACCAAGTCAAGAACAAGTTCATAGCATGCAAGGATCAACTATAACAACCTCGGCAAAATTGAATAACATGTAAACAATCTGCCAGGAAACATCTTGAAGCAAAAGTCGAGCACCAAAATGACATGCTAGACTACTCCATAATTGCAACCAAGGGCAGGGATGGATATAAAATAATCACATGTTCAAAACACCCTTACTGAAGTATCTCAAAATATGCATGGATCTCTCTGTAGCATCAAGTTTACATGGCATCACAATAATAGCAGAACAGGGACTAAAATCCGCAACATCACGATGCCTAGTTTGCATGCTTGTGCTAGTCACCACATTGATCACAAAAATACATGGTATACACCACTATAAAGAAGACATGGCATAGTTCAAAACACATGTAAACATCAACCTCATAGGATGCACACATCAATCATGGCAAAAATGACAAAAGAGCTCGTTCTGATAACAGACAGCAGAAAACATCATGAAGCACTCTTACAATGATGATTCAGGCATCAAGATGACCTCAAATGAATATGATGCAATGGAATGAAATGATCTACTCGTTGAGGCGAACAATTTGACATATTACACGCACAAAACGGAGCTACGGATGCAGAGATACGACATGACGAACATGGCATGATTATGAGCAAAATCTGGGACGGGCAAAAAAATCACCTCCGAGATCCGGATCTGGATCTGGACGCGGATGACGAGGACGACCGGAGCTCGCCGCCGGAGATGGAGCCGAGGTCGCCGGAGTTGCTCGTCGCGGGGGAGGAGGAAGGGCGGCGAGGAGGAGGCTGGCCGGAGTTGGGGCGGCTCGCGGTGTCCGGAACTCGCGGCCGGCGAGGCGCGCGGCGTTGAGCAGTGGCGCGGTGGCCGGCGCACAGGGAGGCGGCGGCGCGAACGAGGGAGGAGTGGGGCGACGCAGGGAGGCGGCGACCGGGGTCAACGGTGGCCGGCGAGGGCCCCAC
>NC_041391.1:437474350-437485705 GCF_002162155.2 Triticum dicoccoides | reverse complement strand
GGGCCCGGTCGCGGTCGGGGCGGGCCTGGCCCGGGCCTGGGCGGGCCGGCGCGGGCGCGAGGAGAGAGAGGGAGGGCACGGGCGAGGTGGCGTAGTGGGATTGGCTGTGGGCGGCGGCGCGATGACGTTGCGGCGGCTGATTCGCCGGGGCGACGTGGCTAAGGGCGGCGGACATGTCCGGCGCCGTCCGGACGTGTCCAGCACACGGAGGAAGACGAGGCTAGGGTTTCATCTGCGCGAAAAATCCGGGAGGGGCACATATTTATAGGTAGAGGGAGCTAGGAGAGTCCAAATGAGGAGTGGTTTTCGGCCATGCGATCGTGATCAAACGACCGAGAGCATGGAGGGGAGTTAGATGGGTTTTGGGCCACTTTGGAAGGGATGTTGGGCTGCAAAGAGAGAGGGACTATACGGTTACGCGGTTAACCGTTGGAGTACCAAACGACCTCCAAATGGCACGAAACTTGACAGGCGGTCTACCGGTGGTATACCAAGGCCGCTTGGCAAGACTCGGGCCATTCCGAGAACGTTGAATACCCGCTCACAACGAGAGACGAAAGGGAACGCCGGAGGGCATAGGAGCGCCGGATTGCAAAACAGAAAACGGGGAAAAGACTCGGATGCATGAGACGAACACGTATGCAATGCAATGCACATGATGACATGATAAAATGCAACACGCAAGCAAATGACATGGCAACAACGGCGAATAACTGGCAGACACCTGGAGCAACAAATCCGGGGCGTTACAAGACTCCTCCACTGACAAGAGATCTCGTCCCGAGATCTTAGGACCGAGATGGAAGAGAAAAGAGATGAGGTGAAGCAAGAACTCAAGAGAAGCAGCAAGGAATCGAGAGCACTCGAGAAGAAGAGAGGAACGACGAGAATGACGAGAATCAAAAGCTCTCGGAATCAGATAGACTATGAAACCACTCCGGTTAGAACGAGATAAGAAATGAATAAGACTGAAAGGATTTAGGCAGCACTCCGGCTGAACATGGAAAGAATAGAACATGAACTTGAGAGGACGGAATGATACTTGACGAGGTGAACAAAGCAATGCCTTCGGAAGAATTGAAAGAGTGGAATGAAAAGAATTTATAAGGATTGAATTTAGTTGTTGAGAAAACCAACAACGAATGAATAAGCTTGTTGTGGACTTATAGATAACATCTCAAAATTATCAGGTGATCTCCGACCACAAGCGGTAAAATTGAATAGCTGAGAAGGACAAACAAATGCAAAACTCCACTTCAGAAGAAAATGAAGAATTATTTACAGTTCGAGATGCGAGAAGAAAAGATACTTGAATTCCACCGACAAATCTTGATGAACTCTTGAAGAATGAATCAAATCATGAAGAACCACCATGAAGAACTCCGGTAACAAAAGGATGATGAGATAGAATGAAGGATGAAAGAATAAGATGAGCCTTGCGATGATTTATATGGAGGTTCCGACGAAATGGTCGAGGAAATTTGAACTCCGGATAAGAAAAAAAATGGAAACACTTGGAACTAGAATTTATTCCTCACGAACAAACTCTGAAGGAAAAGATTACTCACTTGAATGAAATAAGAATAAGATTTATTGTATGCTTATCCTCCACCAATTAAATTGATGAGAAACAATGGATTTTGCATATTACTTATTCTTCCTGAAAAGGATTGAGAAGTGACATGTCGCAAACTTGAGAAAGTCTTCATGAACCACCGGTAGATTGAAAGAACGAATGAATTGATATGATAACAAAGGAAAAAGAATCTGAACGAACCACCGTAAGAATTCGAAAATGACTGATGAAAGAGACTGAATCACCAGGATAATTGGATAACGGTAGCTGAAATGTGAGAGCGAAGAATTCTTCTGGAACGATGGCCTTCGGTGAAAAGAAATGGAAAACAACTTCCGACATACTCCGGATGGATGAAAAGAATATCTGACAACTGAAATAAATCGAGAGGGTGATATGAATCTAGAACCACGAATCTTCGAGAGGACGGACAAGAATTAGAGGGAAAAAAACTCTTCTTCGGTCTTCAAATCATGACGGGAAAACACCACCAAAATTACTGAGATACTCCGGGAGAATGGAAAACGAAGAGGTTGAGCCAACAACGAAAAGAATTTGAAATTGATTTTGAAGAAGGCATGTGACTGATGGAATCCATTCTTATGTCAAACTTCAAAAAGGATTTGAGAATAGCTCCGAGAAATTAGAAGAGTCAGGTAAGATCCTGGAAAAAGACCTGTGGGTTAGGGCCCATTGAAGAGATAACACCGTTGGAAAGGTTTGTTGAAGAGATAGATGATGAATGAAATATGCCCTAGAGGCAATAATAAAGTTATTATTTATTTCCTTATAATCATGATAAATGTTTATCATTCATGCTAGAAGTGTATTTACCGGAAACATAATACATGTGTGAATACATAGACAAACAAAGTGTCACTAGTATGCCTCTACTTGACTAGCTCGTTAATCAAAGATGGTTATGTTTCCTAACCATGAACAATGAGTTGTTATTTGATTAACGAGGTCACATCATTAGCAGAATGATCTGATTGACATGACCCATTCCATTAGCTTAGCACCCGATCGTTTAGTATGTTGCTATTGCTTTCTTCATGACTTATACATGTTCCTATGACTATGAGATTATGCAACTCCCGTTTACCGGAGGAACACTTTGGGTACTACCAAACGTCACAACGTAACTGGGTGATTATAAAGGAGTACTACAGGTGTCTCCAATGGTCGATGTTGGGTTGGCGTATTTCGAGATTAGGATTTGTCACTCCGATTGTCGGAGAGGTATCTCTGGCCCCTCTCGGTAATACACATCACATAAGCCTTGCAAGCATTACAACTAATATGTTAGTTGTGAGATGATGTATTACGGAACGAGTAAAGAGACTTGCCGGTAACGAGATTGAACTAGGTATTGGATACCGACGATCGAATCTCGGGCAAGTAACATACCGATGACAAAGGGAACAACGTATGTTGTTATGCGGTCTGACCGATAAAGATCTTCGTAGAATATGTAGGAGCCAATATGGGCATCCAGGTCCCACTATTGGTTATTGACCAGAGACGTGTCTCGGTCATGTCTACATTGTTCTCGAACCCGTAGGGTCCGCACGCTTAAGGTTACGATGACAGTTATATTATGAGTTTATGCATTTTGATGTACCGAAGGTTGTTCGGAGTCCCGGATGTGATCACGGACATGACGAGGAGTCTCGAAATGGTCGAGACGTAAAGATTGATATATTGGAAGCCTATATTTGGATATCGGAAGTGTTCCGGGTGAAATCGGGATTTTACCGGAATACCGGGAGGGTTACCGGAACCCCCCGGGAGCTATTTGGGCCATAGTGGGCCTTAGTGGAAAAGAGAAGGGGCTGCCCTTGATGGGCTGCGCCCCCCCCCTTCCCCTAGTCCTATTAGGACTAGGAGAGGTGGCCGGCCCCCTCCTCCTCTTTTCCCCTCCGAGGAATCCTAGTTGGACTAGGATTGGAGGGGGAATCCTACTCCCAGAGGGAGTAGGACTCTCCTGCGCCTCCCCCCCTTGGCCGGCCAGCCTCCCCTCCTCTCCTCCTTTATATACGGAGGCAGGGGCACCTCTAAACACACAAGTTGACACAAGTTGATCCACGTGATCTATTCCTTAGCCGTGTGCGGTGCCCCCTGCCACCATATTCCTCGATAATACTGTAGCGGAGTTTAGGCGAAGCCCTGCTGCTGTAGTTCATCAAGATCGTCACCACGTCGTCGTGCTGACGAAACTCTTCCCCGACACTTTGCTGGATCGGAGTCTGGGGATCGTCATCGAGCTGAACGTGTGCTCGAACTCGGAGGTGCCGTAGTTTCGGTACTTGATCGGTTGGATCGAGAAGACGTACGACTACTTCCTCTACGTCGTGTCATCGCTTCCGCAGTCGGTCTGCGTTGGGTACGTAAACAATACTCTCCCCTCGTTGCTATGCATCACATGATCCTGTGTGTGCGTAGGAAATTTTTTGAAATTACTACGAAACCCAACAGTGGCATCCGAGCCTAGGTTATTTATGTTGATGTTATATGCACGAGTAGAACACAAGTGAGTTGTGGACGATACAAGTCATACTGCCTACCAGCATGTCATACTTTGGTTCGGCGGTATTGTTGGACGAGACGACCCGGACCAACCTTACGCGTACGCTTACGCGAGACCGGTTCCCTCGACGTGCTTTGCACAGAGATGGCTTGCGGGCGACTGTCTCTCCAACTTTAGTTGAACCAAGTATGGCTACGCCCGGTCCTTGCGAAGGTTAAAACGGAGTCTATTTGACAAACTATCGTTGTGATTTTGATGCGTAGGTGAGATTGGTTCTTACTTAAGCCCGTAGCAGCCACGTAAAACATGCAACAACAAAGTAGAGGACGTCTAACTTGTTTTTGCAGGGCATGTTGTGATGTGATATGGCCAAGGCATGATGCTGAATTTTATTGTATGAGATGATCATGTTTTGTAACCAAGTTATCGGCAACTGGCAGGAGCCATATGGTTGTCGCTTTATTGTATGCAATGCAATCGCGATGTAATGCTTTACTTTATTACTAAACGGTAGTGATAGTCGTGAAAGCATAAGATTGGCGAGACGACAACGATGCTACGATGGAGATCAAGGTGTCGCGCCGGTGACGATGGTGATCATGACGGTGCTTCGGAGATGGAGATCACAAGCACAAGATGATGATGACCATATCATATCACTTATATTGATTGCATGTGATGTTTATCTTTTTATGCATCTTATCTTGCTTTGATTGACGGTAGCATTATAAGATGATCTCTCACTAAATTATCAAGAAGTGTTCTCCCTGAGTATGCACCGTTGCCAAAGTTCGTCGTGCCCAGACACCACGTGATGATCGGGTGTGATAAGCTCTACGTCCATCTACAACGGGTGCAAGCCAGTTTTGCACACGTAGAATACTCAGGTTAAACTTGACGAGCCTAGCATATGCAGATATGGCCTCGGAACACGGAGACCGAAAGGTCGAGCGTGAATCATATAGTAGATATGATCAACATAAACGATGTTCACCATTGAAAACTACTCCATCTCACGTGATGATCGGTCATGGTTTAGTTGATTTGGATCACGTAATCACTTAGAGGATTAGAGGGATGTCTATCTAAGTGGGAGTTCTTAAATAATATGATTAATTGAACTTAAATTTATCATGAACTTAGTACCTGATAGTATCTTGCTTGTTTATGTTGATTGTAGATAGATGGCTCGTGCTGTTGTTCCGTTGAATTTTAATGCGTTCCTTGAGAAAGCAAAGTTGAAAGATGATGATAGCAATTACACGGACTGGGTCCGTAACTTGAGGATTATCCTCATTGCTGCATAGAAAAATTACGTCCTGGAAGCACCGCTGGGTGCCAGGCCTGCTGCTGGAGCAACACCAGATGTTATGAACGTCTGGCAGAGCAAAGCTGATGACTACTCGATAGTTCAGTGTGCCATGCTTTACGGCTTAGAATCGGGACTTCAACGATGTTTTGAACGTCATGGAGCATATGAGATGTTCCAGGAGTTGAAGTTAATATTTCAAGCAAATGCCCGAATTGAGAGATATGAAGTCTCCAATAAGTTCTATAGCTGCAAGATGGAGGAGAACAGTTCTGTCAGTGAGCATATACTCAAAATGTCTGGGTATAATAATCACTTGATTCAATTGGGAGTTAATCTTCCGGATGATTGCATTATTGACAGAATTCTCCAATCACTGCCACCAAGCTACAAGAGCTTCGTGATGAACTATAATATGCAAGGGATGAACAAGACTATTCCCGAGCTCTTCGCAATGCTGAAAGCTGCGGAGGTAGAAATCAAGAAGGAGCATCAAGTGTTGATGGTTAACAAGACCACTAGTTTCAAGAAAAAGGGCAAAGGGAAGAAAAAGGGGAACTTCAAGAAGAACGGCAAGCAAGTTGCTGCTCAAGAGAAGAAACCCAAGTCTAGACCTAAGCCTGAAACTGAGTGCTTCTACTGCAAGCAGACTGGTCACTGGAAGCGGAACTGCCCCAAGTATTTGGCGGATAAGAAGGATGGCAAGGTGAACAAAGGTATATGTGATATACATGTTATTGATGTGTACCTTACTAGAGCTCGCAGTAGCACCTGGGTATTTGATACTAGATATGTTGCTAATATTTGCAACTCGAAACAGGGACTACGGAATAAGCGGGCACTGGCAAAGGACGAGGTGACGATGCGCGTGGGAAACGGTTCCAAAGTCGATGTGATCGCGGTCGGCACGCTACCTCTACATCTACCTTCGGGATTAATATTAGACCTAAGTAATTGTTATTTGGTGCCAGCGTTGAGCATGAACATTATATCTGGATCTTGTGTAATGCGAGACGGTTATTCATTTAAATCAGAGAATAATGGTTGTTCTATTTATATGAGTAATATCTTTTATGGTCATGCACCCTTGAAGAGTGGTCTATTCTTATTGAATCTCGATAGTAGTAATACACATATTCATAATGTTGAAGCCAAAAGATGCAGAGTTGATAATGAAAGTGCAACTTATTTGTGGCACTGTCGTTTAGGTCATATCGGTATAAAGCGCATGAAGAAACTCCATGCTGATGGACTTTTGGAACCACTTGATTATGAATCACTTGGTACTTGCGAACCGTGCCTCATGGGCAAGATGACTAAAACACCGTTCTCCGGTACTATGGAGAGAGCAACAGATTTGTTGGAAATCATACATACCGATGTATGTGGCCCGATGAATATTGAGGCTCGTGGCGGATATCGTTATTTTCTCACCTTCACAGATGATTTAAGCAGATATGGGTATATCTACTTAATGAAACATAAGTCTGAAACATTTGAAAAGTTCAAAGAATTTCAGAGTGAAGTTGAAAATCATCGTAACAAGAAAATAAAGTTTCTACGATCTGATCGTGGAGGAGAATATTTGAGTTACGAGTTTGGTGTACATTTGAAAAACTGTGGAATAGTTTCGCAACTCACGCCACCCGGAACACCACAACGAAATGGTGTGTCCGAACGTCGTAATCGTACTTTACTAGATATGGTGCGATCTATGATGTCTCTTACTGATTTACCGCTATCATTTTGGAGATATGCTTTAGAGACGGCCGCATTCACGTTAAATAGGGCACCATCAAAATCCGTTGAGACTACGCCTTATGAACTGTGGTTTGGCAAGAAACCAAAGTTGTCGTTTCTTAAAGTTTGGGGCTGCGATGCTTATGTGAAAAAGCTTCAACCTGATAAGCTCGAACCCAAATCGGAGAAATGTGTCTTCATAGGATACCCAAAGGAAACTGTTGGGTACACCTTCTATCACAGATCCGAAGGCAAGACATTCGTTGCTAAGAATGGATCATTTCTAGAGAAGGAGTTTCTCTCGAAAGAAGTGAGTGAGAGGAAAGTAGAACTTGACGAGGTAACTGTACCTGCTCCCTTACTGGAAAGTAGTTCATCACAGAAAAGTGTTTCAGTGACACCTACACCAGTTAGTGAGGAAGCCAATGATAATGATCATGAAACTTCAGATCAAGATACTACTGAACCTCGTAGATCAAACAGAGTAAGATCCGCACCAGAGTGGTACGGTAATCCTGTTCTGGAGGTCATGCTACTAGATCATGATGAACCTACGAACTATGAAGAAGCGATGGTGAGCCCAGATTCCGCAAAGTGGCTTGAAGCCATGAAATCTGAGATGGGATCCATGTATGAGAACAAAGTATGGACTTTGGTTGACTTGCCCGATGATCGGCAAGCAATTGAGAATAAATGGATTTTTAAGAAGAAGACTGACGCTGATGGTAATGTTACTGTCTACAAAGCTCGACTTGTCGCAAAAGGTTTTCGGCAAGTTCAAGGGATTGACTACGATGAGACCTTCTCACCCGTAGCGATGCTTAAGTCCGTCCGAATCATGTTAGCGATTGCCGCATTTTATGATTATGAAATTTGGCAGATGGATGTCAAAACTGCATTCCTGAATGGATTTCTGGAAGAAGAGTTGTATATGATGCAACCGGAAGGTTTTGTTGATCCAAAGGGAGCTAACAAAGTGTGCAAGCTCCAGCGATCCATTTATGGACTGGTGCAAGCCTCTCGGAGTTGGAATAAACGTTTTGATAGTGTGATCAAAGCATTTGGTTTTATACAGACTTTCGGAGAAGCCTGTATTTACAAGAAAGTGAGTGGGAGCTCTGTAGCATTTCTGATATTATATGTGGATGACATATTACTAATTGGAAATGATATAGAATTTCTGGATAGCATAAAGGGATACTTGAATAAAAGTTTTTCAATGAAAGACCTCGGTGAAGCTGCTTACATATTAGGCATTAAGATCTATAGAGATAGATCAAGACGCTTAATTGGACTTTCACAAAGCACATACCTTGACAAAATTTTGAAGAAATTCAAAATGGATCAAGCAAAGAAAGGATTCTTGCCTGTATTACAAGGTGTGAAGTTGAGTAAGACTCAATGCCCGACCACTGCAGAAGATAGAGAGAATATGAAAGATGTTCCCTATGCATCAGCCATAGGCTCTATCATGTATGCAATGCTGTGTACCAGACCTGATGTGTGCCTGGCTATAAGTTTAGCAGGGAGGTACCAAAGTAATCCAGGATTGGATCACTGGACAGCGGTCAAGAACATCCTGAAATACCTGAAAAGGACTAAGGATATGTTTCTCGTATTTGGAGGTGACAAAGAGCTCACCGTAAAAGGTTACGTTGATGCAAGCTTTGACACTGATCCGGACGATTCTAAATCGCAAACCGGATACGTGTTTACATTAAACGGTGGAGCTGTCAGTTGGTGCAGTTCTAAACAAAGCGTTGTAGCGGGATCTACATGTGAAGCGGAATACATAGCTGCTTCGGAAGCAGCAAATGAAGGAGTCTGGATGAAGGAGTTCATATCCGATCTAGGTGTCATACCTAGTGCATCGGGTCCAATGAAAATCTTTTGTGACAATACTGGTGCAATTGCCTTGGCAAAGGAATCCAGATTTCACAAAAGGACCAAACACATCAAGAGACGCTTCAACTCCATCCGGGATCTAGTCCAGGTGGGAGACATAGAGATTTGCAAGATACATACGGATCTGAATGTTGCAGACCCATTGACTAAGCCTCTTCCACAAGCAAAACATGATCAGCACCAAGGCTCCATGGGTGTTAGAATCATTACAGTGTAATCTAGATTATTGACTCTAGTGCAAGTGGGAGACTGAAGGAAATATGCCCTAGAGGCAATAATAAAGTTATTATTTATTTCCTTATAATCATGATAAATGTTTATTATTCATGCTAGAAGTGTATTTACCGGAAACATAATACATGTGTGAATACATAGACAAACAAAGTGTCACTAGTATGCCTCTACTTGACTAGCTCGTTAATCAAAGATGGTTATGTTTCCTAACCATGAACAATGAGTTGTTATTTGATTAACGAGGTCACATCATTAGCAGAATGATCTGATTGACATGACCCATTCCATTAGCTTAGCACCCGATCGTTTAGTATGTTGCTATTGCTTTCTTCATGACTTATACATGTTCCTATGACTATGAGATTATGCAACTCCCGTTTACCGGAGGAACACTTTGGGTACTACCAAATGTCACAACGTAACTGGGTGATTATAAAGGAGTACTACAGGTGTCTCCAATGGTCGATGTTGGGTTGGCGTATTTCGAGATTAGGATTTGTCACTCTGATTGTCGGAGAGGTATCTCTGGGCCCTCTCGGTAATACACATCACATAAAGCCTTGCAAGCATTACAACTAATATGTTAGATGTGAGATGATGTATTACGGAACGAGTAAAGAGACTTGCCGGTAACGAGATTGAACTAGGTATTGGATACCGACGATCGGATCTCGGGCAAGTAACATACCGATGACAAAGGGAACAACGTATGTTGTTATGCGGTCTGACCGATAAAGATCTTCGTAGAATATGTAGGAGCCAATATGGGCATCCAGGTCCCGCTATTGGTTATTGACCAGAGACGTGTCTCGGTCATGTCTACATTGTTCTCGAACCCGTAGGGTCCGCACGCTTAAGGTTACGATGACAGTTATATTATGAGTTTATGCATTTTGATGTACCGAAGGTTGTTCAGAGTCCCGGATGTGATCACGGACATGACGAGGAGTCTCGAAATGGTCGAGACGTAAAGATTGATATATTGGAAGCCTATATTTGGATATCGGAAGTGTTCCGGGTGAAATCGGGATTTTACCGGAATACCGGGAGGGTTACCGGAACCCCCCGGGAGCTATTTGGGCCATAGTGGGCCTTAGTGGAAAAGAGAAGGGGCTGCCCTTGATGGGCTGCGCCCCCCCCTTCCCCTAGTCCTATTAGGACTAGGAGAGGTGGCCGGCCCCCTCCTCCTCTTTTCCCCTCCGAGGAATCCTAGTTGGACTAGGATTGGAGGGGGAATCCTACTCCCAGAGGGAGTAGGACTCTCCTGCGCCTCCCCCCCTTGGCCGGCCAGCCTCCCCTCCTCTCCTCCTTTATATACGGAGGCAGGGGCACCTCTAAACACACAAGTTGACACAAGTTGATCCACGTGATCTATTCCTTAGCCGTGTGCGGTGCCCCCTGCCACCATATTCCTCGATAATACTATAGCGGAGTTTAGGCGAAGCCCTGCTGCTGTAGTTCATCAAGATCGTCACCACGCTGTCGTGCTGACGAAACTCTTCCCCGACACTTTGCTGGATCGGAGTCTGGGGATCGTCATCGAGCTGAACGTGTGCTCGAACTCGGAGGTGCCGTAGTTTCGGTACTTGATCGGTTGGATCGAGAAGACGTACGACTACTTCCTCTACGTCGTGTCATCGCTTCCGCAGTCGGTCTGCGTTGGGTACGTAGACAATACTCTCCCCTCGTTGCTATGCATCACATGATCCTGTGTGTGCGTAGGAAAATTTTTGAAATTACTACGAAACCCAACAGATGATGCACCGGAACAATTGAAATATTTGAATGAGGTGACAACCTCGAATTAATTGGAACACAGACGAATCTCCTGAGATGTCTTGCTTACTCCGGAAGGATGAACTGGCGAGAGGCGAATGAGCAAGGAGGACACTTGAGCCGAGGGAAAGAATATGATCACCCGAAAAACTTGAATTGAATCCACCAGAGAGAAAAGAGATGAAAAATGTCCACCGACACGAGAATTCACCGGTTGAAATGATTGAGAGAAGACTGAAGAGGCTCCGCACGAATGAAATTAATGGTCGAAAGAGAGTCAGGCTC
>NC_041391.1:437469582-437474103 GCF_002162155.2 Triticum dicoccoides | reverse complement strand
GTCAGGCTCCGGGAAGAAAAGGGTGGGAGGGCGGGAAAACAAATGCAACTGGGAGGGGAAATCGACAAATATCTTGAAGAGAAAACACCGGTTGAAATCATTGAGGAAAGAAAACAAAGACTTCACACGAGTAGGATGGATACTCGATTACGGACTTTGGCTCTGAGGAGAAAAAGGGGTGGGCGGGTGGGAAAAAACAACTGAGGATTGAACTCAAAGATGAAGAGGGTCGAGTCGACTTGACGAGAAATGCACCGGATGAAAAGAGCTGAGGAACGACTACCGAAAAACCAACTGGGTGATCCTAAAGAAAAATTTGAAGGGGGAAGAGGAGTAATTCAAAACACCTACGTCAAGATTCTTGACCAGAGCGACGAAGGGACTCAGGAGTAAAAGAATTTCTACTCTCCGATATAACTAGACTCCGAAAACAGTTTTCTTCTAGACTCAACAACGGCCAGACTACACGATCAATCAAGGGGGCTCCTAAGGTCGGTCGAGGCTCTGATACCAACTTGTCACGTGCGACCCTATCCAAAAGGAACTCGAAGGTCCCACCAAGGATAGACCCGCATATTGAAACGCTTTTGCAAGGTGGATATCATTACATCAACATTACATGATAGATGGGGATACATACAAGAGGCATACAATGCCACACGAATACAACATCAGAATACATAAGAGCATCATCCGACTACGGATGAATCACAAACAGAAACTCAAACGACATCCACCCTGCTAGCCCAGGCAGCCGACCTGGAACCTATCCCCTGATCAAAGAAGAATCAGAAGAAGAACTCCAAGACAAGCAAACATCGCTCTCACGTCATGATCATCGCAAAACCTGTACCTGCATTTTTTGTTGTAGTAATTTGTGAGCCACGAGGACTCAGCAATCCCATTAACATGGGTATCAAGACTAGCAAAGCTTAAAGGAAAGGAAGGGGTAAAGTGGTGAGGCTGCAGCAGCGACTAAGCATATATGGTGGCTAACATACGCAACTAAGAGCGAAAAGAGAGCAAGCAGAACGGTCGTGAAGCTAGCAATGATCAAGAAGTGATCCTGAACTCCTACTTACGTCAAACATAACCCAGAAACCGTGTTCACTTCCCGGACTCCGCCGAGAAGAGACCATCACGGCTACACACGCGGTTGATGCATTTTAATTCGGATCTGGTGTCAAGTTATCTACAACCAGACATTAACAAATTCCCATATGCCTATAACCGCAGGCACGGCTTTCGAAAGATTATACCCTGCAGGGTGTCCCAACTTAGCCCATGACAAGCTCTCGCGATCAACGAAGGAATAGACCTTCTCCCAGTAAGACCCGATCAGACTCGGAATACCGGTTTACAAGACATTTCGACAATGGTAAAACAAGACCAGCAAGACCGCCCGATGCGCCGACAATCCCGATAGGAGCTGCACATATCTCGTTCTCAGGGCAATACCGGATAAGCTAAGCGTACAGGTACCGACGTAACCCAAGTTGCCAAGGGATGGTCCCGCACGGTGCTCTAGTTTGGACCAACACTTAGACAAGCATTGGCCCGGGGGGCTGTAATAAAGATGACCCTCGAGATCGCGACTCCCAAGGGAAAAAGGGCTAGGTGAGGCAAATGGTAAAACCAAGATTGGGCCTTGCTGGAGGAGTTTTATTCAAAGCGAACTGTCAAGGGGGTCCCATAAATCACCCGACCGCGTAAGGAACGTAAAATCTGGGAACATAACATCGGTATGACGGAAACTAGGGCGGCAAGAGTGGAACAATACACCAGGCAAAAGGCCGAGCCTTCCACCCTTTACCAAATATATAGATGCATTAATAATATAAGAGATATTGTGATATCCCAACCAAAATCCTGTCCACCATGGAGAAATCTTCAACTTCACCTGCCGCTAGCAACGCTATAAGAGGGCTGAGCAAAGCGGTAACATAGCCAATCAATGGTTTGCATAGGTAAGGTGTCAAAGGTTAGAGGTTCATGGCAATATGGGATGGCTTGAATAAACAGGTGATAGGTAGCGCAGCATAGCGATAGAACGAAGCAACTAGCATAGCAATGATAGTAGTGAGATCCAGGGTAGCGGTCATCTTGCCTGAAATCCCGCAAGGAAGAAGAACGAGTCCATGAAGAAGATGAAGCCACGAAGACGAACTAAGCGTAGACGAACGAATCCTCACGATCGCAACGAAACAGGAACTATCGAAAAGAAACACACAACATAGTAAACACACCACACATGAACAAGGCATGATGTGCAACCAAGCATGACGCATGACAAGGCTACATGAAGCTACTCATGGCAAGGGATGAAGCACACGAGAGCAACACATCAAGGCAAGTTTAAATGAGGCCGAGAACAACATATAACAATTCCGGTAAGTCCTCATATGCAAATTTCGAAATTGGTCCAGATCTGAATAAACCTTATGTTCGAGTTGTTAAACAGCAAGTTAAGATGCACAAAGACGATCTACACGAGATTCTAGTCAAGTTACATATAAAGATCATTTAGTTCGGAGCTACGGCCTAGAAGATATGAGCAAAACAAGTTAAACATGGCATTGATGCAAAATGCACCCAAACATCAAGCAAACACCTCAAAACAAGGATGCAACATGATAATATGAAGCTACATACAATTCTAAGCAAGTTTCATATAGAGCACACTCAAAACGGAGCAACGGTTCAACACACACACATGGAACAAGTTATAGCAACAATCTGTCCAAAACAGCAACTAGGCATATTGCAAACATCAAAACAACATGCTACAACACCTCAATATAATAAAAAAAGGCATGGGCATGATGTACAGGTAAAGCACAACAAAACATGAACACTGAGCTATCTCTAGAAATCACTAGAACATACTCAAACACACATGGTAAGATTGCAAGTTATAACAATTTCAGATTTTGCAGAAAATAACATCACGATGCAATGTTCAGAGCTATCAAACAACATGTTACAGGAACTTATCATGGCAAACAAAGGCATGGAATGAATCTACTAAATGCATAGATCAACAGTCCCTTATTGACCATAAGCCAAAAAGGATCAGAAAATATGATGGCACCCACGTAAACATAGCAAGTTATATTACAGATTCATACATGGCAGGAACATAATTATGAAGGCATGTTGATGAGCTTGTGCAACTCACTACAGAGTATTACATGGCATGGCAAGGCAACCAACAGTAAGAAGACATATTTGTGAAGCTAAGCATGACAATAGCAAGTCCATAGGGTGCATGGATCACTAGCAACAATCATGGAAACAACTGAACTTAATGTTAACAGGCTGACAGCAACATTATGAAGCAACTTTAGAGCAAGATTACAACAAGCTACAGCAACCTATAAATGCAACCAGGGGCATGGATGGATAGAGGACGACATGTAGATCAAAACATGTTTATAGAACATCTCCAGATTATGCATAGAATGATTAGTAGCAACATGTTTATATAGCATCACGAAATAACAGATTCAGCCTAGCAAAGCAGCAACATCATGTACCCTACTTAACAAGCTCGATTCACTCACCACAAGTCATTGCATGACAAGATAAGCATAGCATCATCAAGAAGACATGTTTGTGAAACAAACCAAGTCAAGAACAAGTTCATAGCATGCAAGGATCAACTATAACAACCTCGGCAAAATTGAATAACATGTAAACAATCTGCCAGGAAACATTTTGAAGCAAAAATAGAGCACCAAAATGACATGCTAGACTACTCCATAATTGCAACCAAGGGCAGGGATGGATAGAAAATAACCACATGTTCAAAACACCCTTACTGAAGTATCTCAAAATATGCATGGATCTCTCTGTAGCATCAAGTTTACATGGCATCACAATAATAGCAGAACAGGGACTAAAATCAGCAACATCACGATGCCTAGTTTGCATGCTTGTGCTAGTCACCACATTGATCACAAAAATACATGGCATACACCACTTTAAAGAAGACATGGCATAGTTCAAAACACATGTAGACATTAACCTCATAGGATGCACACATCAATCATGCCAAAAATGACAAAAGAGCTCGTTCTGATAACAAACAGCAGAAAACATCATGAAGCACTCTTACAACAATGATTCAGGCATCAAGATGACCTCAAATGAATATGATGCAATGGAATGAAATGATCTATTCATCGAGGCGAACAATTTGACATATTACATGCACAAAACGGAGCTACGGATGCAGAGATACGGCATGACGAACATGGCATGATTATGAGCAAAATCTGGAACTTAGGCAAAAAAATCACCTCCGAGATCCGGATCTGGATCTGGACGCGGATGACGAGGACGACCGGAGCTCGCCGCCGGAGATGGAGCCGAGGTCGCCGAAGTTGCTCGTCGCGGGGGAGGAGGAAGGGCGGCGAGGAGGAGGCTGGTCGGAGTTGGGGCGGCTCGCGATGTCCGGAACTCGCGGCCGGCGAGGCGCGCGGCGTCGAGCGGTGGCGCGGCGGCCGGCGACAGGGAGGC
>NC_041391.1:437449337-437469258 GCF_002162155.2 Triticum dicoccoides | reverse complement strand
GCGGGCGCGAGGAGAGAGAGGGAGGGCGCGGGCAAGGTGGCGCGGTGGGATTGGCTGTGGGCGGCGGCGCGATGACGTGGCGGCGGCTGATTCGCCGGGGCGACATGGCTGAGGGCGGCGGACATGTCCGGCGCCGTCCGGACGTGTCCGGCGCCGTCCGGACGTGTCCGGCGCGCGGAGGAAGACGAGGCTAGGGTTTCATCTGCGCGAAAAATCCGGGAGGGGCACATATTTATAGGTAGAGGGAGTTAGGAGAGTCCAAATGAGGAGCGGTTTTCGGCCATGCGATCGTGATCGAACGACCGAGAGCATGGAGGGGAGTTAGATGGGTTTTGGGAAGGGGTGTTGGGCTGCAAAGAGAGAGGGGCTATACGGTTACCCGGTTAACCGTTGGAGTACCAAACGAACTCCAAATGGCACGAAACTTGACAGGCGGTCTATCGGTGGTATACCAAGGCCGCTTGGCAAGACTCGGGCCATTCCGAGAATGTTTAACACCCGCTCACAACGAGAGACGAAAGGGGAACGCCGGAGGGCATAGGAGCGCCGGATTGCAAAACGGACAACGGGGAAAAGACTCGGATGCATGAGACGAACACGTATGCAATGCAATGCACATGATGACATGATAAAATGCAACACGCAAGCAAATGACATGGCAAAAACGGCGAATAACTGGCAGACACCTGGCACAACGAATCCGGGGCGTTACAACACTCCTCCACTAACAAGAGATCTCGTCCCGAGATCTTAGGATCGAGACGGAAGGGAAAAGAGATGAGGTGAAGCAAGAACTCAAGAGAAGCAACAAAGAATCGAGGGCACTCGAGAAGAAGAGAGGAACAACGAGAATGACGAGAATCGAAAGCTCTCGGAATCAGATAGACTATGAAACCTCTCCGGTTAGAACGAGATAAGAAATGAATAAGACTGAAAGGATTTAGGCAGCACTCCGGCTGAACATGGAAAGAATAGAACATGAACTTGAGAGGACGGAATGATACTTGACGAGCTGAACAAAGCAATGCCTCCGGAAGAATTGAAAGAGTGGAATGAAAAGAATTTATAAGGATTGAATTTAGTTGTTGAGAAAACCAACAACGAAAGAATAAGCTTGTTGTGGACTTATAGATAACATCTCAAAATTATCAGGTGATCTCCGACCACAAGCGGTAAAATTGAATAGCTGAGAAGGACAAACAAATGCAAAACTCCACTTCAGAAGAAAATGAAGAATTATTTACACTTCAAGATGCGAGAAGAAAAGATACTTTAATTCCACCGACAAATCTTGATGAACTCTTGAAGAATGAATTAAATCATGAAGAACCACCATGAAGAACTCCGGTAACAAAAGGATGATGAGATAGAATGAAGGATGAAAGAATAAGATGAGCCTTGCGATGATTTAGATGGAGGTTCCGACGAAATGGTCGAGGAAATTTGAACTCCGGATAAGAAAAAAAATGGAAACACTTGGAACTAGAATTTATTCCTCACAAATAAACTCTGAAGGAAAAGATTACTCACTTGAATGAAATAAGAATAAGATTTATTGTATGCTTATCCTCCACCAATTAAATTGATGAGAAACAATGGATTTTGCATATTACTTATTCTTCCTGAAAAGGATTGAGAAGTGACATGTCGCAAACTTGAGAAAGTCTTCATGAACCACCGGTAGATTGAAAGAACGAATGAATTGATATGATAACAAAGGAAAAAGAATCTGAACGAACCACCGTAAGAATTTGAAAATGACTGATGAAAGAGACTGAATCACCAGGATAATTGGATAACGGTAGCTGAAATGTGAGAGCGAAGAATTCTTCTGGAACGATGGCCTTCGGTGAAAAGAAATGGAAAACAACTTCTGACATACTCCGGATGGATGAAAAGAATATCTGACAACTGAAATAAATCGAGAGGGTGATATGAAGCTAGAACCACGAATCTTCGAGAGGACGGACAAGAATTAGAGGGGAAAAAACTCTTCTTCGGTCTTCAAATGATGACGGGAAAACACCACCAAAATTACTGAGATACTCCGGGAGAATGGAAAACGAAGAGGTTGAGCCAACAATGAAAAGAATTTGAAATTGATTTTGAAGAAGGCATGTGACTGATGGAATCCATTCTTACGTCAAACTTCAAAAAGGATTTGAGAATAGCTCCGGGAAATTAGAAGAGTCAGGTAAGATCCTGGAAAAAGACCTGTGGGTTAGGGCCCATTGAAGAGATAACACCGTTGGAAAGGTTTGTTGAAGAGATAGATGATGCACCGGAACAATTGAAATATTTGAATGAGGTGACAACCTCGAATTAATTGGAACACAGACGAATCTCCTGAGATGTCTTTCTTACTCCGGAAGGATGAACTGGCGAGAGGCGAACGAGAAAGGAGGACACTTGAGCCGAGGGAAAGAATATGATCACCCGAAAAACTTGAATTGAATCCACAAGAGAGAAAAGAGATGAAGAATGTCCACCAAGACGAGAATTCACTGGTTGAAATGATTGAGAGAAGACTGAAGAGGCTCCGCACGAACGAAATTAATGGTCGAAAGAGAGTCAGACTCCGGGAAGAAAAGGGTGGGAGGGCGGGAAACAAATGCAACTGGGAGGGGAAATCGACAAATATCTTGAAGAGAAAACACCGGTTGAAATCTTTGAGGAAAGAAAACAAAGACTTCACACGAGTAGGATGGATACTCGATTACGGACTCCGGCTCTGAGGAGAAAAAGGGGTGGGCGGGTGGGAAAAAACAACTGAGGATTGTACTCAAAGATGAAGTGGGTCGAGTCGACTTGACGAGAAATGCACCGGATGAAAAGAGCTGAGGAACGACTACCGGAAAACCAACTGCGTGATCCAAAAGAAAAATTTGAAAGGGGAAGCGGAGTAATTCAAAACACCTACGTCAAGATTCTTGACCAGAGCGACGAAGGGACTGAGGAGTAAAAGAATTCCTACTCTCCGATATAACTAGACTCCGAAAACAGTTTTTCTTCTAGACTCAACAACGGCCAGACTACACGATCAATCAAGGGGGCTCCTAAGGTCAGTCGAGGCTCTGATACCAACTTGTCACGCCCAATATGCGACCCTATCCAAAAGGAACTCGAAGGTCCCACCAAGGATAGATCCGCATATTGAAACGCTTTTGCAAGGTGGATATCATTACATCAACATTACATGATAGATGGGGATACATACAAGAGGCATACAATGCCACACGAATACAACATCACAATACATAAGAGCATCATCCGACTACGGATGAATCACAAACAGAAACTCAAACGACATCCACCCTGCTAGCCCAGGCTGCCGACCTAGAACCTATCCCCTGATCGAAGAAGAATCAGAAGAAGAACTCCAAGACAAGCAAACATCGCTCTCACGTCATGATCATCGCAAAACCTGTACCTGCATCTGTTGTTGTAGTAATCTGTGAGCCACGAGGACTCAGCAATCCCATTAACATGGGTATCAAGACTAGCAAAGCTTAAAGGAAAGGAAGGGGTAAAGTGGTGAGGCTGCAGCAACGACTAAGCATATATGGTGGCTAACATACGCAAATAAGAGCGAGAAGAGAGCAAGCAGAATGGTTGTGAAGCTAGCAATGATCAAGAAGTGATCCTGAACTCCTACTTACGTCAAACATAACCCAGAAACCATGTTCACTTCCCGGACTCCGCCGAGAAGAGACCATCACGGCTACACACGTGGTTGATGCGTTTTAATTCGGATCTGGTGTCAAGTTATCTACAACCGGACATTAACAAATTCCCATCTGCCTATAACCGCAGGCACGGCTTTCGAAAGATTATACCCTGCAGGGGTGTCCCAACTTAGCCCATGACAAGCTCTCGCGATCAACGAAGGAATAGACCTTCTCCCGGGAAGACTCGATCAGACTCGGAATCCCGGTTTACAAGACATTTCGACAATGGTAAAACAAGACCAGCAAGACCGCCCGATGCGCCGACAATCCCGATAGGAGCTGCATATATCTTGTTCTCAGGGCAACACCGAATAAGCTAAGCGTACAGGTACCGACGTAACCCATGTTGCCAAGGGATGGTCCCGCACGGTGCTCTAGTTTGGACCAACACTTAGACAAGCATTGGCCCGGGAGGGGCTGTAATAAAGATGACCCTCGAGAGCGCGACTCCCAAGGGAAAAAGGGCTAGGTGAGGCAAATGGTAAAACCAAGGTTGGGCCTCGCTGGAGGAGTTTTATTCAAAGCGAACTGTCAAGGGGTCCCATAAATCACCCGACCGCGTAAGGAACGCAAAATCCGGGAACATAACACCGGTATGACGGAAACTAGGGCGGCAAGAGTGGAACAAAACACCAGGCAAAAGGCCGAGCCTTCCACCATTTACCAAATATATAGATGCATTAATAATATAAGAGATATTGTGATATCCCAACCAAAATCCTGTCCACCATGGAGAAATCTTCAACTTCACCTGCAGCTAGCAACGCTATAAGAGGGCTGAGCAAAGCGGTAACATAGCCAATCAATGGTTTGCATAGGTAAGGTGTCAAAGGTTAGAGGTTCATGGCAATATGGGATGGCTTGAATAAATAGGTTATAGGTAGCGCAGTATAGCGATAGAACGAAGCAACTAGCATATGAAAGTGCAATCATGCCCTTAATCATATTTTGATGTTGATGACAACACATATGCTCGGGACTAATCATGTTTATCAAGTATATCTCAGGATTATGTTCCAAAGACCGTGTGCATGGATCATGACTAGGACAGAAGCATATAACTCAAGAATGGAGATACAAGATGTTGACTTCATTTATGGTTTGTTCTTGAGTATAGGGATCCCGCACTATTAAGAGGGGATCGATGGATCTGTGAAAAACTTGCTCAAAGTTGCTGCCTCACCTTCGGACGTCCGGTGTTCTACGGACGTCTGGTCCTTCCTGAGTGCCCGGACATCCGGACACTTCCGGGCGTCCGACACTTCCACAACAGAAACATTTTTGCGGATGTCCGAAACCCTCCGGACGTCCGACACTTTCACATCAGAAGCATTCTTACGGATGTCCGGCCCAGCTCGGACGTCCATATCCTGTACACTGGATTGTGGGTCACACGTTTCACAGCGGCCGGTCGTCCGATGACTGTCGGACGTCCGGACCCATTTGGGCCTCCAGACGTCTGACATTCTCTGGACGTCCGACGTTCTCCGGACGTCCGGCCATCCTGTACCCCAAACGGTCACCTTTTCCCACCACCTATACATACTCCCTTCCCTTCCACGGGAGAGGGTTGACCATTCACTTTGAGCCCCTCAAGAACACTCCTCACTCTCTCTCTCATTCATCCACACTAAATCCTAGATTCCAAGTGTTCTAGGAGCTTTTTGAGAGAAGTTCTCCAATCAAGTGATAGATGCACTTCTTCCCCTTCCTTGCACCAAAGGAATTCGTGACTTGAGCAAGTTTTGAGCAGTTCCCCATCGTTCTTGTTACTCTTGGAGGTTGGAGACTCCTAGGCGGTAGGAGTCATCCGGAGAGGAATCGACCTTTGTGATTACCCTCGGAAAAGTTTGTGAGGGTTTGGAGACCACCCCAAGGTCTACCACTAGTGGTTGAGTAACGCCTCCGTGGTGTTGTCTCAAAGAGAGAATAGGGTGAGCCTTCATGGCGTTGGTGTGCCTTCGTGGTAACATCCACCTCTCTAAACGGTGACGTAGCTTCCCTCTAAGGAAGTGAACATCGGCTTACATCCTCGTCTCTCGGAGTTGCGGTTATTCCTAACCCTATCTCTCTAGTTGTGGTTACTTGTCTCTTAGCACTTACTTATCTCATCTTGTGCTTACTTACTCATATATTTGTGCCACTTGATTATCTTGCTTAGCTCATTAGTATCATACTTGCAATTGTTAGGCTCACTTTCATTTTCCGCATTATTGCCTAAAATTGCTTAGTAATAATTAAAATTTGTAATTGTACCTATTCACCCCCCCCCCTCTAGGTCCATCTCGATCCTTTCAATTGGTATCAGAGCCTCGTGCTCTATTCTTGTGGCTTAACCGCCCTAGAGCGAGATGAACCCAGATGGGACTCCCTTGGTTGTAGATCCTAAGGATAAAGGCGAGGCTTCTTCTGAAGTCAAGTCCTTTACGTCTCAGGATCTAGAACGGGCCCTTGCTAAGCAAAAAGAGGAGCATGATGCTTCTCTTGAGGCCTTGGTCCAACTGAGATTAGCCACGTTGTCCGCGGTGCTTGCACCACACTCAAGTGGTGTGAGTCCGAGCCCAATTGTGCCTACTTCATCACTTGGTCAACAACCTCCTAGCAATGAACACACCAGTGTTCCTTGGCTTTACGCAAGACCTCAGGTTGAGAAACCAAGATATAACCCTCAAGGCAAACCTCCTTTACTTACTGCTACTGCCGATTTTGCATTGTGGAAAGTTGCTATGCAGGATCATCTTCGACATGGAAACGATGAGATGCTGGAGATTATAGAGTATGGCTATCATGTGCTTGATCCAAAGAACCCCACACCAAGAGAAATATATGACAAGAACCTCAATGACACGGCAATCATGTGTATAAGGAGAGGTATGGATGAAAAGCAAAGGAGACCGTTCATACACATCAAAAGTGCCAAGGAACTATGGGAAAGTATTATACGATCCAGGACTGGCACTTCTACCCTCCGGAGTGCTCAATATGAAATTGCCAAAGGGAAATTGCAAAATTTTTGTATGGAAAAAGGTGAAACCCCCAATCAACTCCTTGAGCGTCTCATGACTCTCACTGCGGATATTGAGTCATGCGAGTGTGACAAGACTCAAGATGGATTCAATATGACTAAGAGGTTTCTTGTGGATAAGTTGCTTCATGCTCTTGCTCCATATCATCATCAAATGGTGTGGGACATAAGACAACACCATACCTTCAAGGAAATGACTACAGATGACATCATATCCACCTTCCAACTATTTGAAGAATCAAAGGACAATGCCACAAAACATCTTGCCATGCATGGTTCCCCATCATCAAAAATCAATCTTGCGTTGAAGGCCAAGCAAGTATGTGAAGATGAGCAAAGTGAAGAAGAAGAAGAAGATGATGAGGATGAAGATGGTAATGAGATTGACTCCGACGAGGGCCCTTCGTATGAAGACATGGCTCTTTTTGTCAAGAAGTTTAGCGCTGGAAAATTCAAGGGAAGATTTCAAAAGAAGAAAGTGAGAAAATGCTACAACTGTGAAGAAACCAATCACTTCTCCAACGAGTGCCCTTATGAGAAGAGAGAAGATAAACCAAGGTTTCCCAAGACCTTTCCCAAGAAGAAGTTGCCAAATCCTTTGAACTCCAAGCTCAAGAAGAGAGATGGAATGGCAATGGTTGCTCAAGAAGAATCTGATCCGGATGATGTTAGTGGTGTTACCGGAGTTGCTCAAGACTCTCAAAACACGTTGAGGTTAGTAAACAAGAGTGGTGACGTGGTCACCTATAACTACATGAAAGATTACAAGGGCAACGCTCACAAGTGCCTAACGGCAAAGGCCATGGTTGAAGAAGGAGAGGACCAAAGCTCTTCTGACAAGGTCAAGGTAACTCCACGATCAAATCCTCCTCTTTTCACACCTTCTACTCCTAGTGATGAGTACCTTGATGCGGAGGATAGCTATGAGGATGATGATCTAGATGATCCTATGATTGCTAAACTTAATAAGTTCATGTGCTCCCTCAAAGGAAAGAAACTCACTATGTTTCGTATGCTTATGGAGATGGTGAGTAAGCACACCATCACCATTAAGGAACTCGAAACCCTCGTCACCGAGGAGAAGGAAAAGTGTAAAATCCTTGAGCGGAAAGTCCAATATGAGGAAGCACGAAATGATGAACTATGCTTAAAAATTGGTGCAAACATTGATGTTCACACTAATGATCTTGCCTCCTTGAAAAAGGCTATTGACTCTTGTGATGAGTTAATGAATGATAAAAGCAAGCTTGTGAAGTCTCATGCTTCTCTATCTAAGGATTGTGAGCTTCTATCCGTGTCCCTCAAGACTAAGGAAGGAGAGCTCACCGTTCTTAGAAAGAGTTTTGAGACGCTCAAACTTACTTATCTTGAAACCTTAGCCAAGGCTTACTCTTCCCCTATTATAAATGTTGATGCTTGTGTCACTAACTCAAGTAGTGATCTAGCATCTATTCTTGAGGAAAATCATTTTCTCAAGGCTCAAATTGAGAAAGGTCTCATGACATGTGCTCAAGGGCAAAAGAATCTTGATGAGATTTTGAGTCAACACAATGAGGTGTTTGCCAAAGAGGGACTTGGGTTTGACCCTAGCACAAGTAAGAAGAAGACGTTCTCCCAAAAGTGCACAACTCCTCTAAACAAAACTTTTGTAAGAGAAGGGCACAAGGAGAAAGGTAAGGTTGTGAGTGGAAAGGCCACAAGGGGCATGCCCACTCTCAACAAGCCTAAAGAGTTCATGCCTCGTTCCTATGTACTTCGGAAGACTAAGGATGGAGAAGTCTTTGCAAAATTTGTTGGTCCTCGAAATGCATTCCGTTTCTATGCTATTTGGGTCCCTAAGACCCTTGTAACTAACTTGAGAGGTCCCATTGCAAAATGGGTGCCTCTAACCAAGTCCTAATTGTGTGTAGGTAAGCTTCTCCGGTGGAGTGAAATGGGTGATTGATAGCGGATGTACAAATCATATGACCAGAGATAGCAAATTGCTCTACGATTTCATGGAATCTATTCAACCATTCATGAGCATTATGTTTGGTGGAGGTTCAAAAGGACAGGTACTCGGGTTGGGCAAGGTGGCTATCACCAATGACATGTCTCTTGCAAATGTTATGCTTGTCCAATCCCTTAAATATCACTTGCTTTCTGTTTGCCAATTGGCTTCTGTTGGTTATGATACACTCTTTGGACTAACGGATGTGAAAGTCTTTAAGAGAGATACTCTCGAAGTGGCCTTTGTTGGAGAGTTGGATGGCAACCTTTACACGGTTGATTTCTCGAAAGAGAGCACATTCCATGCAACTTGTCTAATGGCCAAGGCTGACAAGGGGTGGCTATGGCATCGCCGGCTAGCCCATGTCGGCATGAGAAATCTTCAAGATCTCTTAAAGGGAAATCACATCCTTGGACTAACCAATGTCTCTTTTGAGAAAGATCGTGTGTGTAGTGCATGCATAGCCGGGAAGCAACATCAATCAAAGCACCCACCCAAGAACATAGTATCTACTTCAAGGCCCCTGGAGCTCCTTCATGTGGATCTCTTTGGGCCTCCTTCATGAGATAGTCTTGGTGGGAAAAAGTATGGCCTTGTCATTGTTGATGATTACTCAAGATATACATGGGTGTTCTTCCTCAAGTCCAAGGACGAAACGAAGATCACCTTCATCAATTTTGCCAAGCAAGCTCAACGCAAGTTTGACAGAGAAATCCGAGCAATAAGGAGTGACAATGGGTCGGAGTTCAAGAACTATACCTTGGAAGAATTTCTTAGTGATGAAGGGATTGAGCATCAATATTCATCTCCATACACTCCTCAGCAAAATGGTGTAGCCGAATGGAAGAACCGTACACTTGTATAATTGGTAAGGTCCATGTTGGATGAATACAAGTCACCACATAGTTTTTGGGCTGAAGCTGTCAATACCGCATGCCATGCATCAAACCGACTCTTCCTCCGCACTATATTGGAAAAGACTCCATATGAGCTTCTAACTGGTAACAAGCCAAATGTCAAGTACTTTCGTGTATTTGGGTGCAAATGTTTTATTCTCAACAAAAGAGAACGGTTAGGAAAATTTCAATCCAAAACTATTGAGGGTATATTTGTTGGTTATGGATCAAACTCTCACGCCTATAGAGTCTACAACAAATCCAATGGATGTGTTGTAGAAACTTGTGACGTGGTGTTTGATGAATTTAATGGCTCCCATGGGGAGCAAGTTGATCTAAGTGATGTAGGTGAAGAAGATTCTTCTCAAGACATTTTGAACATGGGTGTTGGTGCACTTCTTCCTATGGAACAAGAACCTCATGATGATGAAGAAAAAGATGGAGGTCTCACGCATCATCAAACTACTTCAACATCCATACCAACACAAGTTCCTATTGTTCAACCTATATCCTTAGCCCAAGTTGATGAGGTTGATCAAGTTTCACTAAATGATAACCATCAAGAACAAGATCATCATCAAGAGCAAGAACAAGAAAGTCCAATCATGGATGACGAACCTCAACAAATGCAACATGAACAAGAAGATCTTCCTCCACACGTGAATGATCCATATGTTGAAGATGTGGATGATGGACATGAAGTTGAACCTCGTGAAACCCTCACCTCCATCATGCCTCGAGTGGCCGGTCGTGTTGATGTTGACAAAATCCTCACCGGCATCTCGGAAGGTAGAGTCACTCATAAACATTTGACAAACTTTTGTGCTCACTTCTCGTTTGTGTCTAGTATTGAACCACTCAAGGTATAAGAGGCTTTGATGGACAATGATTGGCTTGTTGCTATGCAAGAAGAGTTGAACAGTTTTGAACGCAACCAAGTGTGGTCACTAGTCAAGAGGCCGTCCACCGAGCACAACGTCATTGGAACAAAATGGATTTTCAAGAACAAGCAAGATGAAAATGGTGTCATCATTCGAAACAAGGCAAGGTTAGTGGCACAAGGGTACTCACAAGTTGAAGGTTTGGACTTTGGTGAGACCTTTGCTCCCGTTGCCCGTCTTGAATCCATTCGCATTTTACTTGCTTATGCCGCTTTCAATGGTTTTACATTACATCAAATGGATGTGAAGAGTGCTTTCCTTAACGGTCCTCTACAAGAAGAAGTATATGTGTCACAACCACCCGGGTTCGTTGACCCCTTTCACAAAGACTATGTGTATAAACTTCATAAGGCTTTGTATGGCCTCAAACAAGCACCTCGTGCTTGGTATGATCATTTGAAGAAGTTTTTACTCGATGATGGTTTTGTGAGAGGGGTGATCGATCCCACTCTTTTTACTAAGAGGGACAAGGGTGATTTGATTCTATGCCAAATCTATGTAGATGACATCATTTTTGGTTCTCCTAACATTCATTTGTGCAAGAAGTTTGCGGATTCAATGACCAAGAATTTTGAAATGTCACTCAATACGGATTTGAAGTTCTTCCTCGGTTTTCAAATTCAATAATTTCAAGAAGGAATTTTCTTATCTCAAGCAAAGTACCTCAAGGATATTCTAGAAAAGTTTGGTATGTCTGACGCTAGTCCATGCAAGACACCCATGCCAACCAAAATCACTCTCACTGAAGACACAAATGGTACTCCTTTCGACCCATCTACTTACCGCTCTATGATTGGTTCATTGCTTTATCTTTGTGCATCTAGACCAGACACCATGTTCAGTGTATGCATGTGTGCTAGATTTCAAGCTTTCCCTAAGGAAAGTCATCATAAGGCGGTTAAGCATATTCTTAGATACCTTGTTCACACCCCAAAGTTGGGCCTCTGGTACCCCAAGGATGCTAAGTTTGATCTCATTGGGTACACGGATGCGGATTGGGCTGGAGACAAAGTGGATCATAAGTCCACATCCGGTGCATGTCAGTTTCTTGGACGATCCTTGGTGAGTTGGTCCTCGAAGAAACAAAATTGTATTGCTCTCTCTACCGCAGAAGCTGAATACATTGCTGCTGCTAGTTGTGCAACTCAGTTGTTATGGATGAGGCAAACTTTGAAGGACTACGGTATCACCTATAGAAATGTGCCTCTTCTGTGTGATAATGAAAGTGCCATCAATATTGTTGAGAACCCCAAAGATCATCTCCGCACCAAACACATTGATATTAGGTATCATTTCTTGAGAGATCACGTTGAAAAGGGTGATATTCACATTGATCATATTGGTACAGATTTTCAACTAGCAGATATCTTCACCAAACCTTTAGATGAAGCAAGGTTATGTCGACTTAGGCGTGAACTTGGTATCTTGGAGCTTGACAACATTATGTGAAATCTAGTACCCAGGCATGCATGAATCTAATGTCTTGTCATGATGTAGGCATATACTTAGGGGGAGACATTCAATTCATGAATGTTCTCGCCCTACTCAATGCATAAAAAGAACCAACACTCTCAAAGTATCCATGGGTCTAGACCTATGGTGCTTTAACATGATGGAGTAGTGACTATGCACTTAAAGTTCAAGTCTTTCTGTGTCATGTCATGTCTACTCAGACATGGTGGCATTAGCCACCTCTTGTAGTCTATGGCTATGATAGAGTAAGATAGGATCTGAGTTACTAAAATAGATAAGGTTTACTGTGAGAGAATGCCTTTCTCATCATCATGATCAGTCCTCCTGTCCAAACTTCTGGCGTCGGACGTCTGTAGGTTCCGGACGTCCGTGTGGTATTTCACTGCCGGACGTCCGTAAGCATCCGGACGTCCGTATATTCTGCTCTGGTTACCTTCGACCGGTCGTCCGGCCTTGCCGGACGTCCGTAAAATCCACTCTGGTTCACTTAAGTTGGCTAGCAAATGAAGCTCCAGATGTCCGGAAGACTCCGGACGTCCGTAAAAACCATTCTGTTACAATATGCCCGGTCGTCCGACGCCGTCGGACGTCCGTAAAATCATCTCTGTTATCCTCTCTTTGCTGATGGTCCTGACTCCGGTCGTCCGTCCGTTCCCGGACGTCCGGACGCATATATGACTCCGGTCGTCCGTAGGCTCCGGACGTCCGTACATTTTTACTAGGGTCTATATATACTGCGCCGTAGGGTTTTGGTCAACCAACCCCACTTCTCCACTCGGTTCGCCGCCGCCGCCGCTCCTGTTGTGCGTCCTCTCCCCGCAGCCGCCCACCGCCGTACCCCTCGCCGGGGTTTCTCCCTGCCACGGACTGCCACTTGCCGTCCGGCCCGTCCAGCCGTCCGGCCGCATATCTGCTCGGAGCTTCTCTCCTCGCCCGTCCTCCGTGTCCTTCCTCACAAGGTAGGGCACAACCTCCTCCCCCCCCTCTCTCCACTTGGTTCACCCTGATCATGGAGGGGTGTTGACATGTGCTTTTCTTTCTCCCCTAGGTCACGATGCCTCGGTCCAAACACTCCGCACGCAAGCAAGTCGCCGGAGGGCCGGCTCGTCCGTCTTGTCGTGGTGGCTCCGATGACTCCCAGGAGGAAGATCGCCCTCGCAAACGTGCCGCTCGTCCTCCCAGCTCGTCCAGTGATTCCTCTTCGGAGGGGTCCGACTTTGAGGATGATCTTGAAGAGGTGGATCCGTCCCCGATGATTGGCGTCTGCGTCGCTGCCCCCAAGCCCGGCGCTTGTCGTCCAACATTTCAACCTCCTCCTCCTCCGGTGCAACCCCACGGTGATGCCCGTCACATCTCCATTGAGCCTCCACTATCCCTAGGCCGTCATGTTAAGCGTTTCAATGAGGTCCCCAAATCTTCTTATCTCAAATTGCATCGTGATGTAGATCAATTTACTGTTGTTAGGGATTCTCAGGATAGTCGTTTTCGCACAAATGTCCAAGCCGACATCTTCATCATGATTGTCATCCCTAAAGGCTTGTCACTTCATGTTTGCATTGATCTTGAGCACATTCGCACTCATCCGGAGAAATATCCGGGAGCCATTGAGCTCATTGAGTCGTCAAACCTAGCTGCTCCCTTCGCCTTTCAACACGATTTTAACCACGCTGCCATCCATCAGTTTTATGCCACATGTTACTTTGCTCCTGATAACACTGTCACATGGATGACCTCCGACACTGCACTCACAACATCTTATGTTGAGTTTGTCACCGCACTTGGATTTTCCGACACTGGGTTCAAAATCCACACCAATGACCCCAACCATAAGCCCAAAGGCATTGCGGTCTGTGCGGATCTCCTTAGACCCATATCATCTTTGTCTAGTACTGAAAAACAAAAGGGTCTAAATCAAATCTCCATTTGGCGTTTTCCATTCAACATCATTTATCAGTGTGTCATTCGCACCATTTATCCCAAGATGGGTGACAAGGGCTCCTGCATCAGCTACTGCATTGATCTCATGCATCGCCTCTACACATCTCCTAAAGGGAAGATAAATGTTCCACACTTTCTATGGCATGAGATTCGCCTTGCTAGCTTCCAGCACAAGCGGGATTTCCCTCATGCACCTTTTCTTCAGGCATTTATCGAGAGTGTAGCTCCCTTTTCCATTGCATGCACTCATGTACATGAGCGATGGGTCATCCCACCTCACATGGCGGCTGACCATGTTCCTCCTCCTCCCGCTACTGCTAGTCGCACCGCCGCTAGTTTTCCCTCTCATACTACCCATCCTCCTTCTAGTGATGCCCCCTTTGGGCGCATTGCTCGTTTTCTTGGGAAGGCTCATTCAGCCATGGTGAAGATGTTCACCTTCCATTGCTCCCAACACCACGATGTGGTCACCCGCATGGTCACTTCCAAGAATGCTCTGAAGGCTCGTTTGAGAGACTCAGGCGTATATGCTGTGAGTGATGATGAGCGTCTTCCTGCTGCTCCCCCTTCTGATTTTGGTTTTCCCTCCGGTCCTGAGTGGGCTGAATTCTTTGACGAGGCTGGTGGCAGTGGTGTTCATGATGATGATGATGAGGATGATCTTTAATACTGTCCTGTCATTCCCCTTTTTTTGGATACTTGATGCCAAAGGGGGAGTAGGCTCCATATGCATTACTCTAGCTCATTATGTAATCGAACCTATGTTAGGAGTAGTTTGTTGAACTATGTTATGAGTTGTTGAACTATGTTATGAGTTTGTTGGTTATGAGTTTGTTGAATCTGAGAGTTGGTGAATCTATATGAAGTGATCCAACTATTGTGGCATCAGTTTGAGGGGGAGCCGTCATTCATCCTTGTTTTTAGTAGTATCTGTGGTATCACTTTGAGGGGGAGCTCGCTCGCTACTTATTCTTATTATGGTTATTGAGCTCCACAACAAATATTTCCGATTACTATTATGAGTATGCATATGAGTTGTCATCAACTACCAAAAAGGGAGAGATTGAAAGTGCAATCATGCCCTTAATCATATTTTGATGTTGATGACAACACATATGCTCGGGACTAATCATGTTTATCAAGTATATCTCAGGATTATGTTCCAAAGACCGTGTGCATGGATCATGACTAGGGACAGAAGCATATAACTCAAGAATGGAGATACAAGATGTTGACTTCATTTATGGTTTGTTCTTGAGTATAGGGATCCCGCACTATTAAGAGGGGATCGATGGATCTGTGAAAAACTTGCTCAAAGTTGCTGCCTCACCTTCGGACGTCCGGTGTTCTACGGACGTCCGGTCCTTCCTGAGTGCCCGGACGTCCGGACACTTCCGGACGTCCGACACTTCCACAACAGAAACATTTTTACGGATGTTCGGAACCCTCCGGACGTCCGACACTTTCACATCAGAAGCATTCTTACGGATGTCCGGCCCGGCTCGGACGTCCATATCCTGTACACTGGATTGTGGGTCACACGTTTCACAGCGGCCGGTCGTCCGATGACTGTCGGACGTCCGGACCCATTTGGGCCTCCGGACGTCCAACGTTCTCCGGACGTCCGGCCATCCTGTACCCCAAACGGTCACCTTTTCCCACCACCTATATATACTCCCTTCCCTTCCACGGGAGAGGGTTGACCATTCACTTTGAGCCCCTCAAGAACACTCCTCACTCTCTCTCTCATTCATCCACACTAAATCCTAGATTCCAAGTGTTCTAGGAGCTTTTTGAGAGAAGTTCTCCAATCAAGTGATAGATCCACTTCTTCCCCTTCCTTGCACCAAAGGAATTCGTGACTTGAGCAAGTTTTGAGCATTTCCCCATCGTTCTTGTTACTCTTGGAGGTTGGAGACTCCTAGGCGGTAGGAGTCATCCGGAGAGGAATCGACCTTTGTGATTACCCTCGGAAAAGTTTGTGAGGGTTTGGAGACCACCCCAAGGTCTACCACTAGTGGTTGAGAAATGCCTCCGTGGTGTTGTCTCAAAGAGAGAATAGGGTGAGCCTTCGTGGCGTTGGTGTGCCTTCGTGGTAACATCCACCTCTCTAAACGGTGACGTAGCTTCCCTCCAAGGAAGTGAACATCGGCTTACATCCTCGTCTCTCGGAGTTGCGGTTATTCCTAACCCTATCTCTCTACTTGTGGTTACTTCTCTCTTAGCACTTACTTATCTCATCTTGTGCTTACTTACTCATATATTTGTGCCACTTGATTATCTTGCTTAGCTCATTAGTATCATACTTGCAATTGTTAGGCTCACTTTCATTTTCCGCATTATTGCCTAAAATTGCTTAGTAATAATTAAAATTTGTAATTGTACCTATTCACCCCCCCCCCTCTAGGTCAATCTCGATCCTTTCAATTGGTATCAGAGCCTCGTGCTCTATTCTGTGGCTTAACCGCCCTAGAGCGAGATGAACCCAGATGGTACTCCCTTGGTTGTAGATCCTAAGGATAAAGGCGAGGCTTCTTCTGAAGTCAAGTCCTTTACGTCTCAGGATCTAGAACGGGCCCTTGCTAAGCAAAAAGAGGAGCATGATGCTTCTCTTGAGGCCTTGGTCCAACTGAGATTAGCCACGTTGTCCGCGGTGCTTGCACCACACTCAAGTGGTGTGAGTCCGAGCCCGATTGTGCCTACTTCATCACTTGGTCAACAACCTCCTAGCAATGAACACACCAGTGTTCCTTGGCTTTACGCAAGACCTCAGGTTGAGAAACCAAGATATAACCCTCAAGGCAAACCTCCTTTACTTACTGCTATTGCAGATTTTGCATTGTGGAAAGTTGCTATGCAGGATCATCTTCGACATGGAAACGATGAGATGCTGGAGATTATAAAGTATGGCTATCATGTGCTTGATCCAAAGAACCCCACACCAAGAGAAATATATGACAAGAACCTCAATGACACGACAATCATGTGTATAAGGAGAGGTATGGATGAAAAGCAAAGGAGACCGTTCATACACATCAAAAGTGCCAAGGAACTATGGGAAAGTATTATACGATCCAGGACTGGCACTTCTACCCTCCGGAGTGCTCAATATGAAATTGCCAAAGGGCAATTGCAAAATTTTTGTATGGAAAAAGGTGAAACCCCCAATCAACTCCTTGAGCGTCTCATGACTCTCACTGCGGATATTGAGTCATGCGAGTGTGACAAGACTCAAGATGGATTCAATATGACTAAGAGGTTTCTTGTGGATAAGTTGCTTCATGCTCTTGCTCCATATCATCATCAAATGGTGTGGGACATAAGACAACACCATACCTTCAAGGAAATGACTACAGATGACATCATATCCACCTTCCAACTATTTGAAGAATCAAAGGCCAATGCCACAAAACATCTTGCCATGCATGGTTCCCCATCATCAAAAATCAATCTTGCGTTGAAGGCCAAGCAAGTATGTGAAGATGAGCAACATAGTAAACACACCACACATGAACAAGGCATGATGTGCAACCAAGCATGACGCATGACAAGGCTACATGAAGCTACTCATGGCAAGGGATGATGCAAATGAGAGCAACACATCAAGGCAAGTTTAAATGAGGCCGGGAACAACATATAACAATTCCGGTAAGTCCTCATATGCAAATTTCGAAATTGGTCCAGATCTGAATAAACCTTATGTTCGAGTTGTTAAACAGCAAGTTAAGATGCACAAAGATGATCTACACGAGATTCTAGTCAAGTTACATATAAAGATCATTTAGTTCGGAGCTACGGCCTAGAAGATATGAGCAAAACAAGTTAAACATGGCATTGATGCAAAATGCACCCAAACATCAAGCAAACACCTCAAAACAAGGATGCAACATGATAATATGAAGCTACATGCAATTCTAAGCAAGTTTCATATAGAGCACACTCAAAACGGAGCAACGGTTCAACACACACACATGGAACAAGTTATAGCAACAATCTGTCCAAAACAGCAACTAGGCATATTGCAAGCATCAAAACAACATGCTACAACACCTCAATATAATAAAAAAAGGCATGGGCATCATGTACAGGTAAAGCACAACAAAACATGAACACTGAGCTATCTCTAGAAATCACTAGAACATACTCAAACACACATGGTAAGATTGCAAGTTATAACAATTTCAGACTTTGCAGAAAATAACATCACGATGCAATGTTCAAAGCTATCAAACAACATGTTACAGGAACTTATCATGGCAAACAAAGCCATGAAAAGAATCTACTAAATGCATAGATCAACAGTCCCTTACTGACCATAAGCTAAAAAGGATCAGAAAATATGATGGCACCCACGTAAACATAGCAAGTTATATTACAGATTCATACATGGCAGGAACATAATTATGAAGGCATGTTGATGAGCTTGTGCAACTCACTACAGAGTATTACATGGCATGGCAAGGCAACCAACAGTAAGAAGACATATTTGTGAAGCTAAGCATGACAATAGCAAGTCCATAGGCTGCATGGATCACTAGCAACAATCATGGAAACAACTGAACTTAATGTTAACAGGCTGACAGCAACATTATGAAGCAACTTTAGAGCAAGATTACAACAAGCTACAGCAACCTATAAATGCAACCAGGGGCATGGATGGATAGAGGACGACATGTAGATCAAAACATGTTTATAGAACATCTCCAGATTATGCATAGAATGATTAGTAGCAACATGTTTATATAGCATCACAAAATAACAGATTCAGCCTCAAAGCAGCAACATCATGGACCCTACTTAACAAGCTCGATTCATTCACCACAAGTAATTGCATGACAAGATAAGCATAGCATCATCAAGAAGACATGTTTGTGAAACAAACCAAGTCAAGAACAAGTTCATAGCATGCAAGGATCAACTATAACAACCTCGGCAAAATTGAATAACATGTAAACAATCTGCCAGGAAACATCTTGAAGCAAAAGTAGAGCACCAAAATGACATGCTAGACTACTCCATAATTGCAACCAAGGGCAGGGATGGATATAAAATAACCACATGTTCAAAACACCCTTACTGAAGTATCTCAAAATATGCATGGATCTCTCTGTAGCATCAAGTTTACATGGCATCAAAATAATAGCAGAACAGGGACTAAAATCCGCAACATCACGATGCCTAGTTTGCATGCTTGTGCTAGTCACCACATTGATCACAAAAATACAAGGTATACACCACTGTAAAGAAGACATGGCATAGTTCAAAACACATGTAAACATCAACCTCATAGGATGCACACATCAATCATGGCAAAAATGACAAAAGAGCTCGTTCTGATAACAGACAGCAGAAAACATCATGAAGCACTCTTACAATGATGATTCAGGCATCAAGATGACCTCAAATGAATATGATGCAATGGAATGAAATGATCTACTCATCGAGACAAACAATTTGACATATTACATGCACAAAACAGAGCTATGGATGCAGAGATACGACATGACGAACATGGCATGATTATGAGCAAAATCTGGGACGGGCAAAAAAATCACCTCTGAGATCCGGATCTGGATCTGGACGCGGATGACGAGGACGACCGGAGCTCGCCGCCGGAGATGGAGCCGAGGTCGCCGGAGTTGCTCGTCGCGGGGGAGGAGGAAGGGCGGCGAGGAGGAGGCTGGCCGGAGTTGGGCGGCTCGCGGTGTCCGGAACTCGCGGCAGGCGAGGCGCGCGGCGTCGAGCGGTGGCGCGGCGGCCGGCGCACAGGAAGGCGGCGGCGCGAACGAGGGAGGAGCGGGGCGGTGCGGGGAGGCGGCGACCGGGGTCAACGGCGGCCGGCGAGGGCGCCATGGCGGCGGGGTCCCTGCGCGGCGGCGCGGAAGGGCGGCGGCGCGGGCGAGGCGGACGCCTCGGGCCCGGTCGCGGTC
>NC_041391.1:437437384-437448903 GCF_002162155.2 Triticum dicoccoides | reverse complement strand
CGGGCGCGAGGAGAGAGAGGGAGGGCGCGGGCAAGGTGGCGCGGTGGGATTGGCTGTGGGCGGCGGCGCGATGACGTGGCGGCGGCTGATTCGCCGGGGCGACGTGGCTGAGGGCGGCGGACATGTCTGGCGCCGTCCGGACGTGTCCGGCGCGCGGAGGAAGACGAGGCTAGGGTTTCATCTGCGTGAAAAATCCGGGAGGGGCACATATTTATAGGTAGAGGGAGCTAGGAGAGTCCAAATGAGGAGCGGTTTTCGGCCACGCGATCGTGATCGAACGACCGAGAGCATGGAGGGGAGTTAGATGGGTTTTGGGCCACTTTGGAAGGGGTGTTGGGCTGCAAAGAGAGAGGGGCTATACGGTTACCCGGTTAACCGTTGGAGTACCAAACGACCTTCAAATGGCACGAAACTTGACAGGCGGTCTACCGGTGGTATACCAAGGCCGCTTGGCAAGACTCGGGCCATTCCGAGAACGTTTAACACCCGCTCACAACGAGAGACGAAAGGGGAACGCCGGAGGGCATAGGAGCGCCGGATTGCAAAACGGACAACGGGGAAAAGACTCGGATGCATGAGACGAACACGTATGCAATGCAATGCACATGATGACATGATAAAATGCAGCACACAAGCAAATGACATGGCAACAACGGCGAATAACTGGCAGACACCTGGCGCAACGAATCCGGGGCGTTACACTAAATGTAAACTGGCCCACTAGTAGATCCGGGCCTTTTATTGGCCGAGTAAACCGTCGGCCCTCTTTTCGCAAGAAAACTCAATGGGCTTTTAGGAGGCTGAGAAGTAGGTTGGGCCTGAAACGTGCCGAACAGCTCACGGGCCGGCAGCAGCCCTAAATGGACCCCGGACCATGATTGTGCCAATCAAATCATGGGCTTTTAACAGGCCAAAATTGTCTCGATCCTTGTTTGGCCCAATCAGATTATCGGCTGTGAGTAGGCCGGATGCAAACCGGGTGACGGTGTCCTGGACTAGGGGGTACTCACCACGTCGTCTCCCGATCAGTTGGATTGGGCCGAGGACCCCCATTGCCGTATACTCATGGGCCAGTTTGGAAAATCACTGTCGCATACAAGGAAGACTCCACAAGACTTGGCGCCCAAGACAAGGACTCTCCTAAACCCTAGTCCTCCGGTGTCTTATATAAACCGAGGCCAGGCTAGTCAATAGACAATCTCATATTCATTACTACAATCTCGTGGTAGATACATGTACTCTGTACTACACCCATATAAATACAATCAAAAGCAGCATGTAGGGTATTATCTCATCAAGAGAGCCCGAAGCTGGGTAAAACCCCGTGTCCATGTTACCATCGTTCCAAGACGCCTAACTTAGGACCCCTACTACGAGATACGCCGGATATTGAACCGACATTGGTGCTTTCATTGAGAGCCTGCTAAGTGATCACTGTGGTTCGACGGGAATCCAGATCAACAATCAGGTGATATGTTTTTAGTAAAGATTTGTTTCATGTAAATTATCTCTTCTGCAAAATTATTGTCGCCACGTTGTGCCGCTTTGTTTACAGGCAGATGCATCCGCCGTCGGGCAGTACGTTGGATCCGAGAAGTGCCACCATGCAAACAATAGCCCAGAGTTTGCGGCCTTGATCTAGGTCAGCGCAATAAAAAAAAGGTGATGATCCGCCTGGCGGCGTTCCAGCCGAGGAAATCACGTACATGCAGTAATACTTCTCAGACCTCTCCCAATGCATTGGTGCTAAAGTGAGGTGCTAAGTGCATTAAAATGCTTAGCAACCAATGTCCTCAATGCATTGGTGCTTAGGCTTTGTAGCTAAGCCTCCTCTATTTAATTGTTTAGTAATAAAACTCGTTCATGTATTGGTTGGTTGTTTTTTTGCCTAGGTCCACGTGCTTAGCATTGGTTTTTATTGGGGTCACCATAATGCTCTCTCTCCTCTTTAATTGATTTGCCACATCATATTTCTGCTTATGTGGCACCCTTAGCACCTGTACACCGTGAAGCATTGGGAAGGGCCTCATGGAGCAGTACACCGGGGCCCACGTGAATTCAGTCATGCGGCAACCTACAGGGAGATTCCATCCTTCCTCTTCTTTTGTTTATTTATTTAATCAAGTGCGGAGGCAGTCTACGCTTTTCTCTTGTCGTGTGCCTTCCAGGCATCTTTTCCAGTATTAGATGGATTTTATCCTTGTATGAGTAGTACACCAATACTTGCTAACACTCACGTGAGATGCTAGACCACGTGCGTCGTCTTGATTTGGATCTGACGTCTTATTGCTAGTTGACTGCCTCTTTGACGTATATTCACTACTGATTGCCTCACAAATTATCAGGTGCAATTCTTCCTTACGTACAGTATAATTATTTGTGCCATCATGTTTTCTGTTAGACTTGTATTGCCGTATGTATACAGATCACAGTACGGCCTATGTTCGCGTCCGCTGCTTGGCAATGCATCAGATTAGGCCTCAATCTGGCCCACGGGTAATCCGGCCAAAGGGATAGTGCGGAGCAGTGTACCGATCAGAGCTCGGCTCGATCGCAGCACACCACAGGGAGATTTGTTTCTTTTCTTTTTTAACTAGTAAGCTTGCACGTGCAACGCACGTCTCATTTGTCATCAAATAATTATCAAAATACGGGTTGATAATATAGTTTTTCCTTCATACATGATATATCTCCATAATAATGTTTTTCACGTTGCACCCATATAAAATCTTTCCCCAACAAATGACTTTCATGTTGTTGTGGACGTAAAAAAACAAATTTGTCGCTATATACACCATACTGTTCATGCTATTGTCAGAGAATATTTGCTAAAATTTTGTCACAGAATATTTTTGTACGACAGAAACGACAAATCAAGTTTGTTGGGAAAATGTTTTGGAACATTTTAAATTTTTCTGATTTTTTTAAATAAAATACAAAACCAGGTGTAATTACCACCATATTCCAAAGGGTATTTTCCATGTATGGTAATATTTGATATGCCACAATGCTTCTTATTTCTCAATTATTATCATAAACAAATCGATAAAAAGGACATCTAACTAAAATGGCACTTATAATTGACTCAAGGGATCATCACTATCTTTTAGCAGTTCATGACCCTGATAATCCAACAATTGATCTGAATACGGCAATTTACTATAGGGTAGGCGTACAAACATGCTAATCTTCACTGGCAAGAAAACAATATTTTTCATATAGTCAAAACCTCCCGAACAACAGCAAGATATTAATCGGATGTCATCATCTTACTGAACCCATCACACAAAGCATTGAAAATGATGAATGATTTAGAAGCTGATCTGTTGATCAATATACTTTGGCAATGGTTGTGCTGAATATTAATTCCAAACAAAAATCTCAAAAAGGCCCAATAAATCAGGTCATCCACAAAACTCCATGTATCCATCACATATTTTCAATGTGATCATGAACTTACCTAAAAAAACAATCAAGAGGAAGACTCATCCAATAATCCATGAAAACATTGCAACGAAAGCCTACTGGTAAGGCGTTTCTAGCATTCTTCTTGAGCAACTTCTCGTTTTCCCCCTCCCTTCTCCCCTTCTTATCTTCCTGTGCCTCCCACTTCTCCTCTTTCCTCAAACGCTCTTCTTCAGTTTCCTGAAAAATCAAGAACTGGAACTCCTATTTCAACACACTTCAGAAAGTGGCAAAGCTTAGCATACCCACTGTCTAGTATCAAAGTTAAACTGCTTTAGATATAAAGGTTGTAGACTTTGCTCCATACGGAGTAAGGATTATTAATCAAATATTCAGTACTAAATGTAATTCTGCTACCACAAATTATATATGTTCTATTTGTAAAATTTGTCGTACTCCTCATATCATAGGTGCAATGTGACAGGCAAGGTTATGAGATCATTGGCAACATAGCTTTGTATTCAATCTAAGGCTTCACGACCGGAGGGTAGTTGTATGCTAGGATAATCAACTTCTGTGAACAAACATACAAAATAGACTATTTGAACACAGGCTGATGTAGAAGATAGCCACTACTATAAATTTGTAACATAGCTAAGTATTCAATATGAGGCTTCCATCTCATGTTTTAACTACAACAATCTTAAAAGCTAACTAAGAAAAACATAAACTCCCAATTTGCAAACTATCCCGCAAAATTTCCGTGTACAACAATCTGACATCATAAGTAGGCCTCCAACCAGACATCATAGGCTGCCTTGCAAACATTTTCAACTGCACGGGCATCATAGGTAGGCCTCCTTGTCGACTACAACATAGATATACCTTAGTTACCGCCATGAACACCGGAAAAGTCAAGACTATCATCTAGAACAACAGAAGATATTTATAAACAGTAATGACATGAACATAGATCGTCCAAAGTTTCATCCCGCACAAGCACCTCCGCCCACACGAGCACCTCCGACCACACGAGCTGCAGGCCAACCGACACCTATGAAATTGTTAAGAGGAGCTTAATTTGTGAAGCGTTCGTCAAACACCCAAGAAGCAAAACACTAGGCCCAAGAAAACAACATGAAAATAGATTGAAGCACATGTACAATTGAGGCTGCAACGCAATTTGCCCGAGATGAACGGGACCTTTGACGCAGAATAGACCAATCAAAGGACCTGGAAAAAAAATTCAAGAAAAAAAGGACCTGGAAATTACAAAATATATAAGACCTTATTATTGCTAATTGTTGCAATTACACGGCATGCCTCTTAATGTATTTGCAATTCTGGCATTCTTAGTAATCTGAATGTGTAGCAAAACTCTGAATTTTGTACCGTAGGACAGTTGTGCTCACTCTGACCAGAAGCATGTACAAATTTCAAGAAAAATTGCACTTCTTAAGTATTTAAAAGTGAAAATCTGAATTATGTGCTATAGGACAATTGTGCTCACTCAGGGTTGCAGCTTGTATGTGTAATTTTCTTAAGAAAAGTAGCGCTTCCGTAACTATGAATAGATGACAGACAAATGCCAACTGGAAGCATCGGAATCAAACAAGCATAAACAACAGTTCTAACAATTAATTTCTTTGGTTTGCTACGGCGCTTGTCCATTTCTCTGGTTTGCTACGGCGCTTGTCCTCCACGGTTTATCAGGTAACTACAGTTGAAACTAAACGGAGGTGGGATAGAATACAAAATCTGCAACACATGAGTGTAGAACTTCGTCTCTGGAGATCCATGTCGAAACAAACATTCAATCGTCTCTTGCAGAATGACAAGGCCGGGGAAGAATACCTTTAGATGAGGCTGACAATGGAAGGGAGGAAACTTGTGCAGATCTCGAACCAGCAGGTAACGGAGATAAAGCTTTTGGAACGTCCACTCATCTCTGCATTGATGAGAGATTCAGGATTGCGTCTGAGGGCATCTCCAACGCTAGGCGCTAAGAGAGGGCGCCAGGAAAATGATCCTAGTCGATTGGCAGTTACGGCATCGATTCCTTGCATCGGGCGCCGCAGCGACGCAAAACAAGGCATCAAGCGCTAGCATTTTCTTTCCTTTTCTTTCCTCACGAGATGACACATGGATCACTATTTTCACCAATGCTTAGCGCTGATGGTTAGCGCCTAGCGCTGGGATAGATCACGCTTGGTGCTTGAAAAAATTCTGGTGTTTACTTTTTCTGTTTAAGCGCCCAGATAAGCACTCCCCATTGTAGATGCCCTGATGGCATTATGTTTGTTAGGTGATTTCGCTTCTGGTTTGGGGGCATTTGTCATGATGTTTATGTTCAGCAGAAGTTGTTTTTTATTGTGAAAATCAGAGGACCCTGAAAATGCATCTGAACATCGTTGAGATGATAAAACAGTATGCAGTGTTTGTTTTTAGGACCCTCAAGATGCAAGTGGATTAAGGTAAAACCACGGGGAAGTTAAGAAATCAGTACAAGCATATAATAACAGAATATAAAGATCGGAACATGATTTACCTGAAAGGAGATGGGTGTCGTCGTCAGTTGAGCTCCTCGGGCGTGTCGTGGGAGGTGAGGAGGGCCGTCTGCGGCGTGCGCGGAGAGGCGTGGAGGGCCAGCACGGAGGCGCGCGAGGCTGCGACCGGGCGCGGTAGGGCTCTGGCGGAGGAGCAGAGGCGGCGGCCCGGCGCGGAGGCGCGCTGGCGAAGGAGCAAGGGCCACCGGGAAGGACCACCGCTTGGCATGGGGACAGTAGAGACGATGGGGACGACTACCACGCCCCAGTCACTTGCACCCGTGATGGGCTGTCGTGATGGAAAACGACCTTGCCGGATCCCGTGGAGCAGCGGCACCTCCGCCTATGGCGGCGTCAACGGCGAGCGAGGAGGGCGGACAGATCCCGCATTGACGTCGATGCACCGGCTCCTCGTCTTGGAGTCAGCAGAATGTGCGCGGCCACCGGCGACGAAGGGCGCGGCCGCGGCAGGCGGCAAAAGGCCGGCAGGGAGGCTCCCGGGGCGACGGCCGCGGCGACCGGTGGCGGCTGCGGGAGGCGGCTATGGGAGGCGGCTCTGGGCGCGGCGGGGTGGCTCCTGCGACTAACGGCGGCGCAAGGCTGCGAGAACGACGGGGAGGCGAACGGCACGGGAGGAGGAGGATGGGGCGAGCGAGATCGAGGAGGGGGCGAGAGACGTGCGGGGAGGACGAGGCGAGAGGGGTCGTGCGGGGAGGAGGGGAGAGGTTGTGCGGTCGTGTGCGGGTAGCATTTTTTTTGAACGGCGGGTTAGATTAGCGATCGATGGATTTGGCTTAATGCGTGGTTGCAGCGTTAAACACACGAGGATTATTGACCATTAAATATTGATGATGGATGGGTGTGATTGTTTGGATCTGCCTCTCTCTTTCTTTTATAGTGGTAGTAGATTCAATACCTGTGTAGTTGACCGTTGGTTGTCTTCTACTTTTTGTGACAAATACGCAGAATAAAAGTGCTACTACACATATCGAGGATTGCCTTTGCAGCATGTTCGGCACGGATCAGTTCATCTGTTTGCTCCGGTTTGCTATAGTTGTCACTGCTGGCGTTCAGGTGGTATTTTTCTAAATTATTCGTTTAGAATTATTATACACAGAATATTTTTTGTCGGCCTATACTGCATTATTTTGGCAGAGAAATTCCACCGACGTTTGTACCTGGCATCAGTCCAGCCAGCCTCTCCCTGTCACCTGGGCAAGCCGACCTTCGCCGACATCGCCGTGCCACGACGCCAACGCGCAATCGAGCTAGCCTCAGTGCCCAGGCCATATTTACCAAACTTTTTTCGCATAAATTAATTATGCACCCTTTTTTTCATTATTATTTTTTGGTTTGCACTATTTTACGTGCGCAGGCAATTGACCTGGACTGGGCCGCGCTGTCGCCTCCGTCGACCAAATTGTGTCATCTCCTTGGCGCGCTGCCCTGTGTTGGCAACCCCGCGTTGCCGCTTCATCAACCTACTCGGCCAGAGACTCCGACATCACCCGCCGACCTGCTTCGTCACCTAGGCTAAACGGGGAGCTTCACCTCTCCACGGCGGTCGTGCCGCGTCGCCACTTCAGAGTGCCGAGCTCTTCGCTCGGCCACCTTGGGATCGGCTCGGGGGCTAGGACTTCATCCCGCCACAAGCCCGAATCGCGTCATCAACACCGAGCACATTAACTAGCTAAGTCGCTTTCATGCTCAAAAAACTTTCAGTTTTAAATTTTGTTCGGTTCGACCAAGCATTATACTTTTTTGGCAAAAAGTTGTTGGTGAAAAACTTTCTTGTCAAAACTTTGTTTGTGACGCACAAATTCAAATACCCCGTTTACTTGTGGGCTTCCTTTATGAAACCTTTCCTCTTGCAAATGATTATACTTGTACGGCTTCGTTCCTTGTTCGTGTATCACGCCACAATATGCACCATGTTGACTTAAGCGATTTGCAAGGTGGGTTGCCTTGCTCCTGTGTTTACCCCTACGTTTCCGATTGTTCGGCTAGGGAGTAAAGGGAGCACCTCTGCGATTGTCACGATCGGGTCATCTGAGTTCGGACCTCAGACTGGGTGAAGCCGAAAGCTAGTGCTCTTATTGTTCTCAACGATGGTCGGCACACAACGGAACTCATGAGTACAAAAAATCTATTGCACAAGTCTCATAGTAACAATGAGCAAGCGAAGAAAGGTATCGGTGGAGGTACTATTTCCTTCGAAGATGCTTCTTACGCTTTGTTAGTAATATAGCATAAGTTCCCTGAGCGCGCTTTGTCTGTTACAGTCTTATGGCCTAATTGCCTGGTTATAGGAAACACCGTCGATATTCTCGACAGGTGGAGTACATAACACTTTTCGGCCCTTGGCCGAAGAGGGAGATGCCGACGGTCGGTTAAGACGCGTTTAATGTTCGGGTGAACAAATATATGATATAAGTACTTCGGTACACACAATCATTATACATAAAACTGTTTTACCCAAGTCACTCGGGGGCTCTTAAATTTATGTGAGCTATTTTACAATAAGTGTTCTTCTTCTTAGTCGTTGCAAAGTCTTTTTCTCTATCCTCCTCCCCGCATCGCCCTCAGCCTCCTCCCCGCCGCCGCGGCCCTGTTGGGCCCATCTGGGGCCCGCCCGGGCCCGAGCCCCTCGCCCGCAGCCGTCAGGGATGTTTCCCCTTGATCCGATTTGGATCGGGAGGGAGCCCGAGCGCTGCCCTCTCCCGCAGCACCGCCTGCCTGCAGCCATCGCCGGAGCCGTCGTCTGCCGCCGCCCCAGGTCATCAGTGCCGCCGCTCCGCCTCGTTTTTCTCTCTGCTCCCTCTCCCTCATAGCGGCTCTCTCTCTCTACCCGCAGGTCGCCACCGCCATGGTTCCCGGCACCGCCCAGCCCCGCCCCCACCGGGAATGGGGTCCCCGGGGCCAGATCCGCCCGGATCCACCGCCCCTCAGCCTCCTCCTGGTCTCCCTGTCGACTGGCGCCGCCGCCGCCCCGCTGCCATGGCCGCCTCCCTCCTGCGTGCTCGTGCAGGCACACGAGGAGGAGGACGACCGAGCTCCTCCCCCATGGGCCCCGCGCCACCAGCTCGCAAGCCAGCTCCAGCCTCGGCCCAGCCCAGCTACAGCCGACCCGGGCCTGCAACCCATGGTGAGCCACCCTCTCCTAAATCCCGCACCGTGCGGCTTTTAACTATCCTGCGCCCGTTCTGTTTTTTTTCATAAAAACCGCCAAGTCCCTTTAATTTTAGCATTTTGTGCGCCTGTTCATCGCATCATAACTCCATGCATACTGCTCCGTTTTGTGCGTGTAATACGTCAAAATGTTCACTGTGAGATGCTCTACATTTCATTCAATTGCACCATGTTCATTTGAGTTCATCTTGATGCCTGAATCATCGTTGCAAGAGTGCTATATGATGTTAATCTGCTGAAACTGTTATAACTTGATGATTTGTCATTTTTGTTGCATTTTGTGTGTGCATCATATGAGCATGAGCTCTACATGTGTTTTGATCTATGACATGCCATCTTTATAGTGGTGCCATCTATGTATTTTTGTGAGTTGTGTAGTGAGTGCATCAAGCTTGTTAAGTAGGGTACTTGTTGTTGCTGTTTTGCTAGGCTGAATCTGCTATATTATGATGCTATGTAAACCTGCTGCTACAAGTCATTCTATGCATAATCTGGAGATGTTCACTAAGGATGTTTTGTTATACATGTCATGCTTTATCCATCCATGCCCCTGGTTGCATTTACAGTCTGTTGTAGCTTGTTGTTATCATGCTCCAAAGTTGCTATATAATGTTGCTGTCAGCCTGTTAACATTAAGTTCAGTTTTGCCATGTGTTTTGCTAGTGATCCATGCACCCTATGAACTTGCTATTGCCATGCTTAGCTTCACAAACATGTATTCTTACTGTTGGTTGCCTTATCATGCCATGTAATGCCCTGTGGTGAGTGGTACAAGCTCACCAACATGCCTACTTATCATTATTCCTACCATGTCCTGTTTGCTGAATATGTTAACGAAACTTGCTATGTTTACATAGGTGCCATCATATCTTCTGATCCTTTTTGGCTCATGGTCAGTAAGGGACTTTTGTTCTATACATTTAGTAGGTTCATGCCATGCCTTTGTTTGCCATGATAAGTTCCTGTAGCATGTTGTTTGATGGCTCTAAACATTGCAACCTAATGTTATTTCTGCTAAATCTGAAACGGTTATTATTTGCAATCTTGCCATGTGTGTTTGAGCATGTTCTAGTGATTTCTGGAGATAGCTCAGTGTTCATGTTTTGTCATGCTTTACCTGTACATCATTTTCATGCCTTTTGTTCTCATGTTGGAGTGTTGTAGCATGTTGTTTTGATGTTTGCAATATGCCTAATTGTTGTTTTGAACAGATTGTTGCTATAACTTGTATAGGGTGTATGTGTTGAACCGTTGCTCCGTTTTAAGTGTGCTCTATATGAAACTTGCTTGATTTTGCATGTAGCTTCATATTATCATGTTGCATCCTTGTTTTGAGGTGTTTGCTTGATATTTGTATGCTTTTTGCATCAATGCCATGTTTAACTTGTTTTGCTCATATCTTCTAGGTCGTAGCTCCAAATCTAATGAACTTTACATGTAACTTGACTAGAATCTCGTGTAGATAATCTAGGTGCATCTTAACTTGCTATTTAACAACTTGAACATAATGTTTATTCAGATCTGGACCAATTTCGAAATTTGCATATGAGGACTTATCAGAATTGTTATATGTTGTTCCCGGCCTCATTTAAACTTGCCTTGATGTGTTGCTCTTATTTGCATCATCTCTTGCCATGAGTGGCTTCATGTAGCCTTGTCATGCATCATGCTTGGTTGTGCATCATGTATTGTATATGTGTGGTGTGTTTACCATGTTGTGTGTTTCTCTTGATAGTTCCTGTTTCGTTGCGATGGTGAGGATTCGTTCGTCTACGCTTGGTTCGTCTTCGTGGCTACATCTCCTTCATGGACTCGTTCTTCTTACTTGCGGGATTTCAGGCAAGATGACCGCTACCCTGGATCTCACTACTATCATTGTTATGCTAGTTGATTCGTTCTATCACTATGTTGCGCTACCTATCACATGTTTATCAAGCCTCCCAAATTGCCATGTCAGCCTCTAACCTTTTCACCCTTCCTAGCAAACCATTGTTTGGCTATGTTACCGTTTTTGCCCAGCCCCTCTTATAGCGTTGTTAGTTGCAGATGAAGTTGAAGATTGCTCCATGGTGGACAGGATTATGTTGGGATATCAAAATATCTCTTATATTATTAATGCATCTATATACTTGGTAAAGGGTGGAAGACTCGGCCTTATGCCTGGTGTTTTGTTCCACTCTTGCCGCCCTAGTTTCCGTCATACCGGTGTTATGTTCCCGGATTTTGCGTTCCTTACGCGGTTGGGTGATTTATGGGACCCCCTTGACAGTTCGCTTTGAATAAAACTCCTCCAACAAGGCCCAACCTTGGTTTTACCATTTGCCTCACCTAGCCCTTTTTCCCTTGGGTTTCCGGAGCCCGAGGGTCATCTTTATTTTA
>NC_041391.1:437395587-437437054 GCF_002162155.2 Triticum dicoccoides | reverse complement strand
CCCCCCGGGCCAGTGCTCCTTCGAGTGTTGGTCCGAACTGAGATGCCTGCAGGGCCACCTCGGGGAAACTCGAAGTCTGGTTTTACTCGTAGCTAGTCTCATCCGGTGTTGCCCTGAGAACGAGATATGTGCAGCTCCTATCGGGATTTGTCGGTGCATCGGGCGGTTTTACTGGTCTTGTTTTACCATTGTAGAAATGTCTTGTAAACCGGGATTCCGAGTCTGATCGGGTCTTCCTGGGAGAAGGAATATTCTTCGTTGACCGCGAGAGCTTATCATGGGCTAAGTTGGGACACCCCTGCAGGATATTATCTTTCGAAAGCCATGCCCGCGGTTATGGGCAGATGGGAATTTGTTAATGTCCGGTTGTAGACAACTTGACACCAGATACGAATTAAAATGCATCAACCGCGTGTGTAGCCATGATGGTCTCTTTTCGGCGGAGTTCGGGAAGTGAACACGGTTTTGGGTTATGTCTGACGTAAGTAGGAGTTCAGGTTCACTTCTTGATCATTGCTAGCTTCACGACCATTCCGTTTGCTCTCTTCTCGCTCTTATTTGCGTATGTTAGCCACCATATCATGCTTAGTCGCTGCTGCAACCTCACCACTTTACCCCTTCCTTTCCGATTAAGCTTTGCTAGTCTTGATACCCATGGTAATGGGATTGCTGAGTCCTCGTGGCTCACAGATTACTACAACAACAGTTGCAGGTACAGGTTATGCGACAATCATGACGCGAGAACGATGTTTGCTTGTTTCGGAGTTCTTCTTCTGCTTCTTCGTTTAGGGGATAGGTTCCAGGTCGACAGCCTGGGCTAGCAGGGTGGATGTCGTTTGAGTTTATGTTTGTGGTTCATCCGTAGTCGGATGGTGATCTTATGTAAGATGATGTTGTATTCGTGTGGCATTGTATGCCTTTTGTATGTATCCCCATCTATTATGTAATGTTGATGTAATGATATCCACCTTGCAAAAGCGTTTCAATATGCGGGTCTATCCTTGGTGGTACCTTCAAGTTCCTCTTGAATAGGGTCGCATATTGGGAGTGACAAATAAGTTCTCTTTTGAGACATTTAATGTAATAAGTGTGTGATTGCTACTCTGTTATAAATCCTTCAAGTACTGTGCGTGTCAACATTACCGATCCAGGGATGACACTGTTACACAGAGATCAGACTGTTTGAGGTCTGGTCGCTACAGGGAGATGGCGCGAGCTCGCCCGCATCGCCGAAAAATCGGCGGGAGGATTTCAGCTCACTTCCCGCCGAGTCCACCCCCCTCCCTCACCGCCCCAACTCCCGCTACCATTCTTCCTCCGTTCGAGCTTTCTCGCGGACGCGCATCGGCACTGACGAGCAGGTAAGCGGCGCATCTTCATCGGCCGGCGGTCTACGGCGTCGGCGCTCCTTCACCAGCCGATGTTGATCTTTCACGACCGTCCCCCCTCGTCCTCGAGCTGCAGTCATGGCCTCTGTGAGTTCAATCCCCCTTTCTCTCTGTTCCTTCTAGCTAGATCTGAGCTGCAGGTAGGGTTTGATCTAGATGCATGGTTGATTAGTGGTCTAATCTGTGAGTTGATATGGTTGATTGCCATGATGCGGTTGCAATTTATGGTAGGGCTAGATGTTGAAGCATGTGGTAGGCTAGATTAGTAGTAGAGTTTGAAGTTGAACCTTGTGCTTGTGTTGATTCGTCTTAGATCTGTGATTTGTACCTATTGGTGGTCCATTTATAGCATGTTGTTTGTTGTAGATGTATATTCGTGCTCATAGGTTGTCATGTATGCTTAGTATGATAGCAATGAACTATATGTGCTTAGTATGATAGTCATGAACCATGTACATGTATGTTGCTGCTTTCATGGATTGTCTGGTATGATGTGTGTTATGCTTACCGTCAATGCGTGCTACGATTGTAGGACGTGATCACGCAGACGCAAGATCTTAGTCAGGCACTTGTCCTGTCCGACAGCCAGTTTGCTCCATCTTTTGTCAAGGACTCGCAACCTATGTCCGAGATGGCACCTAATTTAGAGGTGTTCGCGCCTGATTCCCTCTATGTGACAGTAGTGCTTGTTGAGCCAACTCCTGCTGTTGATGCTGCTGCCGCCGTCGCACTCAAGGTAGCAGCAGCAAAGGCAAAGAAGGATGGTAGGTCGTGTTGGGGAACGTTGCAGAAAACAAAAATTTTCCTACTCGTTTCACCAAGATCATCTAGGAGTTCATCTAGCAACGAGTGATTAGATGCATCTACATACCTTTGTAGATCGCGAGCGGAAGCGTTCAAAAGAACGGTGATGATGTAGTCGTACTCGACGTGATCCAAATCACCGATGACCAGCGCCGAACGGACGGCACCTCCGCGTTCAACACACGTACGGAACAGCCACGTCTCCTCCTTCTTGATCCAGCAAGGGAGGGAGGAGAGGTTGAGGGAGATGGCACCAGCAGCAGCACGACGGTGTGGTGTTGATGGAGCTGCAGTACTCCAGCAGAGCTTAGCTAAGCACTATGGAGGTGGAGGAGGTGTTGGGGAGGGAGCAGGAGGCAACCAAAGGCCAAGGCATTCCGGTATGAAGTCCCTCCTCTCCCCCACTATATATAGGAGGGCCAAGGGGGGTGGCCGGCCCTAGGAGATCCAATCTCCTAGGGGGTGCGGCGGCCAAGGGGGGGTTTCCCTCCCCCCCAAGGCACCTAGGAGGTGCCTTCCCCTCCTAGGACTCTTCCCCCTTCAAACCCTAGGCGCATGGGCCTATGTGGGGCTGGTGCCCTTGGCCCATTAGGCCAAGGCGCACCCCCTACAGCCCATGTGGCCCCCCCGGGACAGGTGGACCCACCCGGTGGACCCCCGGGACCCCTCCGGTGGTCCCGGTACAATACCGATAACCCCGAAACTTGTCCCGATGCCCGAAACAGGACTTCCCATATATAAATCTTTACCTCCGGACCATTCCGGAACTCCTCGTGACGTCCGGGATCTCATCCGGGACTCCGAACAACATTCGGGTTACTGCATATACATATCCCTACAACCCTAGCGTAACTGAACCTTAAGTGTGTAGACCCTACGGGTTCGGGAGACAAGCAGACATGACCGAGACGACTCTCCGGTCAATAACCAACAGCGGGATCTGGATACCCATGTTGGCTCCCACATGCTCCACGATGATCTCATCGGATGAACCACGATGTCGAGGATTCTATCAACCCCGTACGCTATTCCCTTTGTCTGTCGATATGTTACTTGCCCGAGATTCGATCGTCGGTATCCCAATACCTCGTTCAATCTCGTTACCGGCAAGTCACTTTACTCGTACCGTAATGCATGATCCCGTGACCAGACACTTGGTCACTCTGAGCTCATTATGATGATGCATTACCGAGTGGGCCCAGTGATACCTCTCCGTCATACGGAGTGACAAATCCCAGTCTTGATCCATGTCACCCAACAGACACTTTCGGAGATACCTGTAGTCTACCTTTATAGTCACCCAGTTACGTTGTGACGTTTGGCATACCCAAAGCACTCCTACGGTATCCGGGAGTTACACGATCTCATGGTCTAAGGAAAAGATACTTGACATTGGAAAACTCTAGCAAACGAACTATACGATCTTGTGCTATGTTTAGGATTGGGTCTTGTCCATCACATCATTCTCCCAATGATGTGATCTCGTTATCAATGACATCCAGTGTCCATAGCCAGGAAACCATGACTATCTGTTGATCAACGAGCTAGTCAACTAGAGGCTCACTAGGGACATGTTGGTGTCTGTTATTCACACATGTATTACGATTTCCGGATAATACAATTATAGCATGAATAAAGACAATTATCATGAACAAGGAAATATAATAATAATGCTTTTATTATTGCCTCTAGGGCATATTTCCAACAGTCTCCCACTTGCACTAGAGTCAATAATCTAGTTACATTGTGATGAATCGAACACCCATGGAATTCTGGTGTTGATCATGTTTTGCTCTAGGGAGAGGTTTAGTCAACGGATCTGCTACATTCAGGTCCGTATGTACTTTACAAATCTCTATGTCTCCATCTTGAACATTTTCACGAATGGAGTTGAAGCGACGCTTGATGTGCCTTGTCTTCTTGTGAAACCTGGGCTCCTTGGCAAGTGCAATAGCTCCAGTGTTGTCACAGAAGAGCTTGATCGGCCCCGACGCATTGGGTATGACACCTAGGTCGGTGATGAACTCCTTCACCCAGATTGCTTCATGTGCTGCCTCCGAGGCTGCCATGTACTCCGCTTCACATATAGATCCCGCCACGACGCTTTGCTTGCAACTGCACCAGCTTACTGCCCCACCATTCAAAATATACACGTATCCGGTTTGTGACTTAGAGTCATCCAGATCTGTGTCGAAGCTAGCGTCGACGTAACCCTTTACGACGAGCTCTTCGTCACCTCCATAAACGAGAAACATTTCCTTAGTCCTTTTCAGGTACTTCAGGATATTCTTGACCGCTGTCCAGTGTTCCTTGCCGGGATTACTTTGGTACCTTCCTACCAAACTTACGGCAAGGTTTACATCAGGTCTGGTACACAGCATGGCATACATAATAGAACCTATGGCTGAGGCATAGGGGATGACGCTCATCTCTTCTATATCTTCTGCCGTGGTCGGACATTGAGCTGAGCTCAATTTCATACCTTGTAACACAGGCAAGAACCCCTTCTTGGATTGATCCATATTGAACTTCTTCAATATCTTATCAAGGTATGTGCTTTGTGAAAGACCTATGAGGCGTCTCGATCTATCTCTATAGATTTTGATGCCTAATATATAAGCAGCTTCTCCAAGGTCCTTCATTGAAAAACTTTTATTCAAGTAGGCCTTGATGCTGTCCAAGAGTTCTATATCATTTCCCATCAAAAGTATGTCATCTACATATAATATGAGAAATTCTACAGAGCTCCCACTCACTTTCTTGTAAACGCAGGCTTCTCCATAAGTCTGTGTAAACCCAAACGCTTTGATCATCTCATCAAAGCGAATGTTCCAACTCCGAGATGCTTGCACCAGCCCATAAATCAAGCGTTGGAGCTTGCACACTTTGTCAGCATTCTTAGGATCGACAAAACCTTCCGGCTGCATCATATACAATTCTTCCTTAAGGAAACCATTAAGGAATGCCGTTTTGACGTCCATTTGCCATATTTCGTAATCATAGAATGCGGCAATTGCTAACATGATTCGGACGGACTTCAGCTTCGCTACCGGTGAGAAAGTCTCATCGTAGTCAACCCCTTGAACTTGTCGATAACCCTTAGCGACAAGCCGAGCTTTATAGATGGTCACATTACCATCCGCGTCTGTCTTCTTCTTAAAGATCCATTTATTTTCTATGGCTCGCCGCTCAACGGGCAAGTCAGTCAAAGTCCATACTTTGTTTTCATACATGGATCCTATCTCGGATTTCATGGCTTCTAGCCATTTGTCGGAATCCGGGCCCGCCATCGCTTCTTCATAGTTCGAAGGTTCACCATTGTCTAACAGCATGATTTTCAAGACAGGGTTGCCGTACCACTCTGGTGCGGAACGTGTCCTTGTGGACCTTCGAATTTCAGTAGGGGCTTGATCAGAAGTATCTTGATCATTATCATTAACTTCCTCTCTAGTCGGTGCTGGCACCTCAGGAACATTTTCTTGAGTCGCGCCATTTTCCGGTTCAAGAGGTAATACTTCATCAAGCTCTACTTTCCTCCCTCTTACTTCTTTCGAGAGAAACTCTTTCTCCAGAAAGGACCCATTCTTGGCAACAAAGATCTTGCCTTCGGATTTGAGGTAGAAGGTGTACCCAATAGTTTCTTTTGGGTATCCTATGAAGACGCATTTTTCCGACTTGGGTTCGAGCTTTTCAGGTTGAAGTTTTTTGACATAAGCATCGCATCCCCAAACTTTTAGAAACGACAGCTTAGGTTTCTTCCCAAACCATAATTCATACGGTGTCGTCTCAACGGATTTCGACGGAGCCCTATTTAAAGTGAATGCGGCAGTCTCTAAAGCATAGCCCCAAAAGGAAAGCGGTAAATCGGTAAGAGACATCATAGATCGCACCATATCTAACAGAGTGCGATTACGACGTTCGGACACACCATTACGCTGAGGTGTTCCAGGCGGCGTGAGTTGTGAAACTATTCCACATTTTCTTAAGTGTGTGCCAAACTCGTGACTCAAGTATTCTCCTCCACGATCTGATCGCAGAAACTTGATTTTCCTGTCACGTTGATTTTCAACCTCACTCTGAAATTCCTTGAACTTTTCAAAGGTTTCAGACTTGTGTTTCATTAAGTAGATATACCCATACCTACTTAAATCATCAGTGAGGGTGAGAACATAACGATAGCCACCGCGAGCCTCAACACTCATTGGACCGCACACATCGGTATGTATGATTTCCAATAAGTCGGTTGCTCGCTCCATTGTTCCTGAGAACGGAGTCTTGGTCATTTTACCCATAAGGCATGGTTCGCACGTGTCAAATAATTCATAATCAAGAGACTCTAAAAGTCCATCAGCATGGAGCTTCTTCATGCGTTTGACACCTATGTGACCAAGGCGGCAGTGCCACAGGTATGTGGGACTATCATTATCAACCTTATTTCTTTTGGTACTCACATTATGAACATGTGTAGCATCACGTTCGAGATTCATAAAGAATAAACCATTCACCATAGGAGCATGACCATAAAACATATCTCTCATAAAAATGGAACAACCATTATTCTCAGATTTAAAAGAGTAGCCATCTCGAATTAAACGGGATCCCGATACAATGTTCATGCTCAAAGCTGGCACTAAATAACAATTATTAAGGTTTAAAACTAATCCCGAAGGGAGATGCAGAGGCAGCGTGCCGACGGCGATCACATTGACCTTGGAACCATTCCCGACGCGCATCGTCACCTCGTCCTTTGCTAGTTTCCGCTTATTCCGCAGCCCCTGCTTTGAGTTACAAATGTGAGCAACTGCACCGGTATCAAATACCCAGGAGCCACTACGGGCACTAGTAAGGTACACATCAATTACATGTATATCACATATACCTTTTGTTTTGCCGGCCTTCTTATCCGCTAAGTACTTAGGGCAGTTCCGCTTCCAGTGACCGCTTCCCTTGCAATAAAAGCACTCAGTCTCGGGCTTGGGTCCATTCTTTGGCTTCTTCCCGGCAGCTTGCTTGCCGGGCGCGGCAACCTCCTTGCCGTCCTTCTTGAAGTTCTTTTTACCCTTGCCTTTCTTGAACTTAGTGGTTTTATTGACCATCAACACTTGATGTTCCTTCCTGACTTCTACCTCTGCTGATTTCAGCATAGCAAATACTTCAGGAATGGTCTTCTCCATCCCCTGCATATTGAAGTTCATCACAAAGCTCTTGTAGCTTGGTGGAAGCGACTGGAGGATTCTGTCAATGACCGCATCATCCGGGAGATTAACTCCCAGCTGAGTCAAGCGGTTATGCAACCCAGACATAGTGAGTATGTGCTCACTGACAGAACTGTTTTCCTCCATCTTACAGCTGAAGAATTTGTCGGAGACTTCATATCTCTCGACCCGGGCATGAGCTTGGAAAACCATTTTCAGCTCTTCGAACATCTCATATGCTCCATGTCTCTCAAAACGCTTTTGGAGCCCCGGCTCTAGGCTGTAAAGCATGCCGCACTGAACGAGGGAGTAGTCACCGAAACGTGCCTGCCAAGCGTTCATAACATCTTGTTCTGCAGGGAGAACGGGTGCGTCACCAAGCGGTGCTTGTAGGACATAATCTTTCTTGGCAGCTATGAGGATGATCCTCAGGTTCCGGACCCAGCCCGTATAGTTGCTGCCATCGTCTTTCAGCTTAGTTTTCTCTAGGAACGCGTTGAAGTTGAGGACTACGTTGGCCATTTGATCTACAAGACATATTGCAAAGATTTTTAGACTAAGTTCATGATAATTAAGTTCAACTAATCAAATTATTAGTGAACTCCCACTTAGATTAGACATCCCTCTAGTCATCTAAGTATTACATGATCCGAGTTAAACTAGACCGTGTCCGATCATCACGTGAGACGGACTAGTCAACATCGGTGAACATCTTCATGTTGATCGTATCTTCTATACGACTCATGCTCGACCTTTCGGTCTTCTGTGTTCCGAGGCCATGTCTGTACATGCTAGGCTCGTCAAGTCAACCTAAGTGTTTGCTTGTGTAAATCTGTCTTACACCCGTTGTATGTGAACGTCTGAATAAAACACCCGATCATCACGTGGTGTTTTGAAACAGCGAAACTGTCGCAACGGTGCACAGTTAGGGGGAACACTTCTTGAATTTATTGTGAGGGGTCATCTTATTTACTACCGTCGTTCTAAGTAAACAAGATGCAAAACATGATAAACATCACATGCAATCAAATAATAAACGTGACATGATATGGCCAATATCACATAGCTCCTTTGATCTCCATCTTGGGGCTCCATGATCATCTTGTCACCGGCTTGACACCATGATCTCCATCATCATGATCTCCATCATCGTGTCTCCATGAAGTTGCTCGCCAACTATTACTTCTACTACTATGGCTAACGCGTTTAGCAATAAAGTAAAGTAATTTACATGGCGTTTCTCGATGACATGCAGGTCATTAAAAGAATAAAGACAACTCCTATGGCTCCTGCCGGTTGTCATACTCATCGACATGCAAGTCGTGAATCCTATTACAATAGCATGAACATCTCATACATCACATATAGATCATTCATCATTCATCACAACTTTGGCCATATCATATCACAAACCACTTGCTGCAAAAACAAGTTAGACGTCCTCTAATTGTTGTTGCAAGTTTTACGTGGCTGAATTAGGGTTCTAGCAAGAACGTCTTCTTACCTACGTTAAAGCCACAACGTGATTTGTCAACTTCTATTTACCCTTCATAAGGACCCTGTTCATCGATTCCACTCCAACTAAAGTAGGAGAGACAGACACCCGCCAGCCACCTTATGCAACTAGTGCATGTTAGTCGGTGGAACCGGTCTCACGTAAGCGTACGTGTAAGGTTGGTCCGGGCCGCTTCATCCCACAATACCGCTGAAGCAAGAAAGGACTAGTAACGGCAAGAGAGTTGACAAATCTACGCCCACAACAAATTGTGTTCTACTCGCGCAAGAAGAACTACGCATAGACCTAGTTCTGATACCACTGTTGGGGAACGTTGCAGAAAACAAAAATTTTCCTACTCGTTTCACCAAGATCATCTAGGAGTTCATCTAGCAACGAGTGATTAGATGCATCTACATACCTTTGTAGATCGCGAGCGGAAGCGTTCAAAAGAACGGTGATGATGTAGTCGTACTCGACGTGATCCAAATCACCGATGACCAGCGCCGAACGGACGGCACCTCCGCGTTCAACACACGTACGGAACAGCCACGTCTCCTCCTTCTTGATCCAGCAAGGGAGGGAGGAGAGGTTGAGGGAGATGGCACCAGCAGAAGCACGACGGTGTGGTGTTGATGGAGCTGCAGTACTCCGGCAGAGCTTCGCTAAGCACTATGGAGGTGGAGGAGGTGTTGGGGAGGGAGCAGGAGGCAACCAAAGGCCAAGGCATTCCGGTATGAAGTCCCTCCTCTCCCCCACTATATATAGGAGGGCCAAGGGGGGGTGGCCGGCCCTAGGAGATCCAATCTCCTAGGGGGTGCGGCGGCCAAGGGGGGGTTTCCCTCCCCCCCAAGGCACCTAGGAGGTGCCTTCCCCTCCTAGGACTCTTCCCCCTTCAAACCCTAGGCGCATGGGCCTATGTGGGGCTGGTGCCCTTGGCCCATTAGGCCAAGGCGCACCCCCTACAGCCCATGTGGCCCCCCCGGGACAGGTGGACCCACCCGGTGGACCCGCGGGACCCTTCCGGTGGTCCCGGTACAATACTGATAACCCCGAAACTTGTCCCGATGCCCGAAACAGGACTTCCCATATATAAATCTTTACCTCCGGACCATTCCGGAACTCCTCGTGACGTCCGGGATCTCATCCGGGACTCCGAACAACATTCGGGTTACTGCATATACATATCCCTACAACCCTAGCGTAACTGAACCTTAAGTGTGTAGACCCTACGGGTTCGGGAGACAAGCAGACATGACCGAGACGACTCTCGGTCAATAACCAACAGCGGGATCTGGATACCCATGTTGGCTCCCACATGCTCCACGATGATCTCATCGGATGAACCACGATGTCGAGGATTCTATCAACCCCGTACGCTATTCCCTTTGTCTGTCGATATGTTACTTGCCCGAGATTCGATCGTCGGTATCCCAATACCTCGTTCAATCTCGTTACCGGCAAGTCACTTTACTCGTACCGTAATGCATGATCCCGTGACCAGACACTTGGTCACTCTGAGCTCATTATGATGATGCATTACCGAGTGGGCCCAGTGATACCTCTCCGTCATACGGAGTGACAAATCCCAGTCTTGATCCATGTCACCCAACAGACACTTTCGGAGATACCTGTAGTCTACCTTTATAGTCACCCAGTTACGTTGTGACGTTTGGCATACCCAAAGCACTCCTACGGTATCCGGGAGTTACACGATCTCATGGTCTAAGGAAAAGATACTTGATATTGGAAAACTCTAGCAAACGAACTATACGATCTTGTGCTATGTTTAGGATTGGGTCTTGTCCATCACATCATTCTCCCAATGATGTGATCTCGTTATCAATGACATCCAGTGTCCATAGCCAGGAAACCATGACTATCTGTTGATCAACGAGCTAGTCAACTAGAGGCTCACTAGGGACATGTTGGTGTCTGTTATTCACACATGTATTACGATTTCCGGATAACACAATTATAGCATGAATAAAGACAATTATCATGAACAAGGAAATATAATAATAATGCTTTTATTATTGCCTCTAGGGCATATTTCCAACAGGTCGAACAACATGAAGTGGCAGCCGTTCATGTCCACGTTCGTGCTGAACAACATGTGTGAGCTCATCTCTAGTGGAGTTAGGACTAACAAGGGCTTCAAGGAGGTGCGCTTGAACACTGTTGCGAAGCAGGTGTTCGAGTTCTGTGGGCAGGAGGTGTCTGCCACCCAGGTGTACAACCACCTGAGGAAGTGAAGAGGTCGATGGATCCAAGTGTCCAAGCTGAGAGACCTTAGCGGCGCCTCATGGGATGAGAACACTTGCTCCATAGTTCTGGAGGCAAAGCACTACACCGGCCATGTCGCGGTTAGGTCACAACCCTCTTCCTTTTCATACTGTCCACCATTGCCTACTCCTAATCGCAACTAACAACACTTGTGTTTCATTCTTAGGACCACCCAAGGGACGCTGAGTTCCTCAACACACCCATACAGAACTACAGCCAGATGCAACACATCTTCTCCTTCGGGCTGGCAACTGGGAAGCATGCCATGGGCTCGGGGGAGCCTCTTGGTTCTCCCATGCCAGACTTCCCTGGGACCCCGGACGTCGAGGTCCTTGATGGCCCTGACAAGCCAGCTGCGAAGCCCTTCGACAAGCCATTTTACCCCGTCCATGATAGGAAGAGGAAGAGAGGAGGCCTGATGGAGGAGGATATCAATGTCTTTTGCAGCATGACTGAGGCGGTGAAGGAGGTTGCAACAGCCATCAGGGAGTGCAAGCCCCTCGACGTCCACCCTGACCTGTATGGCGCTGTCATGACCCAGGATGGCTTCAGTGACGAGGCTCTCATGGCAGCTCTCAGCCACCTGCTTGACAACAAGGCCCGGGGTGTTGGGTTCGTTGCCATGGCAGACGCTCACAGGGTGCTGTGGATCAGGAGCTGGTTGGGCAAGCACTACTACTAGAGTAGTGCTGCCTGTGAGCGTGCATGATCCCCGACGGTGATGGCGGTGGCGATGACGACGACGATGACGATGACGACGAACATTTTGTGTAGCTAGGGCTGAAAACAATTTGATGGTCTGTATATTTTGGTGAGGTGGTATATACTAACCCCTCACGATGATGGGAACTTATGGTGGTAGGACGACACCCTCTTTTCGATGTGGTGGTAGGTTAACATCAAGGTAGTGCTAGGTTAAACTTGTTATGCTGTATGATCATGCATGCTTTACTTCTCTTCTGCTCCATTGTTGTTTGTGTGCTACTTTGCTTGCTACTTGTGTGTTCCATTGATTTGTTGCTTCAACTCTTGCTCTTGTGCATTGCTAAGGCAAGTGGTATGCCGTGTTCATCGGTGATGCTTCAGGGGTTTATAGTTCATGGGAAGAAGCCAATGCACAAGTGACATCGTATAGCAACAACATTTATAGAGGGTTCAAGACTAGGCAGGCAGCAGAACAAGCTTACTCCGCCTAGGTGCGAAAGCACGGAGGCAGCAGTGTTGACAGTGGCAAGGTTGGAGGTGTCAAAGTGGAAGGTGCTAAGATGGATCGTCTGTTTGGGCTGAAGCTGAAGAACTTCATCATTTTCGCCCAGTTCATCGCCATTGCTGTGTTGTGGCGTTGATGTGCTAGGTGTGATCATTATGAGTAAGCTCATCAACTAGTGTACAAGGTAAGCACAACATGTATGTTGTATGCAACCAGACGCCGTGTTCATGTACCGCTAGAGCCAATGCATGCAACCAAACAAAGTGCACTTACGTATTATCTAATGCAGTGACACTAGATGCAGGCAACCAAACAACTTGCAGATGATGCATTAGGGTCTGTTTTTGCTCAATCAGGTTGGGTTGAGAAGTGTATGCGATGCAGGAACTGTTCACAACGACAACCAAACACACCCTAGGAGTAGAGATAAAGCAGAGCGTCCCGAGTGTCTTTTCTCTAAAGAAATAACAAAGCACAAATGGGTATGAAATCTCGTTCATGTGTTTTGCTCAGCAAACAACGGCGTGATGCGCCGTGCAACCAATCTGACAATACGTTGGTCACAAAAGTAAACCTAAACTTGGCGTGTCGATCACACCGCAAATCAGCTCGGCGCCTTCTCACTCACTCCGACCACCCCTTGCCCTTGATGTAGGCCGTGTTTTCCCCAAGTCTGTTCGCTCATATCCGCGCGCAACCACTTGGGTGGACGAATGAATTTCCTTCTCATCTTTTGGGTGTTCGTTTGACCAAGTTTGCCAATCAGGGTCCCGCCTCTCACCGGGGTTCCAACTGGATGGTGCCAGTCGAGAAAGGAGATTAGACAAAACGGGGCTCGTGACGACTACTTGATCGGGACCAGTCAAACCCAAACCACCAACCGCCCCTTCCCTTCACGCATCTCCATGGGGTCCGAAGCCAACGGCGGCGCCGCCGCGATTGACCTGCTCCGCTCGGCGGCACCCTTCCTGCCGGACGCCGACCTCCTCCTGACGCCCGGCACGGGGCTCGTCCTCGTCGACCTCGTTAACGGCTTCTGCACCGTCGGCGCCGGGAACCTCGTGAGTTCTGCTCCCCCTCCTCTGCTCTGTTTTTGAGTATACTGGTGACGAGCCTTCGCGCGAGGTTGATCGGCTCTTGCGGGAGCTCGGTGGTCCGGTGGATGCATGCCGCCATGCCGAAAGAGTTGGAGTTTTGCTGGTTGCTCTACGATGGGGACGCGAGTGAATAGGCCAGATATCCTCTCGCAGCTTCCTCCTGTCTTGCTTCTTGGCTCTTGTTGTTCTCTTCTTGTCACTCACTTCTCGCTCCGTCTCGTGCTTATTTCTTCTCTTTTCTCTTTCTGGCCCATCTTGAATCTCCACTTTCCCTTTTCTTCCTCCCATGAATATCAATCTGCATGAAGTATTACTTGTTTTACTTATATATAAGAAAGTTGGCGTCTGCAGGCCCCCGTCACGCCGAATAAGCAGATCGAGAAGATGGTGGAGGAGTCTACCAGGCTTGCCAAGGTGTTCTGCCAGAGGAACTGGCCGGTCTTTGCGTTCCTTGATACCCACCACCCCGATAAACCCGAGCCGCCTTTTCCGCCGCACTGTATCATCGGTTCCGGTGAAGAAAACTTTGTTCCAGGTTACTCCACATTTTTCTTATTATTACTTCTCTTAAGCCTATCGCAGAGCATGTTCAGTTTCTATGAACTGATTCTTTCATGTTGAATTGGGATATGCTAAATCGATGGTTTTGGCAACCTGATAAGATATGGGAGAATGACAACAGAATACGTTCCATATCTGGATTCTGACGAAGTTCAATCTGCCATATGCAGCTCTTGAGTGGCTGGAGAATGATCCAAATGTGACAATGAGGCGCAAGGACTGTATTGATGGTTATCTTGCTTCATTTGAGAAGGATGGGTCCAATGTTTTCAGCGAGTGGGTCGCAAAGTTCCAGATCAAAACCGTAAGAGATCCTTCCTATTTAAATGTTCGGTGAAAAAAAGTGTGATCCCCGTTTATAAGTGACTCGTGAATTTGCTTGATGCAGGTTTTGGTCGTAGGAATATGCACTGACTTCTGTGTTTTGGACTTTGTGAGTTCTACTCTGGCTGCAAGAAACATTGGCCGAGTGCCCCCGTTGGAAGATGTTGTGATCTATTCCGAGGGATGTGCGACATTTGACCTCCCTGTCGAAGTAGCCAGGAGTATCAAAGGAGCTTTGGCCCATCCACAGGTACTCGGCCACTAAACTCTACTATGCATAGTCAGTGAGAGTGTAGACTTCAGAAAGAGAGTAGATAGCTTTCGTATTCTGGAGCATGTAATTTTAGCTAGTACTTCCTCCGTCCCAAAATAAGTGTCTTAACTTTGTACTAGCTCTAGTACAAATTTATACTAAGCTCAAGACACTTATTTTGAGACGGAGGGAGTATTAGGTTTTGTAAAACAGAAGACATTGAAGGAGTTCCCAGCATCCAGAGTTCATATACCATACCAAAATCCCATGCCATGTGATCCGGAGTTTTTATAGCTATATAGAACATCAACAAAGAGGAAAATTGTGTTCTGCCTAAAAAAAGTGCACTAGTTTTACATGGAAAATGCACTGTCGTGTTGGCTGCGAAGTATTTACGCGTAGAGTTCATCTGCTTTCTCTTGACCTGAAAGTCACTGCATAGGCACAACGGTAGCAAATTTGCTTTGATATCTTGTGCGTTCCCTTGCTCATTAAAAGAAAAAAACATGGACTTATAGCTAAGCTTTCATAATGATGCAGGATCTTATGCATCACATGGGACTTTACATGGCCAAATCAAGGGGTGCGAAGATAGTTGACGGAATTCTTGAAGAATAAGACTAGATCATTCATCAGGTCTGAGTCTTGCTGGAAGGACCGTGCTATAGTTCTATGTAGTCCTCCTGTTTATCCACTCTATGTAGAATAATCAGATGCTGTATCTGCCCCCTGTGCACAGACACTGTTCTATGGGCCATGCATGGTTATCTGTAATTATCCAAGCAGTAATGTTAACAAGCATTTACTTTACAGTAAGCAGAATAGATACCATTTCCAATCTGTGTTTTGGTGCCGCGTAGTTTCTATATATTCTGGGTTCCAAGGTTGTGCATCATAGAATATGAACCAATAAGCTGCTGATGAGATTGCTTGGATAGACATGGATTGGACCGGGTAGTCTCCTCGTCAGACCTCACGATGTGTGTTGCCTAGTGCCACCATATCCATGGGGCCAGGGCGTATGCTGTCCGCCGCCGAGCAACCTGCTGACGGAAAAAGGGCCTCATGGTCTGTAAGTTCACAATTACAGTTCTTCAAACAGGATCCTTTAGCTCCACCATTGGAGCAAAGCAAACGCCACATCGCACAAATGCTTTATCATTGCAATCCACCAAGGATTCATAAACAAAATCATTGGAGCAAACAAGCGTGCAGTTGTTCTTGCTATACCTATATTGCTGCTCCTGCCACAGGGAAATCTTTTGTGTTCAACTACTTTCTAATTAGATAGAATTAAAAAAAAACTGACAAGACCGGCGAACATAAATAAATGTACTCAATACAGGTCAATATTATTACAGTTTTTACAACAGTTGTACAACACTACAACAGGTCAGTCCATGCATCAGCAAACACCCGTCAATACCCCTCTCAAACAAGACAAGAGGGCTGGGTGCTAAGTTATATACAAACGAGCCATGATATTTGAGTGAGGCTGCTGGGGCATCGTCGGTTAACAGACAACCAGGACACGAAAAATTCTACCTCTTGAGCTTTTGCTGCGCTTCCAATGCAGCAGAGTCTTCTATTTCCACCCTCTAGTTTTTTCCTGCCCTAGAGGCCAGTAACTTCATGCGCCATGTGCCTCTATAGGCATTCACGGGGCAGGGTGTTCCAATCCAATCGAATCCATATGTTCAATGCTTGACAAGATCTAACGGTGCTGCTGATGGTCACAAACCTGGCAGCTCCTAGCAGACCTAGGGTTTGCAAATGTGCACTGATCACAGGCCCAAATGTTCCCATCATCCATACCACGGGTTGAGCTGCCTGACTTTGAGGCTCCAACAGGTGCCTTGTTCTTGCCACTCTTGCTCTTACCGCCAAGATTCTTGGAGCTTACGGCCTTGCTACATGCACCTTGGCCGCTATGAGCTCCAACATCATTCAATCCAGACTCCAATGCACGGACCAGGTTTTCGAAATAATTGCGAGTTACGCTGTTAAATAGACAAAGAATTGTTGAGCAGAGATGAGTAGAAGAAGTGTATAGCAATGACATGAAAAGTACTGAATTAAAGCACAAGCTGCAAGAATTTTGGCAGTTATACATACGGAGAAAGACCACCACATAATTACACTTGAAACCAGTATCTTTACATGATTGTGGGAAACACTATTCTAATGTCCATATTAAGGATGATGACACCAGTTAGACAGAAACAACACTGACCAGAACAAATACACTAAGATTTTCATTACCTGGTCAATCCAGCCAACTTTGTACGGAAGTCATTAAAATCTTTTGATGGGCAGTCTGCATCGAGATAGATCTGAAGTTCTTTCTCCGCACACTGATGAAGGCGTTCCAAACCAGATTCTGCTTCACCTGAATAAGTAATAGCAAAAGGATACCCTTTAGTGATAGATACTTCGAATGGAATCTACAGTACGAAAAATACGAACCTTGAACGTATTCGAAGAACTGCCTTTTGGCATGTTCATGGTCTGGAAGGTAATAACCATATGCGTAAGTCCACTTCAATACCCGCCTACATTCAACAATCTGCAAAATGAGACCATACAGCCTGAGTGGGATACTCAGAAAACTGAACAAAAGTACAGGCGACACTTGCTGATTAGAGTGTCATTCATACCTGTAACCATGCTTCAATTATGAACTTAAGCTGTGACTCAGGTTGGCTTTGTATGTCACTTAGCTTTTCAAGCTGTAAGGTTTACCAAACAAAATAACAGTCATTAGGTGTTGGAGAATTTTAGCATTAAATTGTGAATCCTTCTAATGACACTGCCCTGAATGACATTGCTCTGATAAAAAAATGATGCAACCTGTAATATCAATGATGTTACAGGTATGAATGTCAGCTACCTTATCATTCTGCAGACTCTGCAGATCCCCAAGCGCCTTTTGCCTTGACTACATCATAACAAAAATAGTGCGTAAATATTGTATGTTACATGCAAAATAAGAGTTGCTAGTAGTACATTAACTATTTCATCAATCAAAATGAAAAAAACGAAGCAACAAAAACAATATTTAGATCTTTATGTTCCTTAGCTTGGCCTACTGAAAATTAGGCTCTTTCCAATGGCGAGGAGTGGCTGCGGAAGAAACTTTAAATTGCATTGTCTTGGTTTGGCTTCCCACGATCACAGTATCACCCGGCTGCGGTCCCGTGTTATTCATCTTCATGATGGCGATGCTAATACCTCTTTCTTCCACCAACATTCTAGATATTGTAAGAAGAAGAATTTTATAGCCAAGTTGAAGGTTGGTGATCAGGTCGTTACAAACCAAGGGGATAAACATGAGGCTGTGCTGAATTACTATGAAAAACCTTATTGGTTCGTCTCAGGTTCGGGATTTTTCCTTGGACCTCTCAGTTTTTCACTTCCAGCAGCATGATTTGGTTTCTTTGGAGGAACCTTTTTCGGAGGATGAAGTGTGGGCAACCATCAAAGACTTGCCGTTTGATAAAGCACCTGGACCTGACGGGCTTGCTGGTTGTTTTATAAGTCATGTTGGGAAATTATCAAAGTGGACCTACTGCTAGCTCTCTCAGCTGATCATCATGGTCATGTGTCCAAATTCAGACTTCTCAACTCTCCTCATCTCCCTTCTGCCGAAGAAGGTCAATGCCATCCAGGTGAGACTTCCGGCCCATAAGCCTTATCCACAGTTTTGCCAAACTGGTTGCTAAGCTCATGGCCAATCGCCTTGCACCCTTGCTGCCTGATTTGGTGCCTGTAAACCAATCTGCTTTTGTCAAGGGAAGGAGAATTCATGACAGTTTTCTCCTTGTTCAACAAATGGCAAAATGTTTGCACCAACGAAAGGAGCCTCACATTTTACTCAAACTGGATATATAGAAAGCCTTTTGATTCCGTATCTTGGCCTTTCCTCATTGAGGTTTTAAAGCATTTAGGTTTTGGTCAACGTTCAATTCCACATGTTTGCTGCTCTCCACATCTTCCCTTAGTTCCTAGTCAATGGTGGGCCGGATGAGCACATCTTCCATCATCGTGGCCTCCAATCAAGGTGACCCCCTATCCCCTATGTTATTTATCCTTGTGATGGATGTCTTGAACTCTTGTGAACTGGGCTGCTCATGTGGGTCTGCTGCAACCAGTTTCTATGCTGATGATGTAGTGATGTTTCTCCGGCCTGCTGCAAATGACCTCACTAACATCAGGCAACTTCTGGACATTTTTGACCATGCCTCAGGTCTTGTGACCAATATGTCCAAGAGCTCGTTACCCCAATTCAGTGCAAGGATGAAGATATGGAGGTCGTATCCAGCAGTTTATCTTGTGATATTAAGCACTTCCCTTGCACCTATTTGGGTCTCCCACTCACGGTCAAGAAGCCTTCCGAGGCAGACCCCCACCCTCTTGTTGATAAGGTTGCTAACAATCTCCCTGGACGAAAGGCATCACCCATGAATCGTACTAGTCGGTTTGTTGTGACGGTATGAGTTGTACTTTCTACCATTCCTATTTATCTCATGATTGCGTTGGGCCTTCCCAAATGGGTTATCAAGGCCATTGATAAGCGGTGTAGGGGGTTTCTTTGGAAGTGCCAGGAAAAGGCTAATGGGGGCAACTGCCTTGATTCCCGGGAGCGAGTCCAGCGACCAACCCAATAGGGTGGTCTTGGTATTCCTAACCTTCAACGTTGGGGTGGGTGCTCTGCGTGCGATGGTTATGGCTGCAGAAAACTGGCGCGGATCACCCATGGTCCGGTTTGCCCGTCCTCGTTCCTCGAAATGCTCTGGCTTTGTTCTGTGTCGCTGTTGAGTCAATTGTTGGAAATGGGCAGACCACTTTGTTCTTGTCTGATTGATGGCTTCAGGAGATCTCCAAACCTTTTCAAGCTGATCTCCAAAAGAGTGGTCAAGCAGCACACTGTGGCTCAAGCTCTAACGGAGCGGAGATGGGTCGCAGACATCAAGGGCGCCCTTACTGTCCAAGTGCTAACTGAATACCTTCAGTTTTGGGATTAAGTGGAGGGACTGCACCTTCAACAGGATGTTCCTGATCAGCACCATTGGCGGTTTACGCGTTCGGGATTGTACTCATGCAAATCAGCATACGAGGCTTTCTTTATTGGTGCGATGAGATTCGCCCCTTGGAAGAGAATCCGGTGGACCTGAGCTCCTTTGCACTTAAGCTATTTATTTGGCTTGCCATCAATAATCAGTACTGGACAGTAGACCGCCTGGACAAAAGGGGGTTGCCGCACCCGGCTGCATGCCCCTTGTGCGATCAAGTCGAGGAGTCAATTCAGCACATCCTTGTATCGTGCGTCTTTTCCAGGCATGTCTGGTCTCAATGTCTCATATTCTCCAAAGATTAGGCGTAATTGCTATTGCTCCGCAACCCACCACTGGCCAGTTCTCAAGCTGGTGAGGTCAAGCTCTCATTCAAGTTTCCAAAGAACTCTTGAAAGGGCTTACCTCCTCATTGTCTTGGTGGCGTGGGAAATATGGAAACATCAGAACGATTGCGTTTTCAATGGCGCTAGACCAAATGTTTCCGTGTTGTTGCTGACAGTTGCTAACGAGTTCGCCCTCTGGTGTTCAGTTGGAGCTTTGGTGCTTCGGGGGCTTTTCTTTGGGATGCTTACCTTGGACGTTTAGGCTCGTCCTTTGTCTGATTTTGGCCGTTTTGTTTTTTGTGTGGTGAGAGTTCTTATTTGTTCCTTTGGGTTGTGTTTGAGGTGTTTGGGTCAACGGAGTTTCTACCCGCATCCTTGTACTTATTTCTTTCTTCTTATTGAAATGATATGCAGCTCTCTGCGTTTCGAGAGAGAAACAAGCATTAATATTCTATTCTTTGACCCTATCACACTGAGATCTTAAAAACTCGAAATATCCTACATACAGCATTGTCTTCGACCGTAAATGAACTCCTGGCAAGTTTGACAAGCAAAGAAACCACCACTACAACTAAGAACAGTATAACAGTCATTCAAGCACCACTTCCAACTTCCAAGTTGGCTTAGTACTGATTTGTACATTATGCACCCATGATATTCGTGAGCTCATTGCCGCAGAAAAAGCTGACAACGTATATTACCACCCAAAGGTTCACTCACGATTCACCACTACTCCCTCCGTCCGGAAATACTTGTCCTAGAAATGGTTGAAAATGGATGTATCTATAACTAAAATAAGTCTAGATACAACCATTTGTAGGACAAGTATTTCCGGACGGAGGGAGTACATGTCTACATGATAAGAAATTATCTCATCTGTTGGATTGGGAGTTACATGCCTAGGCTATCTTGAGTGCATAGGAAATGTTTAGGAGTTTAGCTCACTATTTACCCACTTAAGACCTGACATTAAAGGAGTGTCAATGCTGCTAACTGAGTTGAAAATCACTTACTGACTGATTGGCTGCCCATCGCTCATAGTAATGTGTATATCTCTCGAGGGAATTCTTTGCCATTTCTCTTCTCCTTTCAGAATCATCAAACTATAACAGAAATGTAGAAGGAAGGAATTAGCATAAATAATTTAATGATACAATAACTTGATGTTCATGACTAGGTGAACCATTACCGCTCCCTCTTGCCTTGCTGCCTCATAACGGTTACAAGCATAAAAACCACCTGTCCTCTCCCCGTGATCTGACCATGGACCAAGACAAAGCCTGCATTCACAGCATGATGTGTCAACTATCTAAAATGGCCAAAAACTATAAGCAGAAGTGTAGCAGCAATGTGATTGTGTACCAGCAGAATTCAAATTTACATGGCGGTGTGCACGTAATGTGCATGCAGCCCTGGTTTTTTTCAATAGGCCGCTTGCACTTGGGACAAGGCTTCGAATTAGCTAGTATCCTGGAAAACAGAACCAACAGGTGGTGAAGAAAGAAAAAAGGTATAGTTGCTAGTCAAAACAACTCGAAGTAAAAACATACTATATCTGCACAGACGCAGCATTCCATTGACTGAACAACAACACCATTATGTTTTTTAAACATAACAACACCCTTATGTTAGTAAAGAAATGGGAAAAGAATAGCACAAACTAAGCAAAAAAGTCTAGGGAGTGCTCATCAGACCCTAGAAGGATACATGTTAGGAAGAACACTAGTGGGGGTGAAATGGAACAATTTAGAGAAGCCAAAAATAGAGATATGTGAGAGAAAGAAAAGGCTTTGCAGTCCAATTTGCAGATCACGTACGCCGGGTATCTACAACAAGCATTTTTGTGAAGAAACCTAATTTGGTTCAGTAAGGAAATATGACAAGTAGAATTTCAAAAGAAACGCAAGGTAGTAACTGGTAAGCAATAGGGAAGTGGAGAGAATGAGCAAATAGTTGGTAGAGTAGACAACTTGCTAGTGTGCGTCTTATTCCATTAGCAATTAGATATAACAAAAAAGATGGTTAAAGACCAGATGGGCCGGTATACATGTTACACAAACATACCCATGTCAAAGCTTGGCACACTTGGAAATCAGAGATAGTAATACTTCATTGACATGACCATGCTGTTGGACAGACAATGCGACATTTGGGAGAAGACGTACCAGTTCATATTCTCGGATTCCGCACTATTCTTGAGAATCCATTTGGAAACTGTGGAACAGTCTACAGGGCGATGAGCTTCCTCCGTGCACTGAAAAAAAATCACACGACTTCTTAATTCTAAGCTCGACTGAACATATCACAAATAAGCTACAGCCAGAAATACTCACGTTCCAACAGAACCCGTAAGAACAGCCACATGAAACATCATAGCTGCCACTGCCAACGACAAATTCCACAGCATATTCGCAGCCAGGAGCAGGACACCATTTTGTCTGTTTAACATAAATGACAGTGATAATTGAGGTGCAAATCAGAAGGTGATAGTAGACAGCAGTAAAATGCACAAGACATTTAAGCATTTTTTTCAGTTATCTACCAACAAGAAATTCTGATATATAAAATCAAATACAAAGAAAAAAATAGGTGCCAGAACAAAGGATTGCGCAATGCCAAATTCTGAATCCTTTGGCCAGGTGTGGCCGTCACCACCCTTCCCCTAACTGAGCAGCACTTGGTGCTCGGAAAAGAAATTTTGAATTCAGATATAATTCAGAAAGATATGGACTTACTTTTCTATTATCTTCAATGTAAGATCTGCAAAGATATCGTTCATACTTCCCCTTATCCTCGTCACTAGCAAATAAATTAACCATATCTTGTCCAACAGCAGCAGAACAGGATGGATCAGGACATCTCAACATCAAACATCCTGGACCATCATTTATAGCTGTGCTAATATAGCCTGTCAATGAAACCGAAAATTTAATCAGCACCAACTGAACATTAAAGCTAAAATCTTCAAACATTGCATTTAATTACAAGAAAAAGGTTATATTAGATGTAAGATAAACTGAAAGCATTCCATGAAACGATGGAACAAAAACTCAAATCGTTATGAAATGATAAAATTGAAACACAGGGCATATAGACTAAATGGTTCACAAAGTATGCAAAAAAACTAAAAAGGAACCAAATTGCAAGAGGAGAATAAGGATGGCATCATGTTGAAACACTGGAAAACTGATATTTGTCTTTGGACATGACATTTGGTTTTGTTATGAGTTATTCTAGATTTCTAGTTAAGTGACCAAAGAAAAATATAGAATGTTAAATTGGAAATCTATGGACTTTTTATCTACTCAATTTCAAAATGGTTCAAACAGGTAATAATATACTATCCAATATAGAACTCCAAACGGCTAGATCCTAGAGCATTCAAATACAGCATTTATGCCCAACAAGTGATATTATTGCATATAAGAAATGAGAACCACAAAAAAAAATGTTATCAATTTGGAGGAGCATGGTCAATGTTGTGCAACAATAACACTGCAGGCTTGCAACCTATCAGGAAAAAGTATAATACATTTGTTTGCGTTCACGCTATAGGAAAAAGCATAATACATTTGTTTGTGTTCACGTATGACTATAAATTGCCATCAATGCTTCTTTCAGAAAAACATATTCAGGAACACACTGATTGAGGAAGATATGCTCACATGCAGCTACGGTAAACATCTATGTGTTCAGTCAGAAGAAAAATCAAGGGTAACTTAATAGATAGTTAGGCACACTTTGGTCCATCACCAAGCGTATTCATGGCACAATTATCTAGGCAAGGGCAGTGTAAAGTATGACCATCCAAAGCAAGGGGATAACGAGAGAACGAACCTCTCCAACATACACCACAGAAAGGATGCCCACATGAAGCAGCACCCATTGACTCACGTGGACAACTTTCGAAGCAAATCCCACACGTAAGCTGTTAAAGGATAGATAAGTAATGTAAGAAGTGGAGTTTATATGCACATGACCTACATGTACAGGAATGTTTTCATTAGCATGTCTAGTCTAGAACATAAAAGGGTGCAAGCCCATCCCTTTGCCGCAAGCATTGAAAATAACAAGCCTATTGTTCAACATTTTCTCCAGCAAAATACAGGTTACCAGGCAGGTCATACTAACTCCACGGGTTACAAAATATACAGGCAATCCAATAATATAAACGTCAACTAGAAGAATACTATATTGTCCAAAGGGGGGAATATGCTTGGGCAACAGAGCAAAAATAAAAAAATAGTGAGCCTTACTTCTCTTTCATTTGGCATTTCATTTTGCTTCTCCGGTAAACCAACGGCAGTACGAACTCGTGCTTCATCAACAAACCACTCGTCATGCACCTTACTAACGCTCCTGCAAGAAGAAACTTTATAATGCCTTTACAGAAAGGAAATATTGTGAGCAACATAAACTAAATATCACCGCCTACAGAAGCTGTCACAAAAAAGGAGATACAAGCAGCGCTGCCATCGAGAAGGAAGGGCCAAAGAAGTATGATCCTAATATAGCAGTATCTCATTCACCTGCACCTATTTTGTGCTTAAACTTGGATAAAAGTAACTATTTAAGCATGCAACTACCATGCCAGATGTAATGATGCCTATTACCAGTTATAACTGCGAAGAAGGGCGCAAGCTTCTGATTTCGAAATTGAAAGAACAGTTGAAACCCGATTCATGTCATCTGCTTGATGTTGCTTTATGTCAGTTTCACTCAGTACACTGTAGTTTTGCTGGAATATAAACAAGAAAATAGTAGTAAGATAAACATAGATATAAGGTGAAATGAACACCTAAGAACCACATAAGCTGAGTACGGCCAGTTCATTGCTAGATTAAATGGAGAGAAAGAAAGTTAATCTTGGTCAAACCAGCATGTAGTTAGTAAATAAAAATCCTTTGGCGGTAAAATCTGACTATTTAACAGGTACATACACCAAAAATCACCAACTCATGGAGTACATAAGCAGAAAAAAATCTAGGCAAAAGAAAAGCGAAATAAGAATTCTGTTGGTTGTATTTTTCACGTCCAGGAAGAAATTTGCTACTCCCTCCGTTCACTTTTATAAGTCGTTTCAGACAACTGAAATTGACCTGCTTTGCACACTGTCTGAAATATCTTCAACGCCTTATAAAAGTGAACAGAGGGAGTACAACCTTACGATTTCAAGTATATTATTCAACCTCGAAGAACACATGGAACCATGTGCAGAGAGAGAAGCTTGGATTGACTTGCGACTGATGACATGTGTTTACATGCTAATAGCCTAAACCTCAATACATTGCCGACCAAAATATACCCTGGAGGCCCGGACTTTATGTGTCAAAGGTCCCAAAAAAAGCAATATTGTTAAAAAAAATGGGTTTGTTAACTCTATTTGTGTGGCACAATACCGATATCATTACAATTCTACAATAATATAGGCTTCTACGTTCAAAAGCTACCTGGATTGCAGCAACGATTATACCAAATTTAAGCATTGTGTGCACAGTGGCACACTCAGTGAGGTGGGCCATCCAAAAGTGTAGTCAAATTTGGCTACAAATCAAACAGCCTCAAATCTAGCTCCGTGACTTTTCACTTCTTTGCTAACTATATATATTTCCCATCATTGACCATTTGCATATAACCCTCTTCTTGACCAACCATCTGAACTGAACGCAGCTCAAGGTCATCCATAATAGATCAAAGAGGGAAGTGAGAAAATCTGCTGTTAAACTGGAGTTTGTAAGGAAAACAAGAGGAGAAGAGTGGATATCGGAGGGTGGGGGGCGGTGGTAGAGGAAGATGCAAACGAGGGTATTAAAAGCTGGACATTTCATTTATCATAGAAACTTTGTAGAGGCTAAATTGGTTCATTTTTTATAAAGGATTTAATGCTCCATGTCCAAATCAGTAGATCTTGGACTTGCTATAATTTAACATCATCATGCAAGATGAACGCCTATGTAAGTTAACTATGCACTTCCAAACAATATTCCATAACCAGAAAAGTAACTTGTCTGGTTACTTGATTGCGTAAGCAAAGAAAATACCAGCCCTTTGGTGCTCTATGTTAAGCAACACTGCAACACTTTACACGGTCGGCTATTGCAGATTGGACAGCACTTGATGCACTCACATCACAACGCTTCAGAATGCAAGTACATCAGACGAAAGTGTGAATAATATCTAGAAAACATATCATGACAAAATGACGGTATACTGAATGTCAATTCTGTTTCACGAAGAAAGTACACCAAAAAATATATCACAACATCGTATGAAGGAACATTTTTCTGTTTGCATCTGATTAAAACTGAAAATCAGTATGAATGGGAAGTGCACTAACGAATGGAAGATGTGTTCAATCCTATCAATTTAAGTTCTGCATAAGGGAGGAACAAAAATCTAACCCCGAATCAACACGCTAGAGTTGTGTACCATAAGCTTCAAAAGCTTTTCTTTCCCTAATCGTTTCATCTCTTGATATTTAGACAGAATATCACTACAAATAGTGAATCAGAACGAAATAAATTTAACGACCTGTGCCAAGATCATGCAAGGTACCCTATTTCATAGTTTGAAGCTAGAAGAGTACTTGCATCCCACATAGAAATTTCCATCGACTGTGAGTAAGTAAACACTAAGTAAGACTCGTGTATTCACCTAATTAGTATGATCTGCAAATTAATCACCATCTTTTGGCTAGAGCTATCAAATCATACATTAAAAAACTGCCAGCTCCAATCAAATCAGCAAGCTGCAGGAAACCTCCCAAAATCAGATTCAGAAACATACCATTTAGACTGGTATATCCTTGCATCAGGGTAGCATGTCAGTACATGCCTAATACATAAAGGGCAGCCCGGTGCATGTAGCTCCCGCTTGCGCAGGGTCGGGGAAGGGTCTGACCACTTTGGGTCTATAGTAGGCAGCCTTTCCCTACATTTCTGTAAGAGGCTGTTTCCAGGACTTGAAGTACATGCCTAATACATACTAACCATTATTTAGTCCCCAGTTTAGAAGTTTTCCTTTGCATGCTTTCCAACAGTCCTACCCTAAACACCGCTCTCCCTGTCATGCTACATTCCATTACCACTTATTACCAGCAACCAAAACTGGAATCATAAAGCAATGCGACACACTGAATTACAAGCTACAACACAAAGTGAATTTCGCATGCCAGGACACCAGTCGCAGCTAGCACCTATCTGATAACCAGAAGTAATTTATCAGGAATACTCGGCTTGTCTTTTCCTACCGTAGGACATAAATAGAACCACCCTCCGGTTTATATAAGCACATTTCATCCATGGGAAGGACTCTGATCGAGCTCTTCGTCCACGCCAGGCAATCACACAGGCAACCGAAAGCAATATCTAGATCATCCAACCAGTCACATTTCTATCCACTATTTATATATAGTAGTATACGCGAGAGCATTTCTGTCCACATCATCCAACCTATCGTCTCGGGGCAGACAGACCACCGACACATGGCCGCTCCGGCGCTGCTGCATCTCCCATTCCATCTCGAACAAGCAATTTCTATACTGGGACCGACCGGACGCCAATCGATGATCACCTGCTGCCTGTGGGAGATTAGGTCATCCGAGTCATCGGAGTCGCGGTCGGCGAAGTCGTAGTCCGCGTCCCCGTCGTCGCTGAGGGCGAGGCCCGCCTCGCCGCCGCTGTAGAAGTCCTCGTCGGCGGAGTCGCGCGTGTCGTCCTCTGAATCCATCGCCGCCGCCGCGCGCGCCGGAGCCTCGAGAGCGACCCGGATCGGGCGGATCGGAGCCGCGCCCCACCGTTTGGATGGAACAAGCGGCTCGGATTCGGGGGAGGGACGGGAGCTGGGGAGGAGGAAAGGGGTGGAGCGGAGGAAGACGTGGAGGGGGAACGGGGGAGGAAGAGGATGGGTGGGATTCGCTCGGGGGCAGAGGAAGCCGCGAGCTTTCTCCTTCCTTGTTTGTTTCCGCACGTTTTCTTTCTCGCGTGTAATTGCTATTTTCTGCTTCTCTGGTAACAACAGTGCTTTCCAGACGGAACCTTTTCCTTTCATGGGAAGGAATCTTGCGCTGCACAGGGAGGTATGAATCTTCACTTCACAAACAGGAGTGCCTCGTCCCTCAAAATGAACAAATCTGGCCCTTATCTCAAGGCGAGTACTAGGCTCCGGTCGACCGGCTCAATTTGGGCCGGTCGACACGCAGCCGTCCGATTTTAGCGATTATACCCGTTCGATCTGGCGTTTCGGTTTCGTCCACCCACGGGATTAACTCCGTCCTGACTCCGCCTCTGCCTCCCGGTGAGCCCTCCCGCCTCTGCCTTTTCCTCCGCCTCCGTCTACCTCGCTCCGCCTGCTTGCAGCTCCGGTGGACACTCCCGCCGCCGACGCCATCGTGCCAGGGCGCAGCCTCACCATAACAGTTCCAGCTCTGCTTCGGCTGGTTGTAGCAAAAACGATTGCTACTTCCAGCAAAATTCAAATATAGTTCCAGCAAAAAACAAAAATGTAATGAAAAGCGATGGCAACATCTTCTCGATTTGTAGCAAAATAGAGAAGGGGTTCCAGCAAAGATCTTAAGTGGTTCCAGCAATAAACACATGGCGCCACCGTTCATTGCCACCCGAGCGTCATCTTCGCCTACTACAGCAAAATCAAATGCTGGTTCCAACAAATATCAAATACGGTTCCAGCAAATATCAAATACGGTTCCAGCAAAAAAACAAAATTGTAGCAAAAAATCATGTCGGCGACGGCAACATCCTCTCGATTTGTAGGAAAAAGGAAAAAGGGTTCCAGCAAAAATCTTAAGTGGTTCCAGCAAAAATAAAACATGGCGGGCACTGCCATCGCAGCCCACCACCATTTTCGCCTAATGCAGCAAAGTCAGGAGCTGGTTCCAGCAAAAATCAGATGTGGTTCTAGCAACAAAATTGATGTAGCAAAAGAAGTCACGGCAGCGACGGCACCATCAACCTATCAATTGCAGCAAAATAAAAAAAAGGTTCCAGCAAAAAATGAAGTGGTTCCAGCAACCTATCTTAGCGCTCCCCGTCGCTCGCGATTCTGCAGGCATGCGGCAGCGCCGTCCCGGCCGCGCGCAGCACATAGTCTCCCCGCTCCTACCGTGCACCACCTAAACGACCAACACCAAGCACCGGCAGCGCCCCGCATCCAGCCTTGCCGGTGGGTCAGCAAGGAGGAGCTGGGTAGAGGAGGAGGCCCCAACGGAAGCACGCTGCAGCGAGCTTTGCCGGTGGGTCAGCTGCGAGGAGCTGGGTAGAGGAGGAGGCCGGTGGAAGTAACGCAATAGATTTGTGGCAGCCATGGCTCTGTGAGAGATTGGGAGTGAGTGGTGGGGAAGGAACGCCTAAGGAAACGGATAAGGATAGTACTAGTTGGGTGAGATATTTCCTGGGTAGAGCGGCGCGTTGTGTATCGTACGATTACAATCCATCCTGCGGCTCGCGAGTGACCGGCCGAGCGTTCAGCCGGTCTGCCGGCGGAAAACGTTTCCCTTATCTCAAACTTCAACACAAAATGACCCCAATCTAAAAACATTTTATGAAATGGCCCTCTTTCCGGCCTAGGGCACCATGCCAAATAGCATGACGCCATAGCCCGGGGCGTCATGCTATCTAGCATGGCGCCCTAGCCACGAGCGTCATGCAAAAGGGGCTATTTCGTGAAAATAATTCAGATTGGAGCCATTTTGTGTTAAAGTTTCAGATAAGGGTCGGTTTTGTTCATTTTCACTCCAAATACCTCTTTGCCATGCCACAGCTCAGGGCAACGGTCTTTCGGGGCAACTCTAAACGGACGTCCGTTTTGTTCGGATTTCATTTGTTTAGAGACGGCAATGGGACAGTGTTCGTTCGGATTTGTCGATGTGTCGGCCGTGTGTCCAACGCGCGGCCTCATCTTGGCCGCATGCCCGCGTCTCGTTCGTATACATTTTTTGCCTCATTTGCTATACTCCATCAACAATTTTTCGATACATTGTAGTATATTCATCAAATCTTGATTAGAATAGTAAGACCAAAGAAATAAGAACCACAAGTAGACATTTAAAAGATGTTCAATTTCCATAACTGGTCCCAAATGTTGGATTAGTATTTTCTCAATACCTTCATTGTTGATCTGCGGATTCTCGATCTTGTATACTTCTTTCTTCTTTGATTTCAAAGAAGTAGACATTGCTTCTTCGTATCTAGTCTCATCTCTAGCCTTTATTCTAGAAACAAGTTGAGGGACATCTCTCAAATTGTGTTCTATTCATAGATCGATGTATTCTTCTTCCCAATACCAAACGTTGCATCCATCCTACAAAAAACAATTGAGTATAAGCAAAGTGCTATCCAAAATGCGTCGAATCTGGGAGCACAACTGAAGCTAAACTAACACATACCCCATTGTTTTTTCACTTGACGGACACCCATCGGGATGTTCCGGCATTGTAGACACGCGACCCACGACCTTCCGTGTATAGTCGTTGCACTTTACGAGTGGCAACGGTGCGCCGACGAGCCTTTGGGCCAGCACCGAGCCAGGACGACGACAAATGGTGTATTTGCCGACGAACCAGCGACGGGGCCTGGTACCCGGCCAGTCCATGGCACGGCGCGCCTCAGGCAGCAGCCGAGTACGCTCAGATCCGGTTGGATCCACTCCAAATCCGGCGGCCGGATGCGCTGACATCAGGCGGGCGGGTAAAAGATCAAGGATGTCGCCTAGAGGGTGGTGAATAGGCGCTTTAGAATAATTACGATTTAGGCTTGAACAAATGCAGAATAAACCTAGCGGTTAAATTGTCAAGCACAAAACCTACAACAACTAGGCTCACCTATGTGCACCAACAACTTATGCTAAGCAAGATAAACAACTAGGTGATAGCAAGATATATGACAAGAAACAATATGGCTATCACAAAGTAAAGTGCATAAGTAAAGGGCTCGGGTAAGAGATAACCGAGGCACGCTGAGACGACGATGTATCCTGAAGTTCACACCCTTGCGGATGCTAATCTCTGTTTAGAGCGGTGTGGAGGCACAATGCTCCCTAATATGCCACTAGGGCTACCGTAATCTCCTCACGCCCTCGCACAATGCAAGATGTCGTGATTCCACTAAGGGACCCTTGAGGGCGGTCACCGAACCCGTACACTTTGGCAACCCTTGGGGCGGTCACCGGTACTCGTCAAATTGCTCGGGGCGATCTCCACAACCTAATTGGAGACCCCGACGCTTGCCCAAAGTTCTACACCATAATGATTGAGCTCCGAACACCACCAATCGTCTAGGGCGCCCAAGCACCCAAGAGGAACAAGCTCTAGGGTAGCAAGCACCCAAGAGTAATAAGCTTCTCAAACTTCACTTCCACGTATCACCATGGAGAACTCAAACCGATGCAACTAATGCAATGGCAAGGGCACACGGAGTGCCCAAGTCCCTCACTCTCAAATCCCACCAAAGCAACAAAAACTATGGAGGGAAAGGAGAGGAAGAACAAGAAGGAGAACACCAAGAACTCCAAGATCTAGATCCAAGGGGTTCCCCTCACATAGAGGAGAAAGTGATTGTTGGAAATGTGGATCTAGATCTCCTCTCTCTTTTGCCCCAAAAACTAGCAAGAATCCATGGAGGGATTGAGAGATAGCAAACTCGAAGAAGGTCAACAATGGGGGAAGAACTCAAGCTCAAGAGATAAGGTTCAATGGGGAAGAAGACCCCCTTTTATAGGAGGGAAAAATCCAACCGTTATCCCCATTCACAGCCCGCAGCAGGCGGTATTACCGCTCAAGGGAGAGGTACTACCGCTGGCCGCAGCAATACTACCTCTGGGACCTCGCACAATGCCTAAGGGAGAAGGAACAAAGAGGAGGGCCGTTGAGCAGCACTAGTAGCGGTAGTAGGGGCGGTACTACCGCTGGTACTGCCACTACTATTGTCGCTGAACCCGACATGACACGCATGTCTCGAGTCGAGGCGGTACTAGCGCGGAACCGGAGCTGTACTACCGCTTGTGGCCGTGGGCGGTACTACCGTTGTTTCACAATGGTACTACCGCTTGCGGCCTTCAGCGGTACTGCCGCTCCGGGGCCGCAGTACTACCGCTGGCGCCTCCCTTATGCCACTTCCACGAAAACAAGTATACTCCAAGGAAAACCAGAACTGCCACAACTTCTGCAAATGAGCTCTGAATTGAGTAAACTCAAGCTTGTTGGATAGAAGACAACGAGTAGCATCAAAACATCGACTAGTTATAGTAAGAAGAGGCAGGGGAGGTATGCCTAACATATAGAGGAGAGAAACCTCCAACAGAGAAGAACCTGCATAACCTCCAGCATCAAAAACATCATAGAAGATGCATGCGAACTTCATTTTTCAATGAACTCGAGCTTGTCATCAAGATGACCATAAGCTCTAATACTCACAAAGAGAACCGACAAAAACCCCAACATTGAAAAGATCGTAGAAGATGCATGTGAAATCTGTTTTTGATGAACTCAAGCTTGTCACAAAAATGACCATAAGCTCCAAATCTCACAAGGAGAAGAACCAAACAAGAACCAGTAAAGATGATGCAAGGATGCAATGGTTTGAGCTTTCTACGAATGATACGATCAAGCTACTCATCAAGAGCCCCCCTTGATAGTACGACAATCGATCCTACAACCCGGTCTCCCAACTACCACCATGAGACCGGTAAAATACAAAACCTATCAAGGGCAAACCTTTGCCTTGCACATAGTCCACTTGAGCTAGATGATGACGATCTTGACTCCCTCAAGTTGGACCACCTTTCTTGATTGTGTTGGCTCGATGAAGACTAGTTGATTGCTCCCCCATACTCCACTATGAGTGAGCCACTCTTTGGCATATCTTCACAAGTCCATTGGCACCACAATGGACGACAAGCTTCGAGCATGATCTCTTCGTGATGCTGCACTTGAACTTGCACACCGCAATCTTGATGACGAACACCACCTGATGTCATCCTCTCCATGGGTTGTATGATATCTTCCTCTTGACGCAAGCCCATGGAAACATACCTAACCCACACAGAACTCTCACGTAGACCATGGGTTAGTACACAAAGCGTAATGGACAATCCTTACTGATATGTCTCCAACGTATCTACTTTTCCAAACACTTTTGCCCTTATTTTGGACTCTAACTTGCATGATTTGAATGAAACTAACCCGGACTGATGTTGTTTTCAGCAGAACTGCCATGGTGTTATTTATTGTGCAGAAAACAAAAGTTCTCGGAATGACCTGAAAATCCACGGAGATAACTTTTGGAAAATATAAAAAATACTGGCAAAAGAATCAAGGCCAGGGGGCCCACACCCTATCCACGAGGGTGGGAGCGCGCCCCCTCCCCCTGGGCACGCCCCCCTGTCTCGTGGACCCCCTGATGCTCCACCGACCTCAACTCCAACTCTATATATTCCGTTTCGCGGAGAAAAAAATCAAAGAGAAAGTTTCATCGCGTTTTACGATACGGAGCCACCGCCAAGCCCTAATCTCTCTCGAGAGGGCTGATATGGAGTCCGTTCGGGGCTCCGGAGAGGGGGATTCATCGCCGTCGTCATCATCAACCATCCTCCATCACCAATTTCATGATGCTCACCGCCGTGCATGAGTAATTCCATCGTAGGCTTGCTGGACGGTGATGGGTTGGATGAGATTTACCATGTAATCGAGTTAGTTTTGTTAGGGTTTGATCCCTGGTATCCATTATGTTCTGAGATTGATGTTGCTATGACTTTGCTATGCTTAATGCTTATCACTAGGGCCCAAGTGCCATGATTTCAGATCTGAACCTATTATGTTTTCATGAATATATGTGAGTTCTTGATCCTATCTTGCAAGTCTATAGTCACCTATTATGTGTTATGATCCCACAACCCCGAAGTGACAATAATTGGGATACTTCTCGGTGATGACCGTAGTTTGAGGAGTTCATGTATTCACTAAGTACTAATGCTTTGGTCCGGTACTCTATTAACAGGAGGCATTAATATCCCTTAGTTTCCACTAGGACCCCGCTGCCATGGGAGGGTAGGACAAAAGATGTCATGCAAGTTCTTTTCCATAAGCAGGTATGACTATATTGGAATACATGCCTACATTACATTAATGAACTGGAGCTAGTTCTGTGTCACCCTATGTTATAGCTATTACATGAGGAATCACATCCGACATAATTATCCATCACTGATCCAATGCCTACGAGCTTTTCACATATTGTGCTTTGCTTATTTACTTTTCCGTTGCTACTGTTACAGCTACTACAAAACTGCTACCGTTACTTTTGCCACTGTTACCATTACTATCATACTACTTTGCTACTAAATACTTTACTGCAGATATTAAGTTATCCAGGTGTGGTTGGATTGACAACTCAACTGCTAATACTTGAGAATATTCTTTGGCTCCCCTTGTGTCAAATCAATAAATTTGGGTTGAATACTCTACCCTCGAAAACTGTTGCGACCCCCTATACTTGTGGGTTATCAAGACTAATTTATGGCGCCGTTGCCGGGGAGCATAGCTCTATCTTTGAGTCACTTGGGATTTATATCTGTTTATCACTATGAAGAACTTGAAAGACGCAAGAACTAAGATTTTTCCCTCAACTACGAGGGGAGGTAAGGAACTGCCATCTAGCTCTGCACTAGATTCTCCTTCTGTTATGAGTAAGCTTGCGAAACCTAAACCTGCTACTGCTATGAATTCTGATATGTCGCATGTTATTGATGATGCCACTTCTGCTATGCATGATACTTATGATGAAACTACTTCTATGCTTGATACTACTGTGCCATTAGGTGAATATCTTGATGAACAACTTGCTAGGGTTAGAGAGAATGAAATTATTGAAGATGAAATTATTGATGATAGTGATGATGAAGGTTCTCCCCCTAAGTATGAATTGCCTGTTGTTCCTGAGGGTTATGTTATGGATGAAGAAACTGCTAGGGATCTTTTTGCTTGCAATGATAGATCTAATCTTAAGAAGTTACTAGCTAAACTTAAACAGAAAACTCTGAATGCTAGAATGAAATATGACCCTGCTTTTGCTACTTCACCTATCTTTGTTACTGATAAGGATTATGAATTCTTTGTTGATCCTGAGATAATTACTTTGGTTGAATCTGATCCTTTTTATGGCTATGAATCTGAAACTGTTGTGGCACATCTTATCAAGTGATACGTCTCCAACGTATCTATAATTTTTGATTGCTCCATTCTACTTTATCTACTATTTTAGGCAATATTGGGCTTTCTTATCCACTTATATATTATTTTTGGGACTAACGTATTAACCGGAGGCCCAGCCCAGATTTGTTGTTTTATGCCCATTTCAGTGTTTCGAGGAAAAGGAATATCAGACGGAGTCAAAATGGAACGAAATCAACTGGAGAAGTTATTTTTGGAAGGAAAGCCACCCAGGGAACTTGGAGTGCACGTCAGGGGAGATACGGGCTGCCCACAAGGGTGGGGGCGCGCCCACCCCCCACCCCCCCGGGCGCACCCCTACCTCGTGGGGCCCCCGTAGCTCCACCGACGTACCCCCTGCACCCATATATACCTATGTACCCTAAAACTTCCAGAACAGAAGATAGATCGGGAGTTCCGCCGCCGCAAGCCTCTGTAGCCACCAAAAACCTCTCGGGAGCCCTTCCCGGCACCCTGTCGGAGGGGGGATCCTTCACCGGTGGCCATCTTCATCATCCCGCCGCTATCCATGACGAGGAGGGAATAGTTCACCCTCGTGGCTGAGGGTATGTACCAGTAGCTATGTGTTTGATCTCTCTCTCTCGTGTTCTCTCTCGTGTTCCCTCTATGGCACGATCTTGATGTATCCCGAGCTTTGCTATTGTAGTTGGATCTTTTGATGTTTCTCCCCCTCTACTCTCTTGTGATGAATTGAGTTTCCCCTTTGAAGTTATCTTATCGGATTTAGTCTTTTATGAGAACAATTGATGTATGTTTTGGTGATCAACTTGCGGGTTTCGTGACATTGGGAACCTATGCATAGGGGTTGTCACACGTTCTTGACTCTCCGGTAGAAACTTTGGGGCACTCTTTGAAGTACTTTGTGTTGGTTGGATGAATCTGAGATTGTGTGATGCATATCGTATAATCATACCCACGGATACTTGAGGTGACAATGGTGTATCTAGGTGACATTAGGGTTTTGGTTGATTTGTGTCTTAAGGTGTTATTCTAGTACGAACTCTTTTATAGATTGATCCGAAAGAATAACTTTGAGGTGGTTTCGTACCCTACCATAATCTCTACGTTTGTTCTCCGCTATTAGTGGCTTCGGAGTGACTCTTTGTTGCATGTTGAGGGCTTGTTATATGATCTATCTATGTTATTATTGTTGAGAGAACTTGCACTAGTGAAAGTATGAACCCTAGGCCTTGTTTCCTATCATTGCAATACCGTTTACGCTCACTTTTATAATTAGTTACCTTGCTGTTTTTATTATTTCCGATTACAAAAACCTATATCTACTATCTATTTTGCACTTGTATCACCATCTCTTGGCCGAACTAGTGCACCTATACAATTTACCATTCTATTGGATGTGTTGGGGACACAAGAGACTCTTTGTTATTTGATTGCATGGTTGCTAGAGAGAGACCATCTTCATCCTACGCCTCTAACGGATTGATAAACCTTAGGTCATCCACTTGAGGGAAATTTGCTACTATCCTACAAACCTGTGCACTTGCAGGCCCAACAACGTCTATAAGAAGAAGGTTGTGTAGTAGACATCAAGCTCTTTTCTGGCGCCGTTGCCGGGGAGGCTAGGTAAGTGAAGGTATATCTCTAGATCTTGCAATCGAATCTTTTTGTTTCTTGTTTTATCACTAGTTTAGTTTATAAAAGAAAACTACAAAAAATGGAGTTAAGCTTGTCTCATACGCTTCATCTTTTTAATATCTTTCGTGAGAATGATGGAAAGGAAAATTGTGCTCAAGTGCTAGAAGGAGAATTACATAGAATGCTTGGCATGAAATATGTGAATGATGAGCATGATTGCAATGTTGTTAGTATGAATTCCTTGAATATCCATGATGCTAATGATATGCAAAGCTACAAGCTTGGGGAAGCTAAGTTTGATGAAGATGATATTTTTTGTCCCCCAAGCTTTGATAGGCAAATGTACTATGATGAAAGCATGCCTCCTATATATGATGATTATTGTGATGACACGTATGCTTTAAAGAATAATGATAACCATGAAAATTGTCATCTTGATCTTAATTTTCAATCATATGATAGTTATTTTGTTGAGTTTGCTCCCACTACTATTCATGAGAAGAATTTTGCTTATGAGGAGAGTAGTAAATTTTCTATGCTAGTAGATCATGAAAAGAATGCTTTAGGTGCTGGTTACATTGTTGAATTCATTCATGATGCTACTGAAAATTATTATGAGGGAGGAACATATGCTTGTAGGAATTGCAATAATATCAAGTTTCCTCTCTATGTGCTTCAAGTTTTGAAGCTATGCTTATTTTACCTTCCTATGCTAGTTGATTATCGTTCCCATAAGTTGTTTGCTCACAAAATCCCTATGCATAGGAAGTGGGTTAGACTTAAAATGCTAGTCATATACTTCATGATGCTCCCGTTATGTTTCAATTCTTATCTTTTATGTGAGCATCATTATCATCATCATGCCTAGCTAGAAAGGCATTAAAGAAAAGCGCTTGTTGGAAGACAACCCAATATTTATCCTTGCTGTTTTTGTGTGTCCACATGATTATGCTACTGTAGTAATCATGTTTTATATCTTTTGTTTCAATAAAGTGCCAAGTAAGACCTTTAGGATGGCTTACGGTGACAGTTGTGTTGATCCTGCTGAAAACCAGAAACTTTTGCACCCAGTAAATTAGTTTTGTTAATTCACAGAAAAGAGCTTCTGATCTGATTCTTTTTTCTCTGGATTGGTACACGAATTGCTTAGGACTTACTAATTTTGTAGAAGTTTTGGAGTTCCATAAGTATAAGTTTGATACAGATTACTACAGACTGTTCTGTTTTTGACAGATTCTGTTTTCATTGTGTTGTTTGCTTATTTTGATGAATCTATGAGTAGTATCAGAGGATATGAGCCATAGATAAGTTGGAGTACAGTAGATATTACACCAATATGAATTTAGAATCAGTTCATTACAGTACCTATGTGGTGGTTTTATTTTTTTATACTAACGGAGCATACGCGTTTTCTGTTGTGGAGTTTTCAAGTTTTGGGTAAAGATTCGATGGACTATGGAATAAGGAGCGGTAAGAGCCTAAGCTTGGGAATGCCCAAGGCACCCCAAGGTAATATTCAAGGACAACCAAGAGCCTAAGCTTGGGGATGCCCCGGAAGGCATCCCCTCTTTCGTCTTCGTTCATCGGTAACTTTACTTGGAGCTATATTTTTATTCACCACATGATATGTGTTTTGCTTGGAGCGTCATTTCCTTCTGTTAGTCTTAGCTTGCTGTTATTTAGAATAATGTTTTGCATCTTTAGTTTCAATAAAGAAGTCAAGGATAGCCTTTGCCATGCTTATTTTGCTAGTATACATGTTGCTGTTTGAAAACAGAAAGTTTACCGCTGTTGCAAAAATTCCCTAGAAAAGTCAGAGAGTGGTATAATGTTGAATCTTTTTGCATATTGAGCTCTGATAAATTTATTACAGTGGGGATTTTAGTTCATAATTTTTGGAGTCAGGGAAGTATTGATACGCTTGCATTCTTTACAGACTGTACTATTTTGACAGATTGCTGTTATGTTTGCGTTGTTTGCATATGTTTGTTTGTTTAATGATTCTATTTGAGGATAGGAGTATTAAATATGCAGAGGCATCTAGTATTCAATGTTGAACAATAATGTTAGTGATTTGTTACAGTAGAAAATAATAAGGTTTTGCATTGGTTTATACTAACCTATCTCACGAGTTCTTGTTGAGTTTGTTGTGAATGAAGCTTTTGATAAAAAGAGAAACCATGATATGAGAGGAATTAAGGAGACACAAAAGCTCAAGCTTGGGGATGCCCCGGTAGGCATCCCACCTTTCTTCTTCAACAACTATCGGTTAGTATCGGTTGGGCCTAAGTTTTTGCTTCTTCACTTGAGTTGTGCTATCCTTGCAATGTAGTTTTCTTTAGCTTTGCTTGCTGTTTGAATAAAGTATCAAGATCTGAAATTATCAAATGAGAGAGAGTCTTCGCATAGTTGCATAATTATTTAGCTACTCATTGACCTTCACTTATATCTTTCGGAGTAGTTTGTCATTTACTCTAGTGCATCACTTATACCTTTTAGAGCATGGTGGTAGTTTTATTTTGAAGAAATAGATGAACTTTCATACTTCACTTAGATTATTTTGAGAGTCGTTAATAGCATGGTAATTTGCTTAATATTAATATACTTGGTATTCAAGATATGTGAAACTTCCTTATGAGTGTGTTGAATACTAAGAAAAGTTTGATGCTTGATAATTGTTTTGAGATATGGAGGTGATAATATCAAAGTCGTGCTAGTTGAGTAATTGTGAATTTGAGAAATGCTTGTGTTGAAGTTTGCAAGTCCCGTAGCATGCACGTATGGTTAAAGTTTTGTAACAAATTTGAAACATGAAGTGTACCTGGCTTGTGCATCCTTATGAGTGGCGGTCGGGGACGAGCGATGGTCTTTCCCTACCAATCTATCCCCCTAGGAGCATGCGTGTAGTACTTGATTTTTGATGACTTCTAAATTTTTGCAATAAGTATATGAGTTCTTTTGACTAATGTTGAGTCCATGGATTATACGCACTTTTACCTTTCCGCCTTTGCTAGCCTCTTCGGTACCGTGCATTGCCCTTTCTCACCTTGAGAGTTGGTGCAAACTTCGCCGGTGCATCCAAACCCCGTGATACTATACGCTCTATCATACATAAACCTCCTTATATCTTCCTCAAAACAGCCACCATACCTACCTATCATGGCATTACCATAGCCATTCTGAGATATATTGCCATGCAACTTCCACCATCATCATCATGACATACATTACTTTTATCATATTGCCATTGCATGATCATGTAGTTGACATCGTATTTGTGGCAAAGCCACCATGCGTTATTTTCCATACATGTCACTCTTGATTCATTGCACCATCCCAGTACACCGCCGGAGGCATTCATATAGAGTCATATCTTGTTGTAAGTTTCGAGTTGTAATCTTTATGTTGTAATCAATAGAAGTGTGATGATCATCATTATTAGAGCATTGCCCAAAAAAAGGCCAAAATAAAAAAAGAAAGGCCCAAAAAAAAGAAAAAAAAGAAAAGAAAAGGGCAATGCTACTATCTCTTTTTCCACACTTGTGCTTCAAAGTAGCACCTTGTTCCTCATGTAGTGAGTCTCATATATTGTGCTTCAAAGTAGCACCTTGTTCTTCATGTAGTGAGTCTCATAAGTTGTCTTTTTATACTAGTGGGAATTTTTCATTATAGAACTTGGCTTGTATATTCCTACGATGGGCTTCCTCAAATGCCCTAGGTCTTCGTGAGCAAGCGAGTTGGATGCACACCCACTAGTTTTCTTTTGTTGAGCATTCATAGCTCTAGTGCATCCGTTGCATGGCAATCCCTACTCACTCACATCGATATCTATTGATGGGCATCTCCATAGCCCGTTGATACGCCTAGTTGATGTGAGACTTTCTCCTTTTTTGTCTTCTCTACACAATTCCCATCATCATATTCTATTCCACCCATAGTGCTATATCCATGTCTCACGCTCATGTATTGCGTGAAGGTTGAAAAAGTTTGAAATTATTTAAGTATGAAACAATTGCTTGGCTTGTCATTGGGGGTATAGAAGTTGGGAACATCTTTGTGTGACGAAAATGAAGCATAGCCTAACTATATGATTTTTTAGGGATGAACTTTCTTTTGCCATGTTATTTCGAGAAGACATGATTACTTTGATTAGTATGCTTGAAGTATTATTATTTTTGTGTCAATATGAACTTTTGTCTTGAATCTTTCGGATCTGAATATTCATATCATAGTTAAGAAGATTTACATTGAAATTATGCCAAAGTATCACTCCGCATCAAAAATTCTTTTTTATCATTTACCTACTCGAGGACGAGCAGGAATTAAGCTTGGGGATGCTTGATACGTCTCCAACGTATCTATAATTTTTGATTGCTCCATGCTACTTTATCTACCGTTTTAGGCAATATTGGGCTTTATTATCCACTTTTATATTATTTTTGGGACTAACCTATTAACTGGAGGCCCAGCCCAGATTTGTTGTTTTATGCCTATTTCAGTGTTTCGAGGAAAAGGAATATCAGACGGAGTCAAAACGGAACGAAATCAACTGGAGAAGTTATTTTTGGAAGGAAAGCCACCCAGGGAACTTGGAGTGCACGTCAGGGGAGATACGGGCT
>NC_041391.1:437390816-437395577 GCF_002162155.2 Triticum dicoccoides | reverse complement strand
CCAGCCATGTACACGAGCCCTGGCCGTACGTATGTGCGACTAGGCGTTCGAGACCCCGTCCGTATGTACGTATGTGGCCGTATTTTCTTTCTTGCACCCTGACCGCTGTACGTACATGTACATGCTATGTGCGCGCCTCTACTACGACACGTGCGTGCCTCTACTACGACACGTGTGCGCCTTTACATCGAGCAGTATGTACGTACATGTTCATGACCAGAATGACAACACTCCGTACGCTTCGACCAGTTGGGTCCCGACTGTCAGGCACTTCCTTGCGTGCGAAGATGTAGATGGTGGGTCCCAGCAGTCAGGGGGCGAATCGTTTTTTTGCCCGGACGCACTTCCTTGTGTGCGAAGATGTAGCTGGTGGGTCCCAGCAATCTGGGGGGAAATGTTTTTTGTGAAATACGGTGGCCCATCCGATGGGTCCCTGCTGTCAGGTGGAGGAATCATTATTTTGTGTGTAATAAGGAGGCACTTCCTTGCTGCGGCTGTGGACCCAGCTGTCAGCCTCTCCACATACAGTACTCTTCCAATGGAAGTCATTCCTTGACCACGTTGACCACGCCGCGCCAAGAGCACCAGGGCGGTGGACGACAGTGAGGCCTGGGAAGGGGACAACGCAGAGCCGGGGAAGATGCGGCAGTGGAAGCCTGCGCGGAGAGGAGTACGAGGGATCACTGGTTCGGGCTGCGGTGTGAGGCTACCATCGCCGCAGAATAACAGGGGGTGTGGGTGAGTGATACATCTCCAACGTATCTATAATTTTGGTTGCTCCATGCTACCTTATCTACTGTTTTAGGCAATATTGGGCTTTATTATCTACTTTTATATTATTTTAGGGACTAACCTATTAACCGGAGGCCCAGCCTAGATTTGCTGTTTTATGCCTATTTCAGTGTTTCGAGGAAAATGAATATCAGACGGAGTCAAAACGGAACGAAATCAACTGGAGAAGTTATTTTTGGAAGGAAAGCCACCCAGGGAACTTGGAGTGCACGTCAGGGGAGATACGGGCTGCCCACAAGGGTGGGGGGCGCCCCCTGGGCGCGCCCCCCTGCCTCGTGGGACCCCCGTAGCTCCACCGACGTACTTCCTGCACCCATATATACCTACGTACCCAAAAACTTCCAGAACAGAAGATAGATCGGGAGTTCCACCGCCGCAAGCCTCTGTAGCCACCAAAAACCAATCGGGACCGTGTTTCGGCACCTTGCCGGAGGGGGATCCCATCACCGGAGGCCATCTTCATCATCCCGGCGCTATCCATGACGAGGAGGGAGTAGTTCACCCTCGGGGCTGAGGGTATGTACCAGTAGCTATGTGTTTGATCTCTCTATCTCGTGTTCTCTCTCGTGTTCCCTCTATGGCACGATCTTGATGTATCCCGAGCTTTGCTATTGTAGTTGGATCTTATGATGTTTCTCCCCCTCTACTCTCTTGTGATGTATTGAGTTTCCCCTTTGAAGTTAGCTTATCGGATTGAGTCTTTTATGAGAACACTTGATGTACGTCTTGCGATCCACTTGATGTATGTTTTGGTGATCAACTTGCGGGTTTCGTGGCATTGGGAACCTATGCATAGGGGTTGGCACACGTTCTTGACTCTCCGGTAGTAGCTTTGGGGCACTCTTTGAAGTACTTTTATGTTGGTTTGATAAATATGAGATTGTGTGATGCATATCGTATAATCATGCCCACGGATACTTGAGGTGACAATGGAGTATCTAGGTGACATTAGGGTTTTGGTTGATTTGTGTCTTAAGGTGTTATTCTAGTACGAACTCTTTTATAGATCGATCCGAAAGAATAACTTTGAGGTGGTTTCGTAACCTACCATAATCTCTACGTTTGTTCTCCGCTATTAGTGGCTTTGGAGTGACTCTTTGTTGCTTGTTATGGGCTTGTTATATGATCTATCTATGTTATTATTGTTGAGAGAATTTGCACTAGTGAAAGTATGAACCCTAGGCCTTGTTTCCTATCATTGCAATACTGTTTACACTCACTTTTATCATTAGTTACCTTGCTGTTTTTATTATTTCAGATTACAAATACCTATATCTACTATCTATTTTGCACTTGTATCACCATCTCTTCGCCGAACTAGTGCACCTATACAATTTGCCATTGTATTGGGTGTGTTGGGGACACAAGAGACTCTTTGTTATTTCGTTGCAGGGTTGTTTGAGAGAGACCATCTTCATCCTACGCCTCCTACGGATTGATAAACCTTAGGTCATCCACGTGAGGGAAATTTGCTACTGTCCTTCAAACCTGTGCACTTGCAGGCCCAACAATGTCTACAAGAAGAAGGTTGTGTAGTAGACATGAAGCTCTTTTCTGGCGCCGTTGCCGGGGAGGCTAGGGAAAGGGTACTCACACCCCGTCCACTAAGCTCTTTTTTGGCGCGGTGAGTGCTTGAAGGTATATCTTTATATCTTGCAATCGAATCTTTTTGTTTCTTGTTTTATCACTAGTTTAGTTTATAAAAGAAAACTACAAAAAAATGGAATTAAGTTTGTCTCATACGCTTCACCTTTTTAATATCTTTCGTGAGTATGATGGAAAGGATAATTGTGCTCAAGTGCTAGAAGTAGAAATCTCTAAATTGTTTGGCACTAAATATTTGAATGATGAGCATGATTGCAATGTTGTTAGTATGAATTCCCTGAATATCCATGATGCTAATGATATGCAATGCCACAAGCTTGGGGAAGCTATGTTTGATGAAGATGATATTTTTTGTCCCCCAAGCTTTGATGAGCAAATTTACTATGATGAAACATGCCTCCTATCTATGATGATTATTGTGATGACACGTATGCTTTAAAGAATAATGATAACCAGGAAACGTGTCATCTTGATCTTAATTTTCAATCACATGATAGTTATTTTGTTGAGTTTGCTCCCACTACTATTCATGAGAAGAATTTTGCTTATGTGGAGAATAGTAAATTTTCTATGCTTGTAGATCATGAAAAGAATGCTTTAGGTGCTGGTTATATTGTTGAATTCATTCATGATGCTACTGAAAATTACTATGAGGGAGGAACATATGCTTGTAGGAATTGCAATAATATCAAGTTTCCTCTCTATGTGCTTAAATTCTTGAAGCTATGCTTGTGTTACCTTCCTATGCTAGTTGATTATTGTTCCCATAATTTGTTTTCTCACAAAATCCCTATGCATAGGAAGTGGGTTAGACTTAAAGGTGCTAGTCATATTCTTCATGATGCTTCCGTTATGTTTCAATCCTTATCTTTTATGTGAGCATCACTGTCATGATCATGCCTAGCTAGAAAGGCAATAAAGAAAAGCGCTTGTTGGGAGACAACCCAATATTTACCCTTACTGTTTTTGTGTGTACACATGATTATGCTACTGTAGTAATCATGCTTTATAACTTTTTTTCAATAAAGTGCCAAGTAGAACCTTTGGGAAGACTTGGGTGAAGTTTATGTGATCTTGCTGTGAAAAACAGAAACTTTTGCACTCACGAGAATAGCTGCCATTTTTTACTGGAGAGTGCTTTTAGGTTGATTATTTTTTCAGATGATTAATAGACAAATTGCTCAGGTCCAGAAATTTATTTCATAATCTTTGGAGTTCCAGAAGTATACGTTTTATACAGATTACTACAGACTGTTCTGTTTTTGACAGATTCTGTTTTCTATGTGTTGTTTGCTTATTTTGATGCATCTATGGCTAGTATTAAGTGGTATGAACCATAGAGATGTTAGAATACAGTAGATATTACACCAATATGAATTTATAATGAGTTCATTACAGTACCTAAGTGGTGGTTTTATTTTCTTATACTAACGGAGCTTACGAGTTTTGTTTTGAGTTTTGTGTGGTTGAAGTTTTCAAGTTTTGGGTAAAGATTCGATGGACTACGGAATAAGGAGTGGAAAGAGCCTAAGCTTGGGGATGCCCAAGGCACCCCAAGGTAAAATTCAAGGACAACCAAGCAACTAAGCTTGGTGATGCCCCGGAAGGCATCCCCTCTTTCGTCTTCGTTCATCGGTAACTTTACTTGGAGCTATATTTTTATTCACCACATGATACGTGTTTTGCTTGGAGCGTCATTTTATTTTGTTAGTTTTTTCTTGATGTTTGTTAGAATAATGTTTTGCATCTTTAGTTTCAATAAAAAAAGTCAAGGATAGCCTTTGTCATGCTTATTTTGCTAGTTTGCATGTTGCTGTTTGAAAACAGAAAGTTTACCGCTGTTGAAAAAATTCCCTAGAAAAGTCAGAGCATGGTCTAACGTTGAATCTTTTTGAAAATTAAGCTATGATAAATTTATTACAGTGGGAATTTTAGTTCATAATTTTTGGAGTTAGGGAAGTATTGATACTCTTGCATTCTTTCCAGACTGTACTGTTTTGGCAGATTGCTGTTATGTTTGCATTGTTGGCGTATGTTTGCTTGTTTAATGATTCTATTTGAGGATAGGAGTATTAAATATGCAGAGGCATTTAGTATTCAATGTTGAATAATAATTTTAGTGATTTGCTAAAGTAGATAATGATAAGGTTTTGCATTGGTTTATACTAACCTATCTCACGAGTTCTTGTTGAGTTTGTTGTGAATGAAGCTTTTGATAAGAAGAGAAACAATGATAAGAGAGGAATTAAGGAGACACAAAAGTTCAAGCTTGGGGATGCCCAAGGCACCCCAAGATAATATTTCAAGAAGTCTCAAGCATCTAAGCTTGGGGATGCCCCGGTAGGCATCTCACCTTTCTTTTTC
>NC_041391.1:437344372-437390806 GCF_002162155.2 Triticum dicoccoides | reverse complement strand
CCCGAGCACGCCCCCTACCTCGTGGGGCCCCCGTAGCTCCACCGACGTACCCCCTGCACCCATATATACCTACGTACCCTAAAACTTCCAGAACAGAAGATAGATCGGGAGTTCCGCCGCCGCAAGCCTCTGTAGCCACCAAAAACCTCTCGGGAGCCCTTCCCGGCACCCTGTCGGAGGGGGAATCCTTCACCGGTGGCCATCTTCATCATCCCGGCGCTATCCATGACGAGGAGGGAGTAGTTCACCCTCGGGACTGAGGGTATGTACCAGTAGCTATGTGTTTGATCTCTCTCTCTCTCTCTCTCGTGTTCTCTCTCGTGTTCCCTCTATGGCACGATCTTGATGTATCCCGAGCTTTGCTATTGTAGTTGGATCTTATGATGTTTCTCCCCCTCTACTCTCTTGTGATGAATTGAGTTTCCCCTTTGAAGTTATCTTATCGGATTGAGTCTTTTATGAGAACACTTGATGTATGTTTTGGTGATCAACCTTCGGGTTTCGTGACATTGGGAACCTATGCATAGGGGTTGGCACACGTTCTTGACTCTCCGATAGAAACTTTGGGGCACTCTTTGAAGTACTTTGTGTTGGTTGGATGAATCTGAGATTGTGTGATGCATATCTTATAATCATACCCACGGATACTTGAGGTGACAATGGAGTATCTAGGTGACATTAGGGTTTTGGTTGATTTGTGTCTTAAGGTGTTATTCTAGTACGAACTCTTCTATAGATTGATCCGAAAGAATAACTTTGAGGTGGTTTTGTACCCTACCATAATCTCTACGTTTGTTCTCCGCTATTAGTGGCTTCGGAGTGACTCTTTGTTGCATGTTGAGGGCTTGTTATATGATCTATCTATGTTATTATTGTTGAGAGAACTTGCACTAGTGAAAGTATGAACCCTAGGCCTTGTTTCCTATCATTGCAATACCGTTTACACTCACTTTTATAATTAGTTACCTTGCTGTTTTTACTATTTCAGATTACAAAAACCTATATCTACTATCTATTTTGCACTTGTATCACCATCTCTTCGCCGAACTAGTGCACCTATACAATTTACCATTGTATTGGGTGTGTTGGGGACACAAGAGACTCTTTGTTATTTGGTTGCAAGGTTGCTAGAGAGAGACCATCTTCATCCTACGCCTCTCACGGATTGATAAACCTTAGGTCATCCACTTGAGGGAAATTTGCTACTGTCCTACAAACCTGTGCACTTGCAGGCCCAACAATGTCTAGAAGAAGAAGGTTGTGTAGTAGACATCACCAAGTTAAATGATATAGCAACCCTGTTTACTAATGATGAGAAGTCTCGATATTATTATATCCTTAAGATATTTTCATTCTCATTAAAGGGTGATGCTAAAACTTGGTTTAATTCTCTTGATCCTGGTTGTGTGCGTAGTCCCCAGGATATGATTTATTACTTCTCTGCTAAATATTTCCCTGCTCATAAGAAACAAGCTGCCTTGCGGGAAATATATAATTTTGTGCAAATCGAAGAAGAGAATCTCCCACAAGCTTGGGGGGGGGGGGGCTTCTCCGATTACTTAATGCTTTACCTGATCATCCTCTTAAGAAAAATGAAATACTTGATATCTTTTATAATGGACTAACCGATGCTTCCAAGGACCACTTGGATAGTTGTGCTGGTTGTGTTTTCAGGGAAAGAACAGTCAGCCAAGATGAATTATTATTGAATAATATGTTGACTAATGAAAATAATTGGACTCTTCCTGAGCCAATTCCTGAGCCAATTGAGCCAGCTCCTGAACCTATTCTTAAACCAACTCCAAAGAAGAGGGGTGTTCTATTTCTCAGTCCTGAAGATATGCAAGAGGCAAAGAAATCAATGAAAGAAAAAGGTATTAAAGTTGAAGATGTCAAGAATTTACCTCCTACTGAAGAACTACATGGTCTTAATATACCGCCTGTTGAAGAAACACATTGTCTTGATAACCCGACACAGGTAGTAAAGGTAATTTCTCTATATAGATATGATAAAGTTGAAATTCCGTCTACTAAATTTCATAGCCAATGCTTAGATGAATTTGATGAATTTATGGCTAGACAAGAAAGTTTTAATGCTTATGTTGGTAGAGAATTAAAGAGTAATGCCTTCAAGATTGGACACTTGAGTGATTATATGGCTAGAGTTAAAGGTGAACTTAAACTCATTAGCAAATATGCTTCTATGATTACCACTCAAGCAGAGCAAGTACTTAAAGCTCAAAGTGATTTGCTCGATGAATTAAATAATAAACATGACTTTGCTGTTAGAGTGGCTACTAGAATTGGTAGAATGACTCAGGAACCTTTGTATCCTGAAGGCCACCCTAAGAGAATCGAGCAGGATTCTCAGAGAAATAATTTAGATGCACCTAGTTCTTCTAAAAAGAAGAAAAAGAAGAAAAATGATAGGACTTTGCATGCTTCTAGTGAACCTGTTGTAGACACACCTGAGAATCTCCATGATATTTCTATTTCTGATGCTGAAACACAATCAGGTGATGAACATGAACCTAGTGATAATGTTAATGATAATGTTCATGTTCATGCTCAACCTAGCAATAATAATGATGTAGAGACTGAACTTGCTGTTGATCTTGATAACCCACAATCAAAGAATCAACGTTATGATAAAAGAGATTTTGTTGCTAGGAAGCACTGTAAAGAAAGAGAACCATGGGTTCAGAAACCCATGCCCTTTCCTCCTAAACCATCCAAGACAAAGGATGATGAGGATTTTGAGCACTTTGCTGAAATGATTAGACCTATCTTCTTACGTATGCGCTTAACTGATATGCTTAAAGTAAATCCTTATGCTAAATATATGAAGGATATCATTACAAATAAAAGAAAGATACCAGAAGCTGAAATTTCCACCATGCTTGCTAATTATACTTTTAAGGGTGGAATACCAAAGAAACTTGGAGATCCAGGAGTACCAACTATACCTTGCTCCATTAAAAGAAACTATGTTAAAACTGCTTTATGTGATCTTGGAGCCAGTGTTAGTGTTATGCCTATCTCTTTATATCGTAGACTTGAATTGAATAAGTTGACACCTACTGAAATATCTTTGCAAATGGCTGATAAATCAACTGCTATACCTGTCGGTATTTGTGAGGATGTGCCTATTGTGGTTGCATATGTCACTATCTTAACGGACTTTGTTATTCTTGATATTCCCGAGGACGATAGTATGTCGATTATCCTTGGTAGACCCTTTTTGAATACTGCAGGGGCTATTATTGATTGCAACAAAGGCAATGCCACTTTTCATGTTAATGGTAATGAGCATACGGTACACTTTCCGAGGAAACAACCTCAAGTTCATAGCATCAATTCTATTGGAAAAGTTCCAACTATCATTATTGGAGGTTTTGAATTTCCTCTTCCTACTGTCAAGAAAAAGTATGATATTCTTATTTTTGGGGATGTTCGTATCCCCGTTGAGGTAACCTAGTGTTATTCGAAATTTCTCTGGTTCCATGTTATTCGAAATAAGTTTGTTAACAAGACTTGATCAACCTTGTTAGTGGATTCATTTTGATAATCATGAGATGGATGAAACTAGAAGGCACAACCTTCTGTACCCTATTTTTACTTTCTATTATTTAGAATAAATAAAGCAAAAATAGTATTATCTGTCTATTTTTGAATTATCCGTGCAATAAAAAAATATCCCAAAAATAAAAGTGCTCCAAATGCCCTGCAAATTTAGTATGATTTTTTATGGAATTTTTGAGGATTTTAGGCACTGAGAACACAGCAGGGGGGCAAGCACCTGGTGTAACACCCACGATGCGGCTATATCTCCCACGTGTCGAGGCACGACTTAGAGGCATAACCGCATGGTGGTTTTGTCGCAAGAAGGGTCATCTTCACACAATCCCATGTAATGAACAAGAATGGGATAAAGAGTTGGCTTACACTCGCCACTTCACACAATGAACATATAATTCATACATCATTCAGAGCACACACATAGTCCGACTATGGACGAAGCCAAAAGAAAAGAAGATAACCCAATTGCTAGATCCCCGGTCGTCCCAACTGGGCTCCACTACTGATCAACATGAAATGATACATAGCAATGACCTAGGTCTTCTTTGAGCTCCCATCTGAGCTCGGTTGCATCACCTGCACTGGTATCATCGGCACCTGCAACTGTTGTGATAGTATCTGGTGAGTCACGAGGACTCAACAATCTCAAAACCCGCGAGATCAAGACTATTTAAGCTTATGGGTAGGACAAGGTAATGAGGTGGAGTTGCAGCAAGCACTAAGCAAATATGGTGGCTAACATACGCAAATAAGAGCGAGAAGAGAAGCAACGCAATGGTCGTGAAGTTAGAAGTGATCAAGAAGTGATCCTGAAACTACTTACGTTCAACCATAACACAAACCGTGTTCACTTCCTGGACTCCGCCGAGAAGAGACCATCACGGTTACACACGCGGTTGATGCATTTTAATTAAGTCAAGTGTCAAGTTCTCTACAACCAGATATTAACAAATTCCCATCTGCCACATAACCGCGGGCACGGCTTTCGAAAGTTTATACCCTGCAGGGGTGTCCCAACTTAGCCCATCATAAGCTCTCACGATCAGTGAAGGATATTCCTTCTCCCGGGAAGACCCGATCATCCTCGGAATCCCGGTTACAAGACATTTCGACAATGGTAAAACAAGACCAGCAAGACCACCCGACTGTGCCGACAAATCCCAATAGGAGCTGCACATATCTCATTCTCAGGGCACACCGGATGAGGCATCCTAAGAGTAAAACCAACTCTCAAGTTTCCCCGAGGTGGCCCCACAGTCTACTCGGTTCGGACCAACACTTAGAGAAGCACTGGCCCGGGGGGGTTAAAATAAAGATGACCCTCGGGGCTGCAGACCCCAAGGGAGGGTTATAGTTTGTTAGGCAAATGTAAAACCAATGTTGGGCCTTGCTGGAGGAGTTTTATTCAAAGCAAACTGTCAAGGGGTTCCCATAAACCCGACCGCATGAGGAACGCAAAATCAAGGAACATAACACCGGTATGACGGAAACTAAGGCGGCAAGAGTGGAACAAAACACTAGGCAAAAGGCCGAGCCTTCCACCTTTTACCAAGTATATAGATGCATTAATTAAAATAAGAGATATTGTGATATCCCAACATAATCATGTTCCAACATGGAGCAATCTTCAACTTCACCTGCAACTAGCAACGCTATAAGAGGGGGTTGAGCAAAAGCGGTAACTTAGCCAAACAACGGTTTGCTTGGAAGGTGGGTTAGAGGCTTGACATGGCAATATGGGAGGCATGGTAAACAAGTGATAGGTAGCGCAGCATAGCGATAGAACGAAGCAACTAGCAAGCAAAGATAGAAGTGATATCAAGGGTAATGGTCATCTTGCCTGAGATCCCACAAGGAAGAAGAACGAAACCATGAAGTAGACGAATCAACGTAGTCGAACGAAACGCAATGTTACCGGAACTATCAAGGAGAAGCGCAATCGGAAAGAAGCAAACAACATGGTAAACAACCATCACATAAACATGGCATGATGCACAATCGAGTATGATGCATTTCCGGTTTAATGAGGCATGGCATGGCAAAGTGCACAAACAATAATACAAATTAAGTGGAGCTCAATATGTAACGAGTTGCATATTGACAAGACACCACATTCATTTAGTTCGCTCTCGTTTAGGTACACAACAATATTAAATGTTGTTAAACATGGCAAGAGGTGAAGCATAATAAAACTACCTATCTAGGCAAGTTTAAATGAGGCCGGAACAACAACAATTCTGGAAAATCCTCATGTCCATATTTCGAATTTGGTACTATTCTGCCCTAAACCATATTTTAATGTTGTTAAACAATAAAAGAAAGTGCACCATGTTAATCTATGCATTTTTTCACCCCATTTACATATAAAGTTTATTAAATACGGAGCTACGGTTATTTGGTTATGAAATAAATCATTTTAACATGGCATTTATGCAAAATTAATCAAGCAACAAGTTTAAACATTTTAAACACAGATGAAAGTGGAATATTATGTAACTAGATGAAAATCTAAGCATTTTACATATTAAAATCACTTTAAACCGATGCACCATTTGTGAGTTATTAAATGCATGATGTGCAAGGACTTTTGTGTAAAACAAGCGTTCTCTGGATAATTAGCAAAATTGCAGAACAGGGAAAAAACATGACACGTGCCAAATCCGCAGGCTGCTGGGGCGCTCACCATGGGCCAGGCCCAGTTCGGTGCAGAGGCTGGAGGAGGCCGGGCTGGATCTGGCGAAGGGAAGGAGCTGTTGGGCTGGATCTGGAGGCGAGCGGGTCAGCGAGGTAGGGCGATCAATGCTCGGCGGTCGTCGTTCTTGTTCGAAGCAGGGGAAGTAGGGTGATGCAGAGGAGGCGAGCAGGGCGCCGATGGCCGGGAGCAGAGCTAAGGGGCGGCAAGGTCTTGGGCATGGGGAAGGTCGGATCGACCGGATCCAGGGCGTGGGACGAGGGGAATGGATGGATCCGGCGAGGCAGGGCATCCATGGCGTAGACGGAGCTCCTCCTATGAAACGATGAGAAAGGGAGGTTACACGGAGAGAAGGGGTCAACGAGAAGAACCAGGGGAAGAAGGTAAGAGCAGCAACGAGACCTGGCTTCGGCCATCGATGGTGGAAAGGCTCACCAGAGCAGACGAGAGAGGCGAGGTCGAGCAACTGCTGCGGGGACGACGAAGAGGAACTCCTCTCTCGTGGAGCTCCTAGACGAGGGGGCTGCAGGATGAGGCTTGGCACGGGTGCTGCTGGCTGGAGCTCATCGGCGTCGGCTCGCCGGCCGGCGCGGCAGGGCGGATGGGGTTGTCTCGATACAGATCGGGGGCTGCTGGCGATGGGATCTGCGGGAACCACGGGGCTGCGGGAGGGTCTCTGGGCCGTAGGATTTGAGATCTGGCGGTCCAGATCAAGTGGGTTTGGCTGGTGGATCTGGCCAAGTGGAGGCAGGGGACTGGGTACACGCAGATTGCGAGGAGATAGCGGCGGTAGCTGTGGGATTGGAGGGAGTTTGGTCTGCCTAGGGTCTAGGTTTAGCTAGAAATGGAATAGGGGAGGCTCTTATATATAGCAGGTAGATGATAAGAGGGAGCGTGAGGGCAAACTAGACCTCCGATTATAATCGGACGGTCCGGGACAATTTGGTTAGGGTAGATCAAATAAGAAACCGAAGATACTTTAGGCATGATCCGGACCCGACGGTGATGACTGAGCGGGTCGGGTTCGAGACAACTTTGGACACGAGCGAGGGGTCGATGCACTGTGCAAAGAGGGGTTAGGCGAACAAGGTCAAATGTGTGGTTGGACTTAGAATGGTCAAGGAAGACAAACGGTCTGACGACATGCCATGGAGACAAGGAGAAGCGGCAACTACGAGCGGATGCAAGCTTTATGAAAACATGCAGATGCAATGCGCATGATGCTATGAGATGAGATGCATGACATGAACAAAATGCAAAATGAAAGACAAAAACCCAACCACGGAGGAAATAACATATCACATAGCCGGAAATGGCAAGAGTTGGAGTTACAAATATGGAAAGTTACATCCGGGGCGTTACAACACTCCACCACTACAAGAGGATCTCGTCGCGAGATCTAGGATGGCACCAGAGAGAAACGGAAGAGGAAGAGAAGAGGTAGAGCTAAGTTGCTTCTTCGACAAATGAGTGAAACCAAAGAACCTTGAGAGGTTGAAAAGTTGAAAGAAAGAACACAACAGAGTCGAACACAATTGAGAGCACTGCGGTAGAAAATAGAAACAAGGAACACCATGTGAACCTTGGAGGTTGCAAAGCTATGAATGACGAGTACAATGAACAAGAAGGAATTGGAACCACTCTGGTTGAAACGAGATAAACAAGGAACAAGGAAGAACAAATTCAGACATCATCCGGTTAAATGGATAAGCATGAAAAGAACACGATCTTCAATTCGAGATGATGAGTGAAGAGAGCAACATCACAATGCCTCTGGAAGAAATAATAGAAGATAGATTATTAGAATAAAAGAATGGAGAAGAAAATGCCAACTTCTGCCACAAATGAGCTTGGAAAGCACCCTTCCAAGAAGGTTATAACGGAGTTGTTGGAAAACCAACAACGAAATGAATAAGCTTGTAGTGGGATTATGAAAAACTTCTCAAAATTGAGGCGAAATTCTGCCACTACGGAAACAAATAATATAATTGATAACATCGACGAGATGAAAAATTTCTTCCACCAAGATGATAGAGAGATAACTTGAATCATAGATAAGCACCACAATAGCAACATTCCTTAGGGAAGGCTTTAGGTGAAATATGACACAAGATAACTCCAATAACGAGGTTGATGGTTGAAAAGATCTCTTGAACAAAGAGAAAATGATGGATTTAAATATGTCACTCTTGAAAAGTTGTGAATCATGAAACGCGAAGGGAAATTATCAAGAATGACATAACACCATCTCAAAAGATAAGATAGAGAGAATTGCACTTCGGAATGCAAGATGAAGAATACTTGAACTCCCCAAAACAAAACATGTGTTGAACACCATGTTTATTTTAGAGTATAGCTTGGCGGGTCATAACTTCGAGAGAAATCTTCAAGAACAATTGAAGAATGAAAGGAATCCTTGATGAACCACCATGTAGAGCCTCCATGGATAACTCCGGTAATAAAAGGATGATAGAAAGAAAGGGAAGTTGAAAACACAAGGTGAAGCCTTGCGATGCTTTAGATGGAGCTTCGCGACGATATAACCGATAAAACTTGGAACTCCAGGAAAGGAAAAGATGGAACACTAGAACCGAGAATTCCTTCATCATGAACAATCTCCAGAAGAAAATAATTGAATCACCTCGAGGAAATAAGAATAAGATTTATTGTATGCTTATCCTTCATCAAATTAAATTGGTGACAAGCAATGGATTTGGCATACTACTTATTCCCGTAGAAAGGATTAAGAGAGATATAGCACAAACTTGAGAAGGTATTAATGGAACCACCGGTGGAATTTGGAAATAACGAATGAATTGATATGATAACGAAGGAAGTGAAATCTTGAACGAACCACCGTAAGAATTGCAAATGAATGCAACAAAGGCACAATTCACCGAGAATAATTAGAGAACGAATAAAGATACTTTACATAATTTAGATACAAGAGAACGAAGAGATCATGAACTGATTAGAGGGTATTTGAACGATGCACCGGTAAGATTTGGAGAACGATAGCTACACGCTAAGAATGAAGAATTATGACATGATGTCCTTCGGAGGAAAGAAATGGAAACAACTCATGAAATGCTCCGGATGGGTGAAAAGAATTCTCACAATCGAAAACAATTATGAGAGGATGGCATCAAGCTTGAACTACGCATCTTTGGAAGAACGGGTAAGGATTTAAGAGGAACTCTTCTTTGGTCTTCAAAATTCGAGAATGACAACGAGAAACACCACCATGGATTGTTGAGATACTCCGGGAGAATAAAAAAACAAAGAGGTTGAGCCAACAATGAAAAATAATTTGAAAACGACCTTTGAGAAGGCATGTGACTGATGAAAATTCATTCTTACGTCCAACTTGGAAATGAATTTGAGAATCACTCCTGATAATTAGAAGAGTCAGGTAAGATCCTGGGAAAAGACCTGTGGGATAGGACCCACTAAAAGATACACCATTGAATGATTGATTGAAAGTGGGGATTGCACCGGTTGAATTAAATGGCTTGAATGAGATAACAACCTCAAAATAACTTGAACAGATTGAGAATGGAAACACGAATCTTCCAAGATATCTTCAACACTCCGGATATGAACTGGGCAAGGTGAATAAATAAGAGAGCCTTGGATAAGAAATTCATATGGGAAGATATGTGAAACAAAAGGAAGAGATATAATCAACACCGAAGCTTGAAATTAATCCACCAGAGAAGAAAAGAGACAAAGGATAATAGACTTGAAGCTCCATTAGTATCTTCCTAAGAATCACCGGATAAGAACATTGATGGAAAAGAATGGAGAGACTTCCCATCAATAAAAGGATACTTGATTAAGAAATCTAGGTCCTTGAAAAAAAGGGTGGGAGGGCGGGAAACAAAGGCAACTTGGGACGGATGGGAGAAACACCGTTGAGAAAACTTAGAATTGATCTCGCGAATGTTGAAATGATCAGACCCACTTGAAGAGAAGCACGCCGGTTGGAAAAGAATTAGCATGACGACCTCGAGGATCAAGAAGGATTAGTATTCACATAACAATATGAGAACACTGTTTAGGAAAGATATGGATTCAACATTTGACTTCGAAGCAACTCGAATACCACAAATAAAACAAAACAAAGGATTTGGCTTGCATAATAAGCCGGAAACAAACATATGATAGAGATTTCGTCTGAAGTTTTTGTGGTGGGGCCCACACGGGCTCGATCGTACAACACCATCATGTACAAGGCAGCGCACAAGACATACAAAAGCGTCCCCGAACCAGCATAGCCAAGGGCTCTTTAAGACACAACGAGACCACTGTAAAAACGACCGTGGATAGGCGAACCACTAGATGTCGAACCCCAATCTCATATCATGCATCTGTCGGAAAGAAAAAAACTAGAGCTACTTGAATTCCCACCTATAAAACTCCTGAAACTTTCTGGTTATGCAATCTGGTGTTGGGGATACAGGGGAAGCAATATATATCTCACCCAAAACTAACAATCCCTACATCCAAGCTGTATCCATCCGTCAACACATAACCAAGAAACCTTCGGAAATCGTGTACCTCAACCTTCTTAAAGCATCCGTTATACGAGCTATGGCAATACTCCCGAACTCCCGCCCTAGTACTGGGTGGCGTCGAGGTTATCTTACCACTAGCTGCTTAAAAGAGATTTCCGATGTCGGCGAAACTCAGGTATTCCAGAACTTCAATGATAAAATTGTGACGAGAACACCTCGAAGCTCAACTCCCCGGGACACTGCAACAACCCCTAAATGTCAGGAGGCACCAAGAACAATGTTCTCGTCACAAAACTATCGGAACGATTCCAAGATACCCACGTGATCCTAAAAATCGTGAAATTTGAGGAGAGGAAAGTCAAAACATCTACGTCAGGAGACCTCACCAGAGCGACGAAGGGGCTGAGGAGTAAAAAGAATCCTACTCTCCGATATATATAATCCTAAGACTCAAAACATTTTTGTTCTAGACTCAACAATGTTAGTGATTTGATCAAGCAGGGGGCTCCTAAGTCGAGGATGGCTCTGGTTACCAACTTGTAACACCCCGGACACACCCGCCGGTGGTTGTTACTCCTGGCGGGATCTAGACTGGCCCCATAGATCAATACTAGTCTTTTCTGTGCACTTTGTCCTCACTCATGCGCACCCGGGAGCAACTTCCTAGTCGGTCACCCATCCCCGAAACTACTCCAAGCTGAGCACGCTTAACTTTGGAGTTCTATCTGAATGGGCTCCCGAAAAAGAAGGAATTCCTTATTGATATGAGTAGTCTATCATCCCTAATAAGCCAGGCTATCACATACAACCCCACTCAGAGGAACCAACGTCCTCGTCGGGCCATAGGAACGTTCCCTCTTGGAACATACGTCTATGTATCTAGTCCGGTACATGTGCCATGCTGTGTGCCACGACGAGTCACAAACGTCATGAACAACATGACCGCGCACCTGTCCGCAAACATCCATGTAACCGCAAGGGTCGGCTCTGATACCAAGTTGTAACACCCATGATGCAGCTATATCTCCCACGCGTCGAGGCACGACTTAGAGGCATAACTGCATGGTGGTTTTGTCGCAAGAAGGGTCATCTTCACACAATCCCATGTAATGAACAAGAATGGGATAAAGAGTTGGCTTACACTCCCACGGTGGCCCCCCTCCACTTATTCCTGCACCCACACACTCCATCTTCCTCCCAAAAAAAATCCCCATCCAGCTCAAGCATGAGTTCTAGCTCATTTTGCTGCGATTTTCAATCTCCTTGCTCAAAGCTCCATTCACAAAACTGCTTTGGGAAATTGTTGCTTGGTATGTGACTCCTCCATTGGTCCAATTAGTTTTTGTTCTAGTTCTTTACTCATTGCAATATTTTTCTGCATAGGTGACCCTATTCTTGAGCTTGCATGTCAAATTTATGAGGTCCCAAGTAATTCTAATGCATGATATAGGCTCTAGGCACTTGTGGGAGTAGTTGCTATCAATCTTGTTTAGTTTGATTCACTTTTATTTTGAAGTTACAAAAAAATTTCAGAAATTTTCAGAAAATGATAAGGAGATTATTGAGGGTCTCTTCTAGCCAAGGCTCCAAGGATAAACAAGCTAAGGAGAAAGAAAAGGCCAAGTATAATCTTCCTCGCGTAGCGGAAGTAAGGCCTCGTGAGTGGCCATGTGATAATTTCTTGAGAGCAGCCGGGATTTATGAAGACTTTTATTCTTTGGCTGAAAATGCGGGCCTCACCGACTTCCTCCACAACTGGATCGATCAGTATCTCTTACTCACCAATGCTTTCGTGCAAAACTTTTACTATTATCCTAAGAATTCACCTCCTTCAGTATCTTTTCATTTATACGATGAGACTAAGGAAATGTCATTACGTAACTTTTGCGCGGTCTATAGAATACCCTTTGAGGGAAGCTTAGATGAACCACATCGTAAAGATGTGGATGGTTTTGTTAACACTATTACTATAGGAGACTCGAAGAAGGGTTCCGATGCGAGAATCACTAGCATACATTTTCCTGTTTTACGCTACTTTGCCATATTTGCTAGTAGATGCTTAATTGGTCGTGGAAATAGTGGAAACTTCAGTGTTCCTGATATTATTATTCTATTCCATGCCTTATTTGGTGATAACACTTTTAGTATGGGTGCCGTTATTGCTAAACGGTTAAGCCTGAACCGTACAAAGGGCCCCATCTTTGGAGGTATCTATGCTGCACTTCTTGCTGAACATTTTGAGATACCTATTAGGCATTATGAGAAAGAGGAGACACTGTTGCCTCTTTCCTCTTTAGATTACAGGAACATGGTAGCGCATGAGTTTATTGTTGACAACGATGATAAGATGCTCCTATACAACCTGAGATTTAATAAGAAACACAATGAGATTATTACCCTGCCTGCGCCTTTGTTGTTTGATTTAACTGCAGGTCATTACCTTGTCTTGCCGAATGCTGTGTACGCGCATCGAGGCTAGACATCCACCCCAGAGCCTGAGCCGGAGCCTCCACTGGACCCTTATCGTCCATCATCTTATCAGTGGGATCCGGAGGAGATCGCTAGCCAGTGGTATCCAGATGATACTCCTCATTACACCGGGGAGAGTAGCCGTGATCCTTGGGAATAGACCAACTTAGGCCAAAAGCCTAAGCTTGGGGGAGTACGTATTTCTCGCCGACCTTACATTCATGTTCACACACTATTCTAGTTGTCGGTGCTCATAGTCTTTCATTGTATTATCCATGCTAGTTTAATTTCTTTTTCTAGCTTTCTTCTTGTGTGGTTGATAAACCTTAAGAAAAACCAAAAAATTAGTTAGTTTACTTTCCATGCTTGTAGTAGTAGTTAAAAGAAAACCCAAAAAGATTTCTCATTCTTCTTTTACTTGTTGGGAGCTTTGCCATGTAAATAGTTTTATTTCTTTGCTTTCCTTTGGGGGTCAAGAGTAGAAGACCATAATGAAAATGTTTAGTGGGTCCAATATGCATGATTGTTGATTTAACTTAGAGCCCATATCACCTCGTCTTCTCTCTCGAATTGAATGCTTGCAGATCCCAGCTTAGTCCAATGCACGTGCACTATTATTATTATACACACCATTCGGTCGTGCAAGTGAAAGACAATAATGACGATATATGACGGACTGGTTGAGATGAGAGAAGCTGGTATGAACTCGACCTCTCTTGTTTTTGTAAATATGATGAGGTCATCGTTCATGATTCAGCTTATTATGAATGAACATGTTTGCAATGACAATTAGAGATTATAGTTACTTATGCCATGCTTAATTAGCTAGGAGCTTATAATGGTTTACCTTGCGTGCTAACATGCTATTAAAATGGTTATGATGTGGTATGATGGGATGGTATCCTCCTTTGAATGAATTGAGTGACTCGACTTGGCACATGTTCATGCATGTAGTTGAAACAAATCAACATAGCCTTCACGATATTTATGTTCATGGTGGATTATATCCTACTCATATTTGCACTTGGTGTAGATTAATTTTAATGCATGTTCATGACTGTTGTCACTCTCTCAGTTGGTCGCTTCCCAGTCTTTTGCTAGCCTTCACCTGTACTAAGCGGGAATACTGCTTGTGCATCCAAACTCCATAAGCCCCAAAGTTATTCCATATGAGTCCACCATACCTTCCTATATGCGGTATCTACCTGCCGTTCCAAGTAAATTTGTATGTGCCAAACTCCAAACCTTCAAATGAAATTCTGTTTTGTATGCTCGAGCAGCTCATGTTTCAACTAGGGCTGTCTGTATCTTCCATGCTAGGTGGGTTATTCTCAAGGGGAGTGGACTCCGCTCCTCGTTCACGAGAAAATGGCTGGTAACCGGGATGCCCAGTTCCATGATCAAATAGATCAAAGCAAATCAAAATAATTAAAACAAAACTCCCCCGGGACTGTTGTTGGTATGGACGGTACCCCATTGTTTCAGATGGCCGTGGAGTGTGCTTGTTGGTGGTGGGGGAGTATAAACTTTACCATTCTATTTGGGAACCGCCTATAATGTGTGTAGCATCAAAGATATCGCCATCTCGTAGTTGTTGCGTTGACAGTGAAATTATACCACTCAAAATGTTATTCATCTCTATTTTAAAATCGAGCTCTAGCACCTCTACAAATCCCTGCTTCCCTCTGCGAAGGGCCTATCTATTTACTTTTATGTTGAGTCATCATCTTCTTATTAAAAAGCACTCGCTGGAGAGCACAGCTGTCATTTGCATGCATTACTATTAGTTTATATTGGGTATGACTTGATTGGATCTCTTTTACCATGAATTACAATGTTTAGTCAGTCCTTGATCTTTAAAGGTGCTCTGCATTTATGTTTTGTGGTCTCAGAAAGGGCTAGCGAGATACCATTTTGTCATATCATATCATGATTGTTTTGAGAAAGTGTTGTCATCCGAGTTTTATTATTATTGCTTGCTAGCTGATTATGCCATTGACATGAGTAGATATGAGACCTAAGTGTTATTGTGAATATGGTTAGTTCATAATCTTTGCTGAAAACTTGAATGCTGGCTTTACATATTTACAACAACAAGAGCAAACAGAGTTTGTAAAAGTTTTTCTTTATCACTTTCAGTTTATCAACTGAATTGCTTGAGGACAAGCAAAGGTTTAAGCTTGGGGGAGTTGATACGTCTCCAACGTATCTACTTTTCCAAACACTTTTGCCCTTTTTTTGGACTCTAACTTGCATGATTTGAATGAAACTAACCCTGACTGACGTTGTTTTCAGCAGAACTGTCATGGTGTCATTTATTGTGCAGAAAACAGAAGTTCTTGGAATTACCTGAAAATCCACGAAGATAACTTTTGGAAAATATAAAAAATACTGGTGAAAGAATCAAGGCCAGGGGGCCCACACCCTGTCCACGAGGGTGGGGGGCGCGCCCCCTCCCCCTGGGCGCGCCCCCTGTCTCGTGGGCCCCCTGATGCTCCACCGACCTCAACTCCAACTCTATATATTCCGTTTCGCGGAGAAAAAAATCAAAGAGAAAGTTTCATCGCGTTTTACGATACGGAGCTGCCACCAAGCCCTAATCTCTCTTGGGAGGGCTGATCTGGAGTCCATTCGGGGCTCCGGAGAGGGGGATTCGTCGCTGTCGTCATCATCAACCACCCTCCATCACCAATTTCATGATGCTCACCGCCATGCGTGAATAATTCCATCGTAGGCTTGCTGGAAGGTGATGGGTTGGATGAGATTTACCATGTAATCAAGTTACTTTTGTTAGGGTTTGATCCCTAGTATCCACTATGTTCTAAGATTGATGTTGTTATGACTTTGCTATGCTCAATGCTTGTCACTAGGGCCCGAGTGCCATGATTTCAGATCTGAACCTATTATGTTTTCATGAATATATGTGAGTTCCTGATCCTATCTTGCAAGTCTATAGTCACCTATTATGTGTTATGATCCCACAACCCCGAAGTGACAATAATCGGGATACTTCTCGGTGATGACCGTAGTTTGAGGAGTTCATGTATTCACTAAGTACTAATGCTTTGGTCCGGTACTCTATTAAAAGGAGGCCTTAATATCCCTTAGTTTCCACTAGGACCCCGCTGCCACGGGAGGGTAGGACAAAAGATGGCATGCAAGTTCTTTTCCATAAGCACGTATGACTATATTCGGAATACATGCCTACATTACATTGATGAACTGGAGCTAGTTATGTGTCACCCTATGTTATAGCTATTACATGAGGAATCACATCCGACATAATTATCCATCACTGATCCAATGCCTACGAGCTTTTCACATACTGTGCTTTGGTTATTTATTTTTCCGTTGCTACTGTTACAACTACTACAAAACTGCTATCGTTACTTTTGCACTGTTACCATTACTATCATACTACTTTGCTACTAAATACTTTGCTGCAGATATTAAGTTATCCAGGTGTGGTTGAATTGACAACTCAACTGCTAATACTTGAGAATATTCTTTGGCTCCCCTTGTGTCGAATCAATAAATTTGGGTTGAATACTCTACCCTCGAAAACTGTTGCGATCCCCTATTCTTGTGGGTTATCACTTACCATACCATGGGACTACTTGATCCCTCTTGGTACATCTCTATGCTTTGTGTGTTGATAAACTTGAATCACTCTCTGTACTTAATCTTGATCATCCTTGAATCTTTCCAACTCTCTTCATTTATATGATGACTTGAAGGTAAACATGAATGATCACACAATCTTCTTCTTCAAGACATGCTTGCAGTAAACATGAAACCTCCAACAGAGAAGAGCCGGCATAACCTCCAACATCAAAAACATCATGGAAGATGCATGTGAACTCTGTTTTTGATGAACTTGAGATTGTCATGAAAATGACCATAAGCTCCAAATCTCACAAGGAGAAGAACCAAACAAGAACCAATAAAGATGATGCAAGGATGGAATGGTTTGAGCTCTCTACGAATGATATGATCAAGCTACTCATCAAGAGCCCCCCTTGATAGCACGACAACTGGTCCTATAACCCGGTCTCTCAACTACCACCTTGAGACCGGTAAAACATAAACCTATCAAGGGCAAACCGTTGCCTTCCGCATAATCCACTTGAGCTACATGATGACGATCTTGTCCTCCGCAAGATGGACCACCTTTCTTGATTGCGTTGGGTCGAGGAAGACTAGTTGATTGCTCCCCCATAAACCACTATGGGTGAGCCACTCTTCCACACATCTTCACAAGTCCATTGTCACCACAATGGATGACAAGCTTCAAGCACTTGATCTCTTCGTGATGCTCCACTTGAACTTGCACACGATAATCTTGATGAAGAACACCACTTGATGTCATCCTCTTCATGGGTTGTATGATATCTTCCTCTTGACGCAAGCCCATGGACGCATACCTAACCCCACATAGAACTCTCACATAGACCATGGGTTAGTACACAAAGCATAATGGACAATGCTTACCATACCATGGGATCACTTGATCCCTCTCGGTACATCTTCTATGCTTTGTGAGTTGATCAACTTGATTCACTCTTGACTTAGTCTTGATCAACCTTGAATCTTTCCAACTCTCTTCATTTGGATGATGTCTTGAAGGTAAACATGAATGATCACACAATCTTCTTCTTCAAGACATGCTTGCAATAAGCTCAACACTCACATGACCAATCTTTGGATAATTCCTTAACAGCACCTTGGTCAACTCACAAACTCCTTGAAACCAACACATGGACTTCAAAAATGCCTATGGACAGATCCTTCAAATATAACTCAATGCAACCATTAGTCCATAGAGAATGTCATCAATTACCAAAACCACACATGGGGGCACCGCATGTCCTTTCAGCGGGGTTGGACAGCTCGGGGTGTCGAGAAAACGGGGGTTGCGACAAAGGTAGGGGGCGGGCGGGTGGCCGTGTTGGACAGTGATGCGACCGAGAAAAATGGCGACGGTGGCGGCTAGGGACGGGAGGGGAGTGGGGCGGGGTGCCACTAGAGTGGGGGAGGGGAATAGAAAAAGGGGCACATGTGTCCCTGACGTGCGAGCCAGAGGAGGACATGGGCACGCGTCGCACCCATCCGCGCGTGTCCATTTCGATGCAAACGCGGCCCAAAGTTGGGCTGGAAATGGGTCAAAAGCGGACCAAAAATGGACATTGGTTCGTTTGCTCCCGTGCGTTGGGCCGCGTTTTCTGTCTGTTTACCCCCAAACGGACGCGGTCGGACCATTTGGGGTCCTGCATTGGAGTTGCCCTCGTGCCAGGGCCCTTAGAGTAACTCTAACGCGCCGACCCAAACTGTCCGCGCGTGTCCATTTAGGTTAAAAAGGGCAGAAAAGTCGGCCTAACGCGCCGACCCAAACGGGCGAGCGTCCGCTGATACGTTTCCAATGTATCTAGAATATTTTATTGTTCCATACTATTATAGCATCAATCTTGGATGTTTATTATGCAATTATATATCTTTTTGGGGACTAACCTATTAACCTAGTGCCAGCGCTAGTTGCTATTTTTTTGTTTTTTTGGCTTTTCATGAAATCAATATCAAACATAGTCTAAACAAAGAAAAAACTTTGGATTAATTTTTTCTGGACCAGAAGAGACCCTAGAAGGTTTGGGAGAAGACTTGACGAGCCACGAGGGAGCGACAAGCTCGGGAGGCGGGCCCCCAGTCTTGTGGGCCCCTCATGGCACCTCTTGACCTAATCCCGCCTCTATAAAGTTTCAAGTACTCCCCTGACATCAGAGAGACACCCAAAATATGTTTTCCGCCACCGCAAGTTTCTGTTCTCGCGAGATACCATCTAGAGGCCTTCCCTGGTACTCTGCCGGAGGGGAAATCGACCATGGTGGGGCTCTACATCAACCTTGTCGCCCTTCTGATGATGTGTGAGTAGTTTACCACGGACCTACAGGTCCATAGCTAGTAGCTAGATGACTTGTTCTCTCTCTTTGATCTTCAATAGAATGTTCTCCTTGATATTTTTGGAGATCTATTCGATGTAATCACTTTTTATGGTGTGTTTGTTGGGGCCTGATGAATTGTGAGTTTATGACCAGATTATCCATGAATATTATTTGAGTCTTATCTGAACTCTTTTATGCATGATTATTATAGATTTTTATTTCTCTTCGATCTATTGATTTGGTTTAGCCAACTAGGTTGATTTCTCTTGCAATGGGAGAGGTGCTTTGTGATGGGTTCAATCTTGCGGTGATCTATATCCCAGTTATAGAAGGGGACAAGACACATATTTGCATTGTTGCCATTAAGGATAAAAATATGGGGTTTATTCCTGCGTGAGTTTACTTTGTCTACATCATGTCATCTTGCTTAAGGCGTTACTCCGTTCTTTATGAACTTAATACTCTACATGCATGCTGGATAGCGGTCGATGTGTGGAGTAATAGTAGTAGATTTTTTTGAGACGAAGTAATAGTAGTAGATGCAGACATGAGTCGGTCTACTTGTCTTGAACGTGATGCCTATATACATGATCATTGCCTTGCATATCGTCATGATTATTCACTTTTCTATGAATTGCCCAATAGTAACTTGTTTACCCATCGTATGATATTTTCAAGAGAGAAGCCTCTAGTGAAACCATGGCCCTGGGGTCTACTTTTTATCATATATTGAAATCCCCAAATACCTTGTTGCAATTTTATTTATTTTATATTTTTGTGCTATCTATCTATCACTGCGAGATTTGATCCTTGCAATTAACCGCTGAGTGATTGACAACCCCTTGTTCGCGTTGGGTGCAAGTATTTGTTATTTTGTGTGTAGGTACTGCTAACGAGGTGTGATGTCTACTACACGACTTATTCTTGTAGACACATGTTGGGCCTTCAAGCGCAGAGTTTTGTAGGATAGTAGCAATTTTCTCTCAAGTGGATGACCTAAGGTTTATCAATCCGTGGGAGGTGTAGGATGAAGATGGTCTCTCTCAAACAACTCTGCGACCAGATACAAGAAATCTCTTGTGTCCCCAACACACCCAATACAATGGCAAATTGTATAGGTGCACTATTTCGGCGAAGAGATGGTGATACAAGTGTAATATGGATAGTAGATATACGTTTTTGTAATCTAGAAATATAAAAACAACAAGGTAACTAGTAACAAAGTGAGCAAAAATGGTATTGCAATGCTTGAAAACAAGGCCTAGACTTCATACTTCCACTAGTGCAAAATCTCTCAATAATGATAACATAATTGGATCATATAACAATCCCTCAACGTGCAACAAAGAATCACTCCAAAGTTCCTATCATGGAGAAAAGATAAAATTGTTTGTAGGGTATGAAACCACCTCAAAGTTATTCTTTCTGATCAATCCATTGAGCTATTTCTATAAGTGTCACAAACAGCCCTAGAGTTCGTACTAAAATAACACCATATGATACACATCAACCAACTCTAATGTCACCTAGATACTCCAATGTCACCACAAGTATCTGCGAGTTGATTATACGATATGCATCAAACAACTTCAGATTCATAATATTCAATCCAACAAAAAGAACTTCAAAGAGTCCCCCAAGATTTCTGTCGGAGAAAGAAATATGAAAACATGTATCAATATGCATAGATTACCCCAATGTCACCACGAGATTCCGCAAGTTCATAACCAAACATACATCAAGTGAACCAATAGAACATCACATTGTCACCACAGATATCCCATCGCAAGACATACATCAAGTGCTCTCACATCCAAAAGGTTTCAATCCGACATAACAAAACCTCAAAGGAAAAGATTCAATTCATCACAAGAAGGTAGAGAGGGAAGAACACCATACGATACAAATATATTAACAAAGCTCGTGGTACATCAAGATCGTGCCGAATCAAGAACACGATAGAGAGAGAGAGAAAGAGATATCAAACACATAGCTACTGGTACATACCCTCAGCCCCGAGGGTGAACTACTCCCTCATCATCACGGTGGCCGCCGGGATGATTAAGATGGTTGTCGCTGATGATTTCCCCCTCCGGCAGGGTGCCGGAACGGGGTCCCGATTGAGTTTTCGTGGATACAAGGCTTGCGGCGGCAAAACTTCTCATCTAGGGTTCTTTTTGATGTTTGGGGTATTTATAGGAATTTTTGGCGTCGGTCTCACGTCAAGGGGTGCCCCGAGGGGCCCACAAGCTCGGGGGCGCCTCCTAGGGGGGTGGGCACGCCCCCCAGGCTTGTGGCTCCCTCGGCTACTTCCTGGCCCAGATCCGGTGCCTCGGGGGTCTCTTTTGGTCCATAAAAATCGTCGTAAATTTCCAGCCCATTCTGAGAACTTCTATTTCTACACAAAAAACGACACCACGGTAGTTTTGCTGAAAACAACGTCAATCCGGGTTAGTTCTAATCAAATCATACCAAAACCACATAAAATTGTTGTAAACATGGCATTAATACTTCATAAATTATAGATACGTTGGAGACGTATCAGCATCCCCAAGCTTAAGTCATGCTCATCCTTCAGTAGGTAAATGATAAAAGAAATAATTTATGAAGTGTGAATGCTAGCATAGTGCATAAATTTGATCAATGATAGTTCCAAACACTTTTTCTAGCATCATTATATATCATAAACAGTAGCTCATCTCATAAAACTTCGCATGATCAAATAACAAGCTATTCACATGTTAAAGTATAGACCACAAACTTTCTTGAAAACTAACAAACTATGTTCTCAGTCATCAAACAATTGCAGTTCGTCTTATTTTCAGGAAGGGTCTATGTAAGAGCTTGGATTTGGCAAATTCCACATACTCAACTATCATATAGTCTTCCTTGATTGCTAACACTCAAAGCATATTTTTAGAACAAATAGCATCCATCGAACACAAAGAAATATAAGGGCTTAATGTTTCACCTCCCAACTTATTTATCATATAGATAATTGTCAACAATAATATTTCATGATCAAATATATTTGAATGGCCATATATGCTTGGATCTTTCCCCACCACATGATACTGGCCAACTAGAGAATAATTGAGGTTGAAATGAGAAGGAATATTATTGACTCTTGCATAAAAGTAAATACATAAAAGTAAATACATAAAAGTAAAAGATAGGCCCTTCGTAGAGAGAAGCAGAGGTTGTCATGCGCTTTTTGTTTTTGGATGTGCAAACCCTTAATGCAAAGGAACGTCATGTTATATTACCCTTTGTGATAGCAACCTTTATTATGCAGTCCGTCACTTTTATTTCTTTACCATCACAAGTTTGTACAATGCTTATTTTCCCTTACAATAAAAGATCATACATATTTAGGAGCAATTTTTATTGCCTTTTGCACCGATGACAACTTACTTGAAGGATCTTATTCAATCCATAGGTAGATATGATGGACACTTATGGCAAGAAACTTGGTTTAAGGGTTTTGGGATGCGCATGTAGTATCTCTACTTAGTATGATTTTTTGGCTAGCAAAAGATCCTAAGAAAGCACCACATGTTGGAGGATCCATAACAATATAACTTCTATACAAATATACCCAAACATTACTCATTATGTTGTCTTCCTTGTCCAACTTCAACTAATTTGCTCAAGTTTGAAAATAATTAATGGGGCTCACAATCATAGAAGATGTCCAAGATAGTATGTTTATATGTGAAATCTCTCTTCCTTCAATATTCTTTCATGAATTGCTCAAGTGACCAATGTTGTGTTTGCTAATTTTCAATAAATTTTACCACTTATACTTCTTATATCTGAAGTCATTACTCCCCATGGGATAAGCATGTGAAACATATATAATTTCAGAATTATGATATTCAATTCATTCAACCATTTACTCATAGGATATAAATGAAGCACGAGAGTAAATGACAAACTACTCCAAAAAGATATAAGTGAAGATCAATGAGTAGTCAAATAATTAAGTAGCTATGTGAAGACTCTCTCTCATAAAAAATAGATCTTAAGTATTTTATTCAAACAACAAGCAAAACAAAATAAAATTACATTCCAAGGATAGCACATATCATGTGAAGAAGTAAAAACTTAGGCTCAACCAAAACTGACGATCATTATTGAAGAAGAAAGGTGGGATGCCAACCGGGGCATCCCCAGGCTTAGATGTTTGAGACTTCTTGAAATATTAACTAGGGATGCCTTGGGCATCCCCAAGCTTGAGCTCTAGTGTCTCCTTAATTCCTCTCATATCACAGTTTCTGTCGGGGATATACCCCACGATATAACCCGTCGGATGTATGACCCGGCTGGAGCGTGGCGACTCACTGGTGACCCGCCTGGAGCTTGGCGATTCACAGATAATCCGCCTGATATTGGCGACTCATTAGTAACCCGGCTGGCGTGTCAGATGGACAACAAGGCCCAAAGCCCAGAAGGCCGGCTCACGTTATGATGGGCCGGCTTAAGAGGAAAGGGATGACAAATATTTCCTTTATGAGGAAGCAAGACCTGGACTTGTATTTAACTTGTAAGAGAAGATAGAATAGTCCTAGTCCTACTAGGACTCCACATGTAACCCGCCCCTCTAACTTATATAAGGAGGGGCAGGGCTTCCCAAGGAGGAACAAGGAACAAGAAACAATATCTAGGGCTAGACACAAAGGGAGAGCCGGCTGACCGCGACGACTCTCTCATGATCATAATGAGACCTAGCCACAAACAGCATGTAGGGTTATTACCAGATGATGTTTCTCGGGGCTCGAAGCTATCTAAACCCTTGTCTTGTGTCGTGTCTCTCGATTCTGATCAACCCCTCTCAAGCTACTACATAGATGCGCTGGCCTCACGACTAAGTCCTTTCACAAGGACATCTGACGTGACAATTCCACGACAGTTGGCGCCCACCGTGGAGCCCGCGCACAGTGGTGTTGAGTTCTTGGAGGGATCTCTCCAGGGATCGAGGAGTTTGCAATTTTTTATATGAAGATTTTACAATCCGTGAGATTGAAGTCGAAGAAGAAAGATAGGGTTGCGCCTATACGCCGCTGCCGCCGACAAGTCTCCGTATGATTCGAGGAAATCTGATCAGTAAAAGTTTTGAGCGTGAGCCGGCAGCAATCCATCAAGCGATCAAATCACCAGTCGCTGAGACCGTCAGCTTCTGTTGAAATCTGATTAGGTGTAGCTGCTGCTGTTATCTCCTTCAGTATACAACGATCTAAACTCAGATCGAGGTTGGAAAGTACTGCCTGCCAGAGGCCGAGATCGACAGGAGTTCTAAACGCGTGCAAGTCACCGAGTTCTACTGCTCCAAACGACCCATACAATTTTCTGTTGTCAATACATTGACCAAGTCCAAGTGCTAGTCACGTAAGGAAAAAGTGGAGGAGAAAGATTCCATTAGGGGCGGCCCACAACGCCCGTTCACATGGGCTGCTAGCCCCGTTTTGGCCTTGCCTTCGTTGCAAGTGGCCGCCTGGGCTGCTGTGTCGAGCCGCAACCGCGCCTGCACCCTTGCTTTGAGGCGCCCGTTTCCGCCACTGTTCCGACCCCAAGCCGACGATCGTCGAACCGTCACTCTCCACTTCCATCTGTAGAGAACCGGCCACGACCTCCGCCCCTACACCTGCGGCATCACCCGCAAGTCAGCCACCGTTGACCCGTTGTCTTCATGGCCCCGCCGCTGGCCGCCATCGGTGCCTCTGCAGCCGCTGCCGCCTCGACGCTCCGTCTCCGTGTTACTCCGCTGGAGAGCCGCCCCGCACCTCGCTGGCCCCGCTGCCGCCGAGAGCCACCGCTGCCGATGTGAGTTGCCGCTGCCGCCGAGAGTCGCCGCCGGCCGCCTAGGGCCAGCCCTGAGGGGGGGGGGGCAGCAGGGGCGGCCGCCCCGGACCCCCTGGATCGAGGGGCCCCCTCCCAGGTAATTACGTGAAGTCCAGATCCCAGGTCACGCAGGGCAAACTAGTCTCCCGACACTGAACGCAGCGACAACGCAGCACGCACATCACCGAGGGCCTGCTACCAGAAAACGCCATCGCATCATCACCGAGCGTCCAGCCACTGATGCTGATCTAATCAATCCAAGGGGCCTCAAATTTTAGTTTCGCTCGGGCCCCCAAAATCTTAGGACCGGCCCTGCGGCCGACCGTCTTCACCCCGATACACCCAGCTCGGGCATTGTCGTGACCCGCCTCGCCGGCTGCGAGCCGCCTCCGATGGCCTCTCCTCTCCTGCTGAGGTGCCCGCCTTGAGCTGGCCGTGCTGCCCAGTAGCCGGCGTAGCGGGCTTCGCGGATCGCGCCGCCTCGGAGGCGAAGACGGGCTGGTCAGAGCAGAAGTCCAACGATTCAATATAGCCCCGCCGGTTCTCCTCTGCCACCGGTGTCAACCGCCGTTGTGGCCACAATTTTGACCATGAAACGCCCTTGCTGTATCCGCGGGGGCACGTTGAGCCGGCCTACTGATTTTTTCGATGCTACAGCTGTTGACGAGCCTCTACAATTGCTGCAGGTGTTTGAAGCACTATATGACATGACTGCGTGCAAGGCCTTTCAGTTTTTTGCAAGCAGTACAGAAATCCATCAAGTTACGTAGGTGGTATGATCAAAAAAGGGGTGCAACTTGTGTATGGTCAACGTTCTCAAACTCTCCTGTGACTCTAAGTGTGAGAACAGAGAAGAGGTTTCAAGACTTTCAACTGCACCTTCAGAGACTCAGTTATCAAATTACAATGATCAAAATTCTCAAAGGTTACACTACTTATGGATCATCGGTCGTGCGGATAAATCAGGTGATATTCATCTAAGTATATTTTATCGACACATTGTTTTTTATCAAAGAACAATTTATCTTTGCCATGGTCTGCAATATTGTTTATGCAGGGCAATTATTTATGACAAAAAGTGATATTATACCGCGGAGATGGAGGCATGCCAACATCTTTTGGCACAGGTGGTCGTCGTTACTCAACGGGCTCCCGCACCGGCTTACAACACCGTGGCCGTCTCTCGCGACCGCGCCGGCTTACAACGCCGTGGCCGTCTCTTTCGACCACGCCGGCTTACAACAAGGAGGACAACTTGCCCGTCCGCACCGACTTACAACGCCACGGCCGATTTATCTGTCTGTGCCGCCTCAGATGTTGCGGTCGTCTTTACCGTCCGTCTCTCGTGGCCTGGTCTACATCAACACATCGGGCCGCACCTGTCTGCATGAGTTGTTTATTGAGTATGAGAAAGTCACTACTTGGGAAGCCCGGTTTTCTTCCAACAAATTGTAGGAAAATTTTCATGTATTATCAGCCGCCATCTGCACTGGATGGCTCAATGGGCAGGCGCACAAGTCGCCGCACTACGGCTTGGTTAACTTCAAACAGCCAGTTGGAAGGAACCATTGGCTGAGTTGCTGACATGGTTCATACAAGATCATTTATAACCCGCCGCAGTCACCTCAACCTTCTATGGATTCACATCGCGCTATCAACGCCAATGATATACATCTTCTGCTTGGTCAAATATGAATAATCTCAAGCCAACACTTCGAGTCATCTTGAGACTCGGGGGCTACAATGGTATGGCTCGGCAAAATTAGCCGGTTTCAATGAATTCAAGAACTCCGGGTCATTAAAGGGAAGATAACCCGACCCTGGAGGCTACTGCTTTATTGGCAAATATTTAAAGGCCGTCAGAAAAATTTCCGGTTCAAAATGAAGATTCCGGTTTAAAATACAGCTCAAGGGACATCTTTCTCCCGCAAAGCTTTGAAGCTCTCAAAACCGGTTCAACATCCGGATCAAGGTAAATTTGTCCCTTACAAAGCTTTGAGGATCTCAATATCCGGTTTAAGAATTTCCAGTTTAAAAGAAGTAATCTCTCGCAAGTTCGAGATCTCAGACAAATTAATGGTTACCAAAGGGAACTTGCTGCCATGATGCACGGTTCAAAACATGGGTATCCTGCCTTACAGCTTATTTTATTATGGTCACTTGGGGGCTTCCTGCTCATCGGGCATAGCTATCAGTACCCTTTTGATTGGCGCAATGCCAAAATTTATATGGTCACTTGGGGGCTTCCTGTTCAAACATAGGTCGTATTTGAACCAAAGAGAACATAGCTGTCGATATCCATTTGATTAGCAAACTGCTGAACCTACTTGGGGGCTTCTTGATCGTATCTGAATCATAGCTCAACCCCTTTGGGAATCAACGTGGATCATATTCGAATCAGCGTTGTTAAACAACTTTTAAGGTCATTTGGGGGCTTCCTGTTCAAACATAGGTCATATTCGAACCAAAGAGAACATAGCTGTCGATACCCACTTTGATTGGCAACGCCAACGCCACTGGGGGCTATATGATCGTACTCGAATCTTAGCTTAACCCCTTTGGAACGGTTTACTGATCGTACTCGAATCAGAAGCCTCAAAATTTTTATCTGTTTTTATACAATCGCAAGTATTTGAGTTGTCACAAATATCATATGTGCCGGCTCTTATAGAGTTGAGTTATCAACTTCACTGTCTGGGTCACATAAGCCGGCGGTGTCATTCAAAGGATCATAGGGATCTTGTGATCTACTTGTGTGTAGGATAAGACTACATTTGGGTGGTTACCGCCCTGGCTTTTGACGCTAAGTCGTCAGGGCATATGTTGTTTAAACTCTTTGCAGGATTTGCAGAAATATGACATATAAATGATTAAGTTCAAGCTCATTACTAAATTTGATGCTTCAAAATGATTATACATTTTGGATTTTTCTCAAAGGCTGTAAGCCGCCGGGTTATAAAAATTCCGGCTTACAATGAAGGCGTATTAAATCGCCATCGGCCAAGAGCCGCCGGGCATTTAAACTCCGAATTTACTTATCAACCAATGAGGTATTCAAATTTTTAATAGCCAAAACTAGCTGGATTTTCATGATGATATTGAATGATTGAGGTTTTCATACCGGATTATATTATTCAAATCTTGAATAGCCAACATGGCTGGATTTCTATTGTGATTATCAATAACCAGTGTTATGATTGAGGTTTTCAAAGTCGCTTTGGCACAATGCTATTATTTTAATAATGGATATGATTTATTCTACAATGGAAGCAATAGTCCCGAGTCACTACAGGCTTACGACGCAGTAATTGGGGGCTACATTATTCAAATTGAGTTTACATCAAATATGCAAGTCTCATGTCGCTGCAAGCATGCACCATGACACTTGGGGGCTAATGCAAAGTCATTTTTGTTCACCTCATTGAAGACCCGACTCATTATATCGTAATGAGCCGGCCCTTGGGGGCTACCAATTGCTCCTGTCAATAGTGCAAGGTACACAAGTCTTAATCCATTATATTGAAGGATCCATTGCTCAGTTGGTAAAGCACAAAGCTCTTAACCTTGTGGACGTGGGTACAAGCCCCATGGTGGAGACTATATTATATGATGTTATTATCAATTATATACAAAGTTCCAGCTCAGTATTATCTTACTAAGCCGGCCCTTGGGGGCTACACATTGCTGTTCAAATTTACATCGGTATATCTACAAAGTCCCTGTTCATTATTGCATAATGACCCGGCCCTTGGGGGCTACACTGGTTGAAGTTTTCATAAGCATAAAGCAATTACAAGTCCCAGGTTGCTGCAAGCATGACAACCCGACACTTGGGGGCTACATATGTGGAATATTCAGTTTATATGATTGAGATGAATAAACCGGATTTCTTTAAGGTTGCAATATTTATTGGAGCAAGTCTTAAACCATCACTTTGTTCTGCTCAAGACTTGGGGGCTACAGGTAATATGGATATAAGGGAGAAAAATCTTCAGATTATCAGTTTTGAGCAAACCAGGAGGATCAATTACATAAACCGGTGTCAACAACAATTATGACCCGGCATCGTCTGTTTTATAATCCGACAGTTTTTGGTAATGATAAACCGGCAAGTTTTATTTCTTCAAGCCGGCTGACTATGAGATGAGTATTTCAAGACCAATATTTTTTAAGCCGACGCTTTGGAAGCCGACTCAAGTGGATTATTCTTCACAATATTTCTCTGGGAGAAACTAACGTCAGCAAGTCGAGTATGAAGCTGGTTTATTGACTCGGATTTTTTTAGAAGAAGGAAACGACAATTGGACTTAAGGATGATCAGGTCCCAACCCAGGAGAATATTTAACCAGGAGCACAACCTATCAAATTTGCTCCTGAGTTATTTTTTGCAGGATCAGTTTAACATGGATAAATCCAACTTAAACTGGGGGCTAATGTCGGGGATATACCCCACGGTGTAACCCGCCGGATGTATGACCCGGCTGGAGCGTGGCGACTCACTGGTACCCGCCTGGAGCTTGGCAATTCACAGATAACCCGCCTGATATTGGCGACTCATTAGTAACCCGGCTGGCGGGTCAGATGGACAACAAGGCCCAAAGCCCAGAGGGCTGGCTCACGTTATGATGGGCCGGCTTAAGAGGAAAGGGATGACAAATATTTCCTTTATGAGGAAGCAAGACCCGGACTTGTATTTAACTTGTAAGAGAAGATAGACTAGTCCTAGTCCTACTAGGACTCCACATGTAACCCGCCCCTCTAACTTATATAAGGAGGGGCAGGGCTTCCCAAGGAGGAACAAGGAACAAGAAACAATATCTAGGGCTAGACACAAATGGAGAGCCGGCTGACCGCGACAACTCTCTCATGATCATAATGAGACCTAGCCACAAACAACATGTAGGGTTATTACCGGATGATGTTTCCCGGGGCCCGAAGCTGTCTAAACCCTTGTCTTGTGTCGCGTATCTCGATTCCGATCAACCCCTCTCAAGCTACTACATAGATGCGCTGGCCTCACAACTAAGTCCTTTCACGAGGACATCTGACGTGACAATTCCATGACAGTTTCCCTAATTCTTAAAAACTTCATCCATACAAAACTCAACAAGAACTCATGAGATAGGTTAGTACAAATCAATGCAAAACCTTATCATTCTCGACTGTAGAAAATCACTAAAATTATAATTTGACATTGCATACTAAATGCCTTTGCATATTTAATGATCCTATCCTCAAATAGAATCATTAAACAAGCAAACATATGCAAAAAATGCAATCATAATAGCAATGTGTCTAAACAGAACAGTCTGTAAAGGATTAAGGAGGATTCATACTTATTTGACTCAAAAAATCCTGAAAATTTATCACAACATAGAAAAATTATCATAGCTCATTGTGTCAAAATTTCAACATTTTATCACATTATAACTTTTCTGGAGAATTTATGCAATAGTGTGCAACTTTCTGTTTTGAAACAGCAACTCATAGTTTTGCAAACTAAGCATGGTGAACAGTATCCTTGACATTTTTATTGAAAGAAAAGATACAAAACCTTATTCTAAATAACAGCAAGCAAATATCAACAAAAGAAAAGACGCTCCAAGCAAAACACATATCATGTGACGAATAAAAATATAGCTCCAAGTAAGGTGATCGATAATGTTGGAGACGAAAGAGGGGATGCCTTCCAGGGCACCCCAAGCTTAGTTTCTTGGGTATTCCTTGAATATTACCTTGGGGTGCCTTGGGAATCCCTAGGATTAGGGTGTTGCCACCCCTTATTCTCCTCATGTCGATATCTCACCCAAAACCTGAAAACTTCAATCACACAAATTTAACGGAACTTCGTGAGATAGGTTAGTATGATAAAACAAATCATTCACTTGGGTAATGTCAAAGACAAGATTTGTAATTTTTCTCACACAATTCCTATTGTACCTTATTATTTCCACAATTTATATCACTTAATATAAGCTATGGAAACACTAAAACAAGCAAACTATGCATTGAAAACAGAATCTGTCAAAAATAGTGCAGTCTGTAAAGATCTAGCAATGACCATACTTTTGTAAACGGAAAATTATGAGAAATTATGATAGCGTAGGAAATTTGTATACCAATCATGTGTAAAAAAATCAGAATTTTATCGCGTCCCAGTGAACTTTGGTAATTCCAGAACTGGGCGCAGAAGTTTCTGTTTTTGCACAGAATCAAGTCAACTATCATCCACACCATCCCAAAGGATTTACTTGGCACTTTATAGAAACGAAAGCTATAAAACATGATCACTACAGTAGCTTAATCATGTGAACACACAAAAACAGTAGGTATAAATATTGGGTTGTCTCCCAAGAAGCGCTTTCTTTAATTCCTTTTAGCTAGGCATGATGATTTCAATGATGCTCACATAGAAGTAAAGAATTGAAACACAAATAGAGCATCATGAATCACATGGCAAGCACATTTAACTCTAACCCACTTCCTATGCATAGGGATTTTGTGAGGAAATTTATGGGAACAAGAATCAACTAGCATAGGAAGGCAAAACAAGCATGACGTCAAGATTTTCAATACACAGAGAGGAAACTTGATATTATTGAGATATGTAAAAGCAAATGTTCCTCTATCATAATAATTTTCAGTGGCATCATGAATGATTCAAAAATATAACTATCACATAAAGCATTCTTTTCGTGATCCACAAGCATAGGATTATTATTACTCTCCTCATAAGCAATTTTATTCTCATGAATAGTAGTGGGAGCACACTCAACAAAATAACTATCATGTGATACTTGATTGGGATATTCCAACTGAAAATTGAAATCATGATGAAAAGTTTCATGGTTATCATTATTATTTATAACATGCATGTCATCACAATAATCATCATAGATAGCAACTCTGTTGTCATAATCAATTGAAACCTCTTCCAAAATAGTGGATTCATCCCTAAATAAAGCCACGACCTCACCAAATCCACTATTACCATTACAATAAGATTCAACACCGTCCAAAATAGTGGGATAATAATTATCTAAAGTTGACAGTCTTCCAAACCCACTTTCATAAATATTGCAATCATCATAACAAATTTGCACATCAAAACTTGGGGAAACAAAAATATCATCTTCATCAAACATAGAATCCCCAAGATTATGGCTTTGCATATCACTAGCATCATGCATATTCAAAGAATTCATACTAGCAACATTGAAATCATGCTCATCATTCAAAGATTTAGTTCCAAACATTTTATTGACTTCTTCTTCTAACACTTTGGCACAATCTTCTGATCCATCATTTTCAAGAAAGACATTATAAAGATGAATAATATGAGGCAACCTCAATTCCATTTTTTTAGTTTTTTTATAAAACCAAACTAGTGATAAAACAAGAAACTAAAAGATTCAATTGCAAGATCTAAAGATATACCTTCAAGCACTCACCTCCCCGGCAACGGCGCGAGAAAAGAGGTTGATGTCTACTACACAACTTATTCTTGTAGACTCGTGTTGGACCTCCAAGTCCAGAGTTTTATAGGACAATAGCAATTTTCCCTCAAGTGGATGAACTAAGATTTATCAATACATGGGAGGTGTAGGATGAAGATGGTCTCTCTCCAACAACCATGCAACCAAATACAAGAAATCTCTTGTGTCCCCAACACACCCAATACAATGGCAAATTGTATAGGTGCACTAGCTCGGCGAAGAGATGGTGATACAAGTGTATATGGATAGTAGATATAGGTTTTTGTAATATGAAAATATAAAAATGGCAAGGTAACTAGTAACAAAAGTGAGCAAAAACGATATTGCAATGCTCAAGGCCTCGGCTTCATATTTTCACTAGTGCGAAATCTCTCAACAATGATAACATAATTGGATCATATAACAATCCCTGAACGTGCAACAAAGAACCACTCCAAAGTTCTATCGCAGAGAACATAAGATGTAATTGTTTGTAGTGTACGAAACCACCTCAAAGTTGTTCTTTTCGATCAATCCATTGAGGTATTCCTATAAGTTCACAAACAGCCCTAAAGTTTGTACTAAAATAACACCATATGATACACATCAACCAACTCTAATGTCACCTAGATACTCCAATGTCACCACAAGTATCCGTGAGTTGATTATACGATATGCATCAAACAACTACAGATTCATAATATTCAATCCAACACAAAGAACTTCAAAGAGTACCCCAAGATTTCTACCAGAGAAAGGAATATGAAGGCGCGTATCAACCCCTATGCACGGGTTACCCCAATGTCACCACGGGATTCCGCAAGTTGATAACTGAAACATACATTAAGTGAATTAATAGAACATCCCATTGTCACCACGGATATCCCATCACAAGACACCAAGTGCTCCCACATTCAAAAGATTCAGTACGACATAACAAAATCTCAAAGGAAAAGAGTCAATTCATCACAAGAAGGTAGAGAGGGAAGAATGCCATAAGATCCAAATATATTAACAAAGCTCGCGATACATCAAGATCGTGCCAAATCAAGAACAAGAGAGAAGAGAGATCAAACACATAGCCACTAGTACATACCCTCAGCCCCAAGGGTGAACTACTCCCTCCTCATCATGGTGGCCGCCGGTATGATGAAGATGGCCTCTAGTGATGATTTTCCCCTCCGGTAGGGTGCCGGAACGGGGTCCCGATTGAGTTTTCATGGATACAGAGGCTTGCGACCGCAGAACTTCTCATCTAGGGTTCTTTTCGATGTTTGGGGTATTTATAGATATTTTTGGTGTCAATCTCACGTCAAGGGGGTGCCCAAGGGGCCACAAGCTCGGGGGCGTGCCCTAGGGGGGTGGGCATGCCCCCCAGGCTTGTGGCTCCCTCGTCCACTTCACGGCCCAACTCCGGTGCTTCGGGGGTCTCTTTTGGTCCATAAAAAATCACCGTAAATTTTCAGTCCATTCTGAGAACTTTTATTTATGCACAAAAAGATAACACCATGGTAGTTCTGCTGAAAACAGCCTCAGTCCGGGTTATTTCTAATCAAATCATAACAATATCGTATAAAATTGTTGTAAACATGGCCTGAATACTTCATAAATTATAGATACATTAGAGACGTATCAAGGTGTTGCGTGGTTCTCCTACTAGATTGGTAACCTTGGTTCTTAACTGAGGGAAATACTTATCTCTATTGTATTACATCATCCTCTCCTGTTCGAGGAAATCCCAGTGCAGCTCACAACTAGCATCCGCCTTTTGTCTGTGTGCGACCCATTTCAGACCCAAATTTGGGCCGCGTTTGCGTCGGTGCGGAGATGTAGTGGACACGCGCGATGCCCAGCCTTGTCCTCCCCTGGCCCGCCAGTCAATGGCTGATGACCCACAAGTATAGGGTATCAATCATACTCTTAGAGATAAGTAAGAGTGTCAAACCCAACGAGGAGTAGACGGAAATGACAAGCGGTTTTCAGCAACGCATTTTCTGGAAGCACTGAAATTATCGGTAACAGATAGTTTTGTAGCAAGGTAATTTGTAACAAATGACAAGTAGCAATAGTAACAAAGGTGCGACAAGGTAGCCCAATCCTTTTTATAGCAAAGGACAGGCCAAAACTTTCTCTTGTAGCAAGCAAAGCGTTCTTGAGGACACACGGGAATTCATCTAATCACTTCCCTCATGTTTGTTTGATTTGCATTCACTACTTTGATAATCTGATATGTGGGTGGACCAGTGCTTGGTTATTTTTCTTACTTGAACAAGCCTCCCACTTATGATTACCCCCTCTCACAAGCATCCGCAACTATGAAAGAAGAATTAAGATAAATCTAACCATAACATGAAACATATGGATCCAAAAACTAGGGTTTAGGCTTCTATCACTCTAGCGATCATCTAATTACTACTCCACAATGCCTTCCTTTAGGCCCAACTATGGTGAAGTGTCATGTAGTCGACACTCACATGACACCACTAAAGGAAGAAGCAACATACGTATCATCAAAATATTGAACCAATACCAAATTCACATGATTACTTATAACCGGACTTCACCCATATCCTCAAGAACAAAAGTAACTACTCACAAATCATATTCATGTTCAAGATTAGAGGGGTATTGAATATCATTAAAGATCTGAACATATAATTTTCCACCAAATAAACCAACTAGCATCAACCACGAGATGTAATCAACACTACTAGCAACCCACATGTATCAATCTGAGGTTTTGAGACAAAGATTGAATACAAGAGATGAACTAGGGTTTGAGATGAGATGGTGCTAGTGAAGATGTTTATGAAGATTGGTCCTCCCACAATGAGAGGATCGTTGGTGATGTCGATGGCTTTGATTTCCCCCTCCCAGAGGGGAGTTTCCTCGGTGGAATTGCTTTGCCGGAGAGCAAAAATGCTCGTGCCCAGGTTCTGCCTCGAGACGAGGGCACTTCATCCTGAAACCTTCTCTTTGATTTTTTTCTAGGTGAAATGGCATCATATAGTAGAAGATGGGCTTCGGAGACCTGCTAGGGTCCCCACAAGTCTAGGGGCGCCCTTTGGGGGTAGGGCATGCCTCCCAGGCTTGTGGCCGCCTGGTGGGCCCCTACTGATGTTTCTTTCGCCAATAATTTTTTATATATTCCAAAATAATTCCCCGTCAATTTTTAGGTCATTTGGAGTTGTGAAGAATAGGTGTCTCTGATATAGCCCTTTCCGGTCCAGAATTCCAGCTACCGGCAATCTCCCTCTTCATGTGAAACTTGCAAAATAAGAGAGAAAAGGCATAAGAATAGTTTAATAAAGTAAAATAACAGTCCAAATTGCAATAAATATCAATAGGAGAACATGATGCAAAATGGACGTATCAACTCCCCCGAGCTTAGGCCTCGCTTGTCCTCAAGCGAAATTCAATATTGATAGTCATGACCACGTGTTTAGAGAGAGAGAGAGAGAGAGAGAGAGAGAGGTGTCGATAAAAACAAAGTGCGGAAATGAAAGCCTCATGATCATTATTATAACATCAATATATCATCATAAAACTTCTCATGCTAAAGTAACAATTTATTCACAAGCTAAAGTATGAAACATAAACTTTATTGGAAACTAAAAATATGGTTTCATTCATTGAAACAATCACGATCCATCATATTTTCAGAAAGAGTCTATGTAAGAGCTTTGTTTAGCAAGTTCACATACTCAACTATCATTTAATCTTCTATGATTGCTAACACTCAAGGCATATTTATATAGCAAAAGTTTCAGTCAAACACATAGAAAGATAGGGGCTTACGGTTTCACCTCCCAACCTATTTACCTCAAGGGTAATGTCAACAATAATAACTCATGATAACCTACATTCAACGAGATATATATATCTGGATCTATCCACCACTTTATGTTTGCCACTAGAGAGTACATAGAGTGGAATAGGGATGGACATTATTGACTCTTGCGTAAAAATAAATACATGGAAGTAAAATATAGGCTCGTCGCAGAGGGAAGCAGAGGTTGTCACGTGCTTTTTATTTATGGATGTGCAAGCTCTTAATGTAAAGGAACATCACTTTATATTGCCCCTTGTGATAGCAACCTTTATTCCGCGGTCTATTGCTTTTATTTCTTCATTATGACAACATCGTACAAAGCTTATTTTCCCTTACAATAAAAGACCTTACATATTTAGGAGCAATTTTTATTCCTTTATGAACCAATGAGAACTTACTTGAAGGATCTTATTCAATCCATAGGTAGATATAGTGGACTCTCATGACATGAAATTGGGTTTAAGGGTTTTGTATGCACAAGTAATATCTCTACTTAGTGCGAATTTTGGCTGACAAAAGATCCTAGACAAGCACCACATGTTAGAGGATCCGTGACAATATAACTTGTATGTGAATATAAGCAATCATAACTCATTACGTTGTCTTCCTTGTCCAACGTCAACTAATTGATATGGAATATTCATGGGGGCTCACAATCATAAAAGATGTCCAAGATGTATATTTATATGTGAGACCTCTCTTCCTTCATTACTTTTTTCATGGATTGCACCAATTACCAATGCTATGATTGTCAACTTCCAACAATTTTTATCAACTATACTTCTTTTATGTGAAGTCATTACTCCCCATGGGATTAGCATATGATCTTTTCATTCTTTTATTATTTTTGATTGCTAAGATTGAAACAAGAAAACAAAGCAAAACTCAAACTACTCTTTGTTATACAATTCTCACATGATTACATAGATAGAGATCACTAAGCAAGCACTTGAGAATAGATCAAACTAAAACTTTTATTCTTCTAAATCATGAAATAACTAAGGATCAAACTAAGATAAATAATGATGATAAAAGTGATGGTGATACGATACCGGGGCACCTCCCCCATGCTTGGCACAAGCCAAGGGTGGTGCTCATACCCGTGTACTCAAGTCTCCTTCTTCAGTGATGGTGGTGGTGATGATTTGGTAGGCTTGTCCTTCATAATGTTCATCAAGACCTCCTTCAAACTCTAAATTTCCCGGAGCACATGACAGATGATCTCAACATTCTTTTGCACTTCGGCCATAATATGTTTATTCTCCGGACCCCAAGCATATTTCCTGCAACACTTTCACTTGGATGAGAGATGTCCCAATTGGACAATATGTGTAAACAAGGAGTATTCTCAATCCCATAATTGTGAACCAAGTTATGAAAGTTGTTCCAATGTAACCTATGTAAGGGCCTCCTGGGCCAACTCTTCTTGTATCTCTTGGCTTCTTTGGTTACTGGTCGTCCCCATGGCCTGATGGGGGTTGGGAGTAGTGGAGATGCCAGCAAGGGTGCCCCTCTCCAAAGCTGGAGGGTGAACCTCAAGATAATCTCCTTCATATTCTTCCATGGTGACTTCCTTGGCCTCCTCTCTCTTGAGTTCCATCTGCATCAACCAAGCATCATCTCCCATGTTATTGGAGGAGGAAGAAAACATGACACTTGGCCTTGGAAATCTAGCAGAAAACAACACGAAACAAGAACATAGGAGAATCTTGCGATACGGTGGTAAAAACATCAGGGACTATATATAATGATTTTTTTCGTGTAGGACAAGCAGCATGGAAGAAAACAGAGTCGGGAAAGTCCACGAGGGTGCTACAAGCCCGGGAGCGCGCCTAGGGGGTAGGGCACGCCCCTGGACTTGTTGCTCCCTCGTGCAATTTTCGGACTGTTTATTATTTTCCTAATTTTTTAAATATTCCAAAACAAACAAAAAGTACTTTTATGGAACTTTTGGAGTCGGTTTACTTACCGCACAACGTACCTACTCCTTTTCTGGGTTCTGGAGCGTTTCGGAAAGTTGCCTCTATGTTCTCTTCCAGTGTCATAGTTCGAATAGTATTGGTTTCAACATTAATGGGTATACCTGAAATGTAATGTTTAATTCTTTGCCCATTAACCACCCTCGGATTAGTGCCTTCGGCGTTGTTTATCTTGATAGCTCCGGAGCAATAAAATTCTTCGACGATATATGGTCCTTCCCATTTAGAGAGAAGCTTTCTTGCAAAGAATCTTAAACAAGAGTTGTATAGTAAAACGTGATCACCTACTTTGAATTCCCTTTTTTGAATTCTTTTATTATGCCATCTTTTAACTTTTTCTTTAAATAACTTGGCATTTTCATAAGCTTGTGTCCTCCATTCATCTAGAGAACTAATATCAAATAACCTGTTTTCACCAGCATGTTTGAAATCATATCTGAGTTCTTTAATTGCCCAATAAGCTTTATGTTCTAACTCAAGAGGTAAATTACATGCTTTCCCACATACCATTTTATAAGGAGAGATACCCATAGGAATATTATAAGCAGTTTTGTATGCCCACAATGCATCACAAGTTTCTTAGACCAGTTCTTTCACTACAGGAATCAGGCACTTTGCCGTCTGCTATGGCTGACGGCAAAGGCATGCCTGGCGGACGGCAAAGGCCTTTGCCGTCAGCTAGCAGAGGACACCACATCCGGCTGTACGAACTATGGAAAAGGGCATGTTGCCGTCTGCTGGCAGACGACAAAGATGCAAAGCTTTTTGTCGTCCACCAGCAGACTACAAAGGGCATGGACGACAGAGGTTAGGGTTAGGTCTGTTAAGGGGTTAACAACATGCTTTGCCATTTGCTGGTAGATGGCAAAGACCATTGTATCTTTGTCGTCTGCCAACAGACGGTAAAGGGCCCAAATAGGATAGCCCAGGTGCCCCCCAGGTAGCTGCCACGTGGCTTGCTATGCTGTTTGCTGGCAGACAGCAAAGCTGTAAAGGTCTTTGTCGTCTGCCAGCAGAGGGCAAAGAAACCATATAGGGCAGCCCAGTGCCCCCAGGTTCCAAACGTAGCTGCCACGTGGCAGTTTTCCAGTCCGCTGGCAGCCGGCAAACCTCTTTGTCGTCTGCCGAGACGACAAAGTGCATGTACTGCCCCTGTTTTTTCTTAAATTCAATCAATTTCACACACACACACACACACACACACACACACATATATATATATATATATATATGCATTTGAAAATACTTTCAACAAGCATACATATCCCTGCCATATGGATATGATCATCCAACACATATACATACCATATCAAAAGTCCATATCCAACATATATATAACCAACATATATCCAACAACAAGCATACAATGGTTTCATCCATACATACATTACATATATAGGTAGCAAGTTTCACATTGTTCATCCTACAAAATCAAAACAAAAAAGGAAGGACAAGGAGAAGAGTAGACTCCATCATCGCAAGCTTCCGTGATCTAAAGCAAATCTGCAAATTGGGAAAGAAGAAAGTTAGAAGAAGAAGAAGAAGAAGGAGGAGGAGGAGGAGGAGGAGGAGGAGAAGACTAGAAGAAGAAGAAGAAGAATTTTTCTTCTCTTTCTTTTTCTCTTCCTATTTATCTTCTTCTTCTTCTAACTAAGGAAACCTAGGTAATTATGCCATTTTGTAGCTAACTAAACATATTAAGTCATTTTGGAGGAAAAATGCTAAGTGTAGGTCATTTTAGAGCTAACCTAGGTAAATAGGTCATTTTAGCTAAATAAGGTTATTATGTCATTTTCAGGACAATAAGCTAAGTATATGTCATTTTGGAGGTAACCAAGATTATTATGCCATTTTTGACCTAAGTATGCTAAGTATGTCATAAATGAACTAAAGAAGCTAAGTATAGGTCATTTTTTAGCTAACCTAGGTAGTTATGCCAGTTTTTAACTAACTAAGCATATTTATTCATTTTGGAGGACAAAATGGTAAGTGTAGGTCATTTTAGAGCTATCCTAGTTAAAATCGATCATTTTTGAGCTTGGTAAGGTTATTTTGCCATTTTGGAGGAAAATAAACTAATGATATGACAGTTTGGAGCTAAACCAAGGTTATCATGCCATTTTGACCTAAGTATGCTAAGTATGTCATAAATGAACTAAAGAAGCTAAGTATAGGTCATTTTTGAGCTAACCTAGGTGGTTATGCCATTTTTGAGCTAACTAAGCCTATTTGGGGAAATTTTTGTTTTTGCCACTCTAGATTTTGCCAATTTTCCTTATGCCACTCTAGATTTTGACATTTCACTTTTGCCACTCTTAGTTTCTGACAATTATCACAATTGCCATTCCCGTGGCAAAAGCAAAATTTTCAAAGTGGCAATTGTGATAATTATCAAAAGCTAAGAGTGGCAAAAATGAAATAAAACTATTTTGCTTTTGCCACAAAATGGCAATTGTGATAATTGTCAAAAACAAAGAGTGGAAAAAGTGAAATGTCAAAATCTAGAGTGGCATAAGGAAAACTGGCACAATCTAGAGTGGCAAAAACAAAAATTTCCCGCCTATTTATTCATTTTGGAGGACAAAATGGTCAGTGTAGGTAATTTTAGAGCCATCCCAGTTAAAATTGGTCTTTTTGGAGCTAGGTAAGGTTATTTTGTCATTTTGGAGGAAAATAAAACTAATTATATGACAGTTTGGAGCTAAACCAAGGCTATTATGCCATTTTTTTACCCAAGTAAGCTAATTATGTCATAAGTGAACTAGCTAAGCTAAGTATAGATCATTATTGAGCTATCCTAGGTAGTTATGCCATTTTTTAGATAACTAAGCATATTTAGTCATTTTGGAGGAAAAATGCTAAGTATGCATCATTTTATCGCTATTCTAGGTAAACTATGTCATTTTGGAGCTAAGTAAGGTTATTATGTCATTTTCGAGGAAAATAAGTTAAGTATAGGTCATTGTGGAGCTAAATAGGTCATTTCTTAAGCTAAGTATGCATTTGTTAAGCAAAACACTTGGGAAAACTTACCATCATCACGGAGGTGAAGGACCGGTCGGGGTTGCGCTAGTGGCAGACGGAGAAGGATCGATCGATGCTTTTCGAGAGGCATGCTGCACCAAAGATCATTTGCAATGTCTCGTTAGCACAACACAACTCAAATGTGAATACTAGTAACTAATAACCATTCAAATGAAACTCACCGTGGGTGCTATACCAATCTAGGGCATCGACGGAGGGGTCTGACCGGTGCTCTGGCACACGAACTGCACATTTTGTTTTCATGAGTCAGTCATATTAGTTATTAGTAATGAAACAAATATTGCATGCATGATTTAGCTAATATGCAAGAGAAACTTACCACGAGGAGCTCGTATAGGGCCCGGTGAGATGCGTCGTTCCGGTTCCTCTCCTCCTCCAATAGCCTAGCCGTCCTCTCCTCCATGTCCCTCTCCCTCTCTGCCTCCTACCTGTTTGCCTCCGCCAGAAGCTCCTTGGCCCTAGCCTCGATGGCGAGCTTCATTGGCCATGGATGAAGCCTTATCTTCGGAGCTCGTCTGGCGCTTCTTGATCTCCAGGAGAGTTCTAGGACAACGTATCAGTCCATCCCCAATGGCTACCGGGCCATGGGACCTCCCGCCAACAGATATCATTACCAGCTCTGGATTAAAAGGACTCCGTCTTGGGTTAAAGTCCTCCCCTTTCCTCGTCTTCCCCTCGTCTCTGTACCTCACAAGCTTGTGGTGGGAGGAGATGTTGGTGAAGCTCTCTGGATGATCGAGGTCAAACTCAAAGAATGCTTTGGCCTTCTTGTACGAGGCAGTATGGGCCATGACACAGAGGTCGAACACCCCTGGAACCTCCTTCTTGTTGTGTCGCGCCTAAAAGAGAGGAACAAAATATTAGTTAAGGGCTCAAGCTAGTACGAAGAATAAAATTGCATGAATCGTGAAGCAAACCACATACGCAGTTATCCCCATACTCAAACAGGTTGGAGCTCCCTTGATGGTGTGGCACACCTTGCATTTGGGCACACTTATCCTTGGCCTTGTTGTGGACGGCTAGCCATTGGGGAGAGCACCACTCATCCACCAACGCCTCCCAACAGTCCATTCTATCCGCACACCATCTCGGGGGCACCTAAGTTAGTTAAGAGAAATTTCAGTGCTACGCATATGAATCAAATCAAGAAAACTAAGTACAAGGCCTTAAGAATAGGTATTTACCTTCATGTACTTCTCCTTACTCAGAAACTTGACGCGAAACTTCATCTTGGACCTCTTAATACCAGTCGAGGCGTAGTAGTCTCGGACAACCTGCACCCGAGCCTCATGCCTTAAGTTTTGAAGTAGGCGCTTGCACTCGGCTTCGACTACCATAGCCGCGGCCTCCTCCTAATCCTCAAGACACCTGTAGAAGGTCTGCAATCAAACAAGACAACACTGATTAGTACAATCACTAGGTATTGTTGATTTTTAATTCTGTAAAGGAGAAATTACCCAAAACGTCGGGATCACAATGTCGGCCACCGTCTCGCACAAGACATCATCGACCCTCTCCTCCGGTGGGGCCGGGGCAGCCAAGTACAACTCCCAGCTCAGTGCTAGCTATGGAACCTGACCCTCACCGGGTAACGTGACCCACCCCGAGAAGTTCTGCCGGCAAAGCACACCAAGGACCTTGTTGGGCCTGCGGACACCAGGGGCGTGTTTCCAACCCTTGCAGTATGACAAGGCCAACACATTAGAGATTAATGTGAAGAAACATGAAGGTAAAAGGTTAAAAAGAGTAAATGCACTTACTTCTCCCCATTAGGCGCAATCAACCACCTCTGATCACGGGTTGTCGTCACGGGCGAGAGCTTTGTACCACCACGCTGGTGGACCTTGCCCCTCTCAACCAGCTCGCCCTTGCTATAGCTATCCTCAGAAAAGCTGTCCTTGCCACCATCAGCATGGCCACTAGCCTCCGGAGTCACGTGGGACGAACACTCTGGGACCCGAGTCTCGTGGGACGAAGACTCTGGGACCCAAGTCTCGTGGGACGAAGGCTCAGCGACCTGAGGCTTGTCGGCCCAAGGCTCATGGACCGGAGTCTGAGACGGGTCCACCTCAGACGGAGCAGTCATGTGGTCGGGAGAATCAGATGGGGGTGGTGGCGAGGAAGACGCAATAGCCTTCCTACCTCTCCCGCTGCCACGTCCACCTCTAGCACCCCTCTTCGTCTTCCCCCGACCTCTTCGGGCCGAAGAAGAAGCGCCCGCTGGTGGTGTCTGCATACTGTCTAGCAGCGCTCTCCAGAGGTTCTGGGGTGGAATGCAAGCACCCCTCCCAGCACGCACCGAGGAAGGAGGCTCGGAGCGCTCTCGACCCGCGCCCACCATCTATCAACACCTGCAATGACAAAGAGTAAACGAAATTAGTACAACATAAAAAATTGCATACCTAACATGAATAATATATATATAATTTAAGTGTATCATCTTCGTGAACATAATAAAAAATTGAATACCTTATAACATGAACTAATTAATAATATATACATGTACATAATAATAACTGAATACCTGACATTACTAATATTACTCTTCATTGTCTATAAATGCTTCGAGATCAATAAATGCATCATTATCATCATCACTATCAGTAATGACGTGCTCATCGTCATCATCAATAAATGCATCAACATGTAGAAGGCCTCCTTTATGTAATCGGTCAAGCACCGACAGGTCATTCGCAGCAATAACCTCTTCTTGTTCCAGCTCTTCTTGTTCCGGCTTATGGGTGAAGTCGGATTCACTATCGCTGTCTACTTCAATGTTCTAGGGTGACGTAGAGCGGTTCTTGAATTTTTTTGGAAAGACGTGTTTCTTGGAAGAATTCTCCTTCATATGTGTCTGGGTTAATGTGAGGTTCATAATCCTCTTCATTGGGGGGAGGTGGTGTAACACGTGGCGGCACTTCATAAATGACATCCCAACCATTGAGATTTGGATCACTTTGACAGGCCCACGGTAGATAGAAAACTTGGGTTGCCTGTTGAGCCGTAATATAGGCATCAGGAACATCGAAATGGGTGCTTTGTTTGATTTCCACTAGCCCTATATATATTCATGAGTCCTTCTAGTCTCCTTCGGCTAGAACCAATAACATTTGAAGACTACGACATTTGGTGGGTTTGCACCATAGAATTGAAGTTCATAAATTGCTTCAGTTCTTCCATAATACTCGGTATCTCCTTCGCCGGTAGCAGAGACACAACAATTTGTAGACTTTCAGTCGGCCATAGATAGCTCTTTGCCATATGTACGAAAGTGATACCCGTTGATGTCGTATTTGTCAAATGAACGAACCTTAAAGTCAAAACCATTAGCGTCTTGTCTCAATTCAGCGTCCATAAACTCTAAATTAGCCTACAAGTTTAATACGAAAGGGTTGTTGTATTAGCCGCAAATTAGATGAAGAAATGAAATGGTCTAATGGAAACTGTCGTTTGTTTAAACCAAGAGATGAAACCGGGATAGCCGCCTCCATGCTTTGCTAGAAGCTCATACTCTTCGATGGAATCCTTTTGGGTCACCGCTCCATACGAGAATTTGGCGACATATCGACTATATCAAATATCCAGGAATACGAGCAGTTCAAAGGAAATAGAAGATGCAAAACAATGTACCCAGAACTTACTCGATGTACGGCCGCACTTCTTAGGTTGTTGAAGATATACAACGAAATGGTCCACCATTCTTTGACATCCAACGATAAGGAATTAGAAGCACTGGCTGGTGCGAGATTCCCTTTGAATAGGCTAAGGTTGGATCCACCCTTTTTAGGGTCGCCAGCATTGTACCGAGGCTTTAGATTATGCAAATGATGATTTTTGGCTTCGTAGTGTGCTGTCACGAAGTTTGCCGCCTCCTCAGTAATGAATGCCTCGGCCATCGATGCTTCAATTCTATGTTTATTTTTACATTTTGCTCGAAGCGTCTTCTGCATCCTCTCAGTTGCGTAGCACCAATGATTTTGCACGCCCCCCTAATCTTGCCTCGGTGGGGAGATGCAAAATCAAGTGCTGCATTGGATTAAAGAAGCCCGATGGAAAGATCTTCTCTAACTTGCAGATCAACTCCGGCGCCAACTCTTCCATTTCTTCTAGCAGGCCAGGCGATAGTTCTTTCGCACAAAGAACATGGAAGAAATAGCTCAGCTCTGCCAATACTAGCCGTTCATCCTCAGGGATGAAGCCACACAACATCACTGGCATTAGCCGCTCAATCGATATGTGCCAATCATGACTCTTGAGACCAAATATTTTCAATTTTTCAAGACTCGCTCCCCTCTTTAGATTCGCTGCATACCCATTGGGGAACATCAACTGCATTTTCACCCACAAGATAATTTCCCTCACAACTGGCCTTCCAAGGTTGAACCATGCCTTTGGCTTTGTCCAGTTCTGCTTTCCTTTCGGTGGTTGCATGTTTTGTAACAATCTATCACATAGCGCCTCCTGATCGACTCTAGCCTTAGTATTATCCTTTGACTTCCCCTCTATGCCGAACAACGTACCAAAAAGTGCCTCGACGATATTCTTTTCAGTGCATCACATCGATGTTGTGTGGGCAAAGGAGGTCTTTGAAGTAAGGCAGATCCCACAAGCATGTCTTGTGAGTCTAGGCGTGTTTTGAATTATACCCCTTGAAATACCCTGGATGCTCTGGATCTGGCTCGAGAGCGTTTAACTAATCTAGGGTCTCTTGGACTATCAACGCAGGTGGTGCAGAGTTTTTGACAACTCTACCTTTGATGAAGTTCTTCTTGTCTTTCCCGAACTTATGGCGAGGATCCAGGAACTGTCTATGCAAGTCGAAGCAAGAAAACTTGCGACTGGCCTGAAGCCAACGAAACTCAAGAGCTCCCTTGCATGTGGGGCACGAGAACCTTCCATTCACACACTAGCCAACGAATAGCGCATACGCCGACAAGTCATGCGTCGAGTACATGTACCAGACATGCATCATCCTTAAGCGGCTGCTTGTACACATTCATATTCTTCCCCGGATAGTTGGGCCCTGGAATTATCAACGTCAGGAAAATGTTCTTTCTTTGCATAATTTG
>NC_041391.1:437342230-437344227 GCF_002162155.2 Triticum dicoccoides | reverse complement strand
GGGGGGGGGGATTGCGTGGAATGACAAATACAGACCAACAATTGTATTTGCCATCAGACCAAACACAATGAATCCATCCATGCTGATGCCGACTTGCGGATGCCTTGGATCTGCCGCTTTTGCCGTGTGTAATGCATCGAAGCACTTCCGTGCTTCACCATCCGATGTGTGCACCATCATCAGCTTCCCATCTGCATCTAGTTGGGTTCTTTTGCCCGTTTTGTGCCATGTCATCTGTCTGGCCGTCTCTTCGACCATGAAAAGACGTTGAAGTCTTGGCATGATTGGCATGTACCGAAGAACGTTAACAGGGATTTTTGTCTGCGTCTTCTCACCCATACCGTTGTCTACCAGAACATACCTGGATGACTTGCAAATGGGACCATAGTTCAAGTCCACATACTGAAGCCTAAATAAGGCACATCCTTTCTCACATGCATGTACCTTCTCATTGGGCATCTTAAGAGCACGGAGGATTTTGTCTAGCTGGTACAAGTTTTGCAGGTAGTACATGGCCTTTGGGTAGAAAACATCCAAATATTATCATCATCACGTCGTAGCATTCTCTGCCCAAGTTTAATTGAGTCTTCAGAGCCATTATTTGTGAGATGGAATCCAGCTGACAAAGCTCTGTGTGCTAGTGGAGAGGACGTTTTGAAGACTCCAACATTTATTGAAGGCCTTTGTAGATTCCTCCATCTCATCGTCCGAATCTCGAGCATCATCAAAGTCTTGCACCATGTCTTCCATCCCAGTACCATGCTCGTCGGTGCAACGACGAAGCACCTCAGCTCTGGCACATTGGGCAAACTCACCATGAAATGTCCACACCGTATAACCGGGCGTAAAACCCCTCTTCTACAGGTGTTTGCCCATTTCATCCTCTGTCCTCTTGTGCCAATTGTCGCACCCAACACAGGGGCACCAGGTTGTCTTCTGTCCATTTGCAAATGCGGCTCTCACAAAACCCTTGGTTTTTGTTAACCATTCATTGTCATGTCTTTCTGACTAGTGTCACCGGTGTACATCCACGCACGGTCACTCATCTTGCCTAGCTACTGGACACATAAGAAATATATATATATATAATTCAACATGTATATATTCATCAGTTAATGGAGTTTGTCACTTTTATTACGTCCATGCAACCTAGACGCTAATAGGTAAAGATATGTCTTAATCCCACCTGAGTATGTGTAGATTGGGTTCGTTTTCCCATGCTCTACTCTGGATCTGACGCAAAATTTTGGCAGCACCTCCCCGCTGTTCTCCTGATACACGTCTCGGTAATAAGCAAAGATGATGTGTACCCGGAGAAAAACAAGGAGGACTAACAAAATTCTGCATCGGATCTAGAGCACAACATATGGGAAAACAAACCCAATCTACACATACTCAGGCTGTCCATGGATAACATTGGACAATTCAAAAGAATCACGGTTATAAATATGCAAATGCATGCATATTTATAGATGTAACCCTTTCGAACAGGAGACACATAGTGGTCATGCATACTGATGATTGAAGACACCTATAGCTAGCAAGTTTCATCGGCACGAAGACCGGAACAGAGCAAATGAAGGGGGGAGGAGGAGATGTCATTTGTGCTCACCCATGAACGCAGGGGTGGAGCTTGTCGAACGCACGGGAAGGTCATCGAACACCAGAGACCCTTGCAGTGACAAAGCAACTGCGCATTTGAAACCACCTGATCAACACAAATATGATGTTTTTATGAGAAAATTGAAAAATATATGACCTAACTCATAAGTCACAAATATATGACCCGTTGGCCTCCGGAAGGCCGAAGAGCACCTTTTCGGTCACCAGGAGGCCGAAGAGGTGCCGGTGGTCGGGGTGTCGGGGGTGTCGTGTTGAGGTCGAGTTGCTGTGTCGAGGTCGGGGGTGTCGTGTCGGGGTCGGAGTGCAGTGTCGGGGTCGGGGTGCCGTGTCGGGGTGTCAAGGGTGTCGTGTCAGGGTCGGGGTGTTGTTTCGGG